>NW_026732323.1:395000-957500 GCF_028476545.2 Physella acuta
TTGAGCACCCCTATTTGACTATTTAAAAAAGGGAAATAAGTCATGGAAGTGGTTTGAAAGTCGACTTATCTTTGATAAGTTTGATTGTAGGAGAAAGAGGACTCGGCCTTCACAATGGTTTAAAAACAAAGGGAAAAAGAATATACAAGAGCGTGGGGTGGTGTCTATAGAATAAAGATAATCCAACCGCAGCTACGGTGATCTTTTTTACAAAACAACAATCAAGTCAAAAATGCAAGAGAATTAAATTTTTAACTATAAAAAAAAATATTATGGTCGGCTGTGGGCCCCTAAATGACGTGGTCCCCTAAATGACGTGGGCCCCCCCGCATTGCGGGGTCTGGCGGCACTGTAGTTCCGCCCCTGGGGAATACTGACTATATTTCTAATAAGATGGGAATACTGACTATACTTCTAATAAGATGGGAATACTGACTATACTTCTAATAAGATGGGAATACTGTCTATTATTCTGTTAAGACAGGTGGGCAAATTACCTATTTTTTAAGAATTTATTTGAATTTTTACTTATAAAATTTGCATTCAAAAACCAATGTAAATATACAAGCAAGATTTAAAAAACCTCCCCACTAAACATGATGTAAATACAATGCCAGATATCAAAGCCTACCTCTGACCAATCACCAACTTGCCAGTAAAGACAAACTGATTCATGAAAATATTGGACCATAATGAATATAAATTTTAGACCATAATTTATTGGTCTATGGGATAAGAAAATATTGGGCCATAATGTATTTCTATTTTGGAGCATACTGTATTGGTTGTTGGAATATAAAAATATTGGGCCATAATGTATTTGTATATTGGACCATAGTAATATGAATTTTGTTAAATTCATCACTTTTGTTAAATTACTTAATCTTAACAAATAAAAAAAAATTCTCTTCATTTGCTTGCTTATAACTTTTGAAACATGAGAATATGATTTTACCTCACTCCATGCTGAGATTTGCCAGGCAAAGTTGAAGCCCTTGTGTTCCAATTGCCTTGGACTATTTGAGTTTTCTGCTGTCGCAGATCGACTTTTGATGGATGCATCTTCTGCTATATTTGTCGACATATCTGGACTATCACTCTTCTTTTTATGGAGGTGTGAATGATGCAGCCTGTGTTTGTGGTGTGTTGGGACATCTTCATTTTTCTTCATCCCCCCGATTTCAGAATGAGATTTAGCAATTATGACATTTTTATTGTTGTCAAAACTTTGTTCATTTTGTGACAACATGCCGGACGGGACTGGAAATTTTGGGTTGAGGTCGTCTGTGTCTGCCCCACCTTCTAGAATGTTGAGGTTCTCATCCAGACATGGTTTCTCATTACATGACCTGTTGACCTCTGGTTTCTGGTCATCACATATGACCCCGCCCACACACGTTACCCTTCGGAACTGTACACCTCCATTACATAGCCTTGAGCACTGTGTGATACGGATTCAGAACTCATTTTAGAGGTAGGCAATAATAAAAAATATATTTCAGGAGCTCAGATTTAATGGAGTCCACTTGCAATGCTCACTATGTCTTTTAAGATTATTTTTGCACAAACTGACCTCAAATTTTTTTTTTTAATTAAGCTTAGAATTTTTAATTTTTACTGGTAAAAGTTGCAGTTTAAAGTGTGACTTTCCGAAATTATTCTTTATAATCGGCACACTATAATTGATATTAAAATGTAACTCATTTTTTAAAAAAATGGAAAAATTGAAAAAAATAAGTTTAGCAAGGGGACTCCTTGTTTAAAGCTTCTATAAAACAGAAGAAACTAAAATCTTTTTGCTGATTAAAATAAATAGGCTTATGTATATTTTTAACATTATAGGAAGTAATCTTTAATAATTGAAGCATAAATTAATTGACTTTAAAGTATTGCCATAATTAGTACTTTATATCAGCATTAATTAAGCTATAACAAAGAATAATACAAAATATGTAAAGTTTAATTTAAAAATTTCTGATTTTAAAAATCCACAATATTTTTAAAAAAATCGGAACAAAAATGTAAAGAAACTATTTACTTCGCTCCACTCTTCAGCCTGCCACACCCCCACACCAGGACACGGATCTTTGTGATGGCACGGCTCTACTTCCTCTGGCCTGTCCAGACTTTCACAGTCCTTGTCTTCCAGCGCTATCTGCTCACTGGAGCCTAGACTGCGCACACAGATGACAGTTCTGCGGTGGGTGCCTGTGTCTCCACAGGTCACTGAGCAACGCTGCCATGCCCCTGTCCACCAACTAAGAAAAATTGTTTTAATTTTAGTTAATTAGACTATTTTAATTAATTAAATTATTTAAGTGGGAATGACACGGTTAGATGGCAGAGATTACAACTGCTGATCAGAAGGTCTCAAAGTTGGATCCCAGGCTCGAGTATGTAGGGCGTCCCTGAGTCCACCCAGCTCTGTAGAGTACCTGACTCACATTAGGGAAAAGCAAAGTGGCTGGGCACAGTGCTGACCACACTATTATATCCTCATATGTAGAAGTAATTGAAATAGGTAAACTCTACTTCATATGTCCCATGATGATAAAATTAGTTAAGGGACCATTTGGTCAAGCAGTAAGGGGCACCGTAGTTAAAAGTCTAGACCCCCTTAAATGGGCTTAAGAGTTAGCATATAGGGCATCTGAATCTATCCAGATCTTAGTCAGGGGAATTAGAAGATAGTCATATCCAGGTGTCAGAGAAGCAGATAAACTCTACTTACTTCACCTGATTGGTTTTGAAGGTAATTTATATTTTCAATTGTTTAAGTTATGACATTAAACAGGGTTAGCGCAGTAGCACTAATGATCTTTAAAAAATCTTAATTCCCACTAGGCCCATTTTAGATATTCCATTGCCTGTCATTGCAGTAAAGTGTAAAGTACTCTTCAAAGAGTTGTAATAATAAAATTAATGTTCTGTTTACTTATAAATTAACAAGTAAAAAGTTTGAAAACTATATGAGGAGACCACAGTTTGAATAGGACGAGACAACCTACCGAGCTGGACATAGGTGGACATTACAGACTCTCAGCTTATCATCTGGCTTGCTGTTCTGGTCACAGTTCATATCATCTACAATGACATTCTCTAGCTCTTTACATACCACAGAGGAGCGCTGAGTTCCTGTAAACCAATATCATAGACATATACATTATACAAGATATATATGTATGTGTATGTATATATATACATATATTTATATATATATATATATATATTTATATATATATATATATATATATATATATATATATATATATATATATATATATATATATATATATATATATATATATATATATATATATATATATTGGTACATATTTTTCTTTTGAACAGTGCATTTCTATTTTGAAAGTTAATATCGCCTGTATAGTTTACAATTTAAAAACAAAGACAATGGTCCTAAGTGAAAGGATTTGATCAATCTAATGAAGTACGTGTAAGACCTGATATTTTCTCAGCAAGATAAATTAAGCTGAACTCCCAGTTACCCCTCAAGTCTACAAAACATCTATTTAAGATATTACATTTATTTTTACAAAAGAAAAATATATTATATATTTATATATATATATATATAGAATATATACATATATATATATATATATATATATATATATATATATATATATATATATATATATATATATAGAATGTGTTTTCAGGCTTATAAAAAACCCATTTAATTTATTTTAACTTTGAAGATGAACATTTTGAAGTTGTGTATTTTTACCTCCACCACAAGAGAGTGTACAGTGTGACCAGGCTGTGTAGTCCCAGTTGTACTCTGGTTTCCTGGTGTCTGTTGCGTTTTCTTTAGGCACGGTGTACTCAAACTCTACCCCAGGGTTGTGAGACTGCATCAAAAGCTGTCAGAAAATTTGGCTGTCATTATTCCACAATCCACATTTGTCTTAAGTCAGTTTTGTTTTAGGGATTTTGAGTTGTATTGTAATGAATAGTTCACAAATTCAACAACAAAATGGTAAACATGTCTAAATAAAAAAAATTAGGAGTACTTTAAAAATCTTTTTTTAGTTCAGACATAGAAATAATTGAAAAAAAAATCAATTTCTTCTAACTAGCTTAAAACATAAAAAAGTTTATATTGCAGATTTAAAATATATCATTTTGCACATAAGGTAAAACTAAAAAAAACAACCTCAAATCATAACATGATAGTAAGTTTTTTTTTTGTGTAGGAAGAATGTCTCATTAAGAACAATGATATGGCTAGAGTATGGTCAATTGGTAAAAAACCCATTTTAACACAACATTGATTACACTAACAGTATGTAGCTTTTAGAATATCTGCAAATGGCATCTGTAATGAATAATGCTTAAGTAAGAAAAGGGTTAAGAACCAAGAAAAGACGTCAATGATTTTACCATAATGTGCAACGGTTCTTTAAGAGGACCAGGGGCCAAAAAAACTTCCTTGTTTCCAACTCTTTTGTAATGAATTATTGTCCCAGCAACCTCGTAGTCACCAGACCACTGTTTAGATTGGACAATTTGTTGTAGATAAACTTTCTATCATCATAAAAGTATGTTATACTTTTACACTAATAAATTATTAAATAGTTATAGTTAATATGTTTTTTTATTTGCATTTCATGAATTTATTCAAAACATTATATATATATATATATATATATATATATATATATATATATATATATATATATATATATATATATATATATATTAACATAAAATACAGAAGATTTATTTTTATAAGTGTTTTGAAACAAATTAAAGACACAGTAGGGGGCGGGGTGATGGAGTCGGTAAAGCTCATGGTTGCTAAACCAAAAAATCTCTAGTTCAAAGTTCAAACCCACGGGCAGATGAGTCTCATTAGCTGGGGACAGCCACTCTTCTATGAGAGACAACTCCAAAATCAAACAACTGCTGAAATCGGAGTCAATGGCCTCAATGGTACATAACCAGTTGACACGTATACTTAATTGTGTTGGAGGGACATGTCATTACCCACCTGAATAAACCAATAGCCATTTAAATAATATTTCCCTGCGTCATTTTTTAAAGCCAAAAAGTTATTGGCCTCAGCCACCTCCTCCACTCTAATGTTCCTTGCCCCAGCAGGTATTACAGTAGCTTCTACATAGCCTATACAAACAGACATAGTGAGTTAAGCTACATATAAATGTATGAATAACAATGAAAAACAATTTCAAAAAGTAATTTTATGTAGGACCTAGATTTTATAAACATCTATAAAAAAAACTAACTATGAGAGGTAGACTATATAAAAAATAAGCAACTAATAGGTAAATAAAATCCAAGATGGCTGCCATCACCATGGCAACAACATGAAATTTTCGGCCATTTTTTATATTTTTAGACTTAACTCTAAGTCTTAACTATATTATGCTAAACATTATAGCATTAGGTTTAGAAACAAGCATATTGGTTATTTTGGTTTTCATCACCCGCCCATGCCCTTAATGGGAATAAAAATTAATAAAGATTCGAAACAATTATTTTAATAAAATCTTGATTTCTTACATTCAATAACAACAAATAAAAAGTTGATGATATTTATACACAAGGACAGACTGACCTAGTTTTTTTGTTTCGTTGAATTGTTGTTTGATAGTTGTACATGTTGAGCCATCACCAAAACAAACACCACATTTATCTTCTACAGCATTGGAATCTATGATCCAGTCACAGCCTACATGCTAAACATGGATAAAATAAAATGTTATTGGAATCTATGATCCAGTCACAGCCTACATGCTAAACATGGATAAAATAAAATGTTATTGGAATCTATGATCCAGTCACAGCCTACATGCTAAACATGGATAAAATAAAATGTTATTGGAATCTATGATCCAGTCACAGCCTACATGCTAAACATGGATAAAATAAAATGTTATTGGAATCTATGATCCAGTCTCAGCCTACATGCTAAACATGGATAAAATAAAATGTTATTGGAATCTACAAGCTAAACAAAACACGGATAAACAAAAGATAAATTTAAAGTGTGCACATATGTCTATTGTTAAAAAATAATTATTGTCATTGGTTGTATATGAATCAGAATAACTTTTTTCAAGTAATGAAACAAATTCGGCTATCATGTTTTCCAGCATAAATAATGATTGCACATATAACTCATACGACAACTGTGCGAATGTGTAGACCCTCTCAGCGTTTACATTTAAAAATTACAGAGTTACCAGTTCCTTAAGATGACATCTGACATAAAATGACACAGACTTTTGAGGATTTACTTAGTAGATACATTATGTACCACGCATGAAAGTTACTTATGATTGTCATGTTTTAACATGATTAAAAAAGTTCCAGACTAGAGAAGATTTCATTTACCCTGCATCTGCCACTGATGCACATGCTCCTAGTTCCAGTTATACAGGGAGTTCCATCCTTCACAATGTCATTCAACAGGACGGAGAAATGTTCTTCTTTTGGTTTACAGATCAACTGACATGGGTTTCCTGTGGGGGCACAATGGAAAACATTTGATGTGGCAGTAACACCTTCAACAAACTTTTTCACCAAACTTGTATGTTTCATGTTTTACTGCAGCTTATTAGGGGTTGGCATGATGCGGGTCACCAAGGGTAGGGGTGGTGCTATGGTGTTGGTGGGGGGTCCCCAAGGGTAGGGGTGGTGCCATGGTGTCAGTGGGGGTCACCAAGGGTAGGGGTGGTGCCATGGTGTCAGTGGGGGTCATCAAGGGTAGGGGTGGTGCAGTGGTGTTGGTGGTGTCACCAAGGATAGGGGTGGTGCCATGGTGTTGGTGGGGGGTCACCAAGGGTAGGGGTGGTGCCATGGTGTTGGTGGGGGGTCACCAAGGGTAGGGGTGGTGCCATGGTGTCAGTGGGGGTCACCAAGGGTAGGGGTGGTGCCATGGTGTTGGTTCACCAAGGGTAGGGGTGGTGCAGTGGTGTTGGTGGGGTCACCAAGGGTAGGGGTGGTGCCGTGGTGTTGATGGGGGGTCACCAAGGGTAGGGGTGGTGCCATGGTGTTAGTTCACCAAGGGTAGGGGTGGTGCAGTGGTGTTGGTGGGGTCACCAAGGGTAGGGGTGGTGCCATGGTGTCAGTGGGGGTCACCAAGGGTAGGGGTGGTGCCATGGTGTTGGTTCACCAAGGGTAGGGGTGGTGCAGTGGTGTTGGTGGGGTCACCAAGGGTAGGGGTGGTGCCGTGGTGTTGATGGGGGGTCACCAAGGGTAGGGGTGGTGCCATGGTGTTAGTTCACCAAGGGTAGGGGTGGTGCAGTGGTGTTGGTTCACCAAGGGTAGGGGTGGTGCAGTGGTGTTGGTGGGGGTCACCAAGGGTAGGGGTGGTGCCATGGTATTGGTGGGGGTCACCAAGGGTAGGGGTGGTGCCATGGTATTGGTGGGGGTCACCAAGGGGAGGGGTGGTGCCATGGTGTTGGTGGGGGTCACCAAGGGTAGGGGTGGTGCCATGGTGTTGGTGGAGTCACCAAGGGTAGGGGTGGTGCCGTGGTATTGGTGGGGGTCACCAAGGGTAGGGGTGGTGCTGTGGTATTCGTGGGGGTCACCAAGGGTAGGGGTGGTGCCATGGTATTGGTGGGGGTCACCAAGGGTAGGGGTGGTGCCGTGGTGTTGGTGGGGGTCACCAAGGGTAGGGGTGGTGCCGTGGTATTGGTGGGGGTCACCAAGGGTAGGGGTGGTGCCATGGTATTGGTGGGGGTCACCAAGGGTAGGGGTGGTGCCGTGGTGTTGGTGGGGGTCACCAAGGGTAGGGGTGGTGCCGTGGTATTGGTGGTGTCACCAAGGGTAGGGGTGGTGCCATGGTATTGGTGGGGGTCACCAAGGGTAGGGGTGGTGCCGTGGTGTTGGTGGGGGTCACCAAGGGTAGGGGTGGTGCCGTGGTATTGGTGGGGGTCACCAAGGGTAGGGGTGGTGCCATGGTGTTGGTGGAGTCACCAAGGGTAGGGGTGGTGCCGTGGTATTGGTGGGGGTCACCAAGGGTAGGGGTGGTGCCATGGTATTGGTGGGGGTCACCAAGGGTAGGGGTGGTGCCGTGGTGTTGGTGGGGGTCACCAAGGGTAGGGGTGGTGCCGTGGTGTTGGTGGGGGTCACCAAGGGTAGGGGTGGTGCCGTGGTATTGGTGGGGGTCACCAAGGGTAGGGGTGGTGCCATGGTGTTGGTGGAGTCACCAAGGGTAGGGGTGGTGCCGTGGTATTGGTGGTGTCACCAAGGGTAGGGGTGGTGCCATGGTATTGGTGGGGGTCACCAAGGGTAGGGGTGGTGCCATGGTGTTGGTGTCACCACAGTCAATAATGTCACCCAATAAGGACCACAACCAGTGGCGGATTAAGGGGGGTGCTGAGGGGGCTGCAGCCAGGGGCCCCCGATTTTTAGGGGCCCCCAAATTTCCTTTTTCAATCATAGTAAATTTTCCTTTAAAGTGAAATCTTTGGGGGTTTTTTTTACTATAAAATCCAATGTTTTAATATTTGAATGACAAGTTTATTTCAATTTTTGATCAAAATATCAAACTCGAGCACACACTTTAGTATAAATACCAGCCCGGACACCGTTTGCTTATAACAATAAATTGGGTTTATTTTAGAGTTAAAAACAAAAACAGCGGTCACATTCTGACACATAAATGGATTGAATCTGGTGTGAACACTCTATGATTTAAACTTTTAAAAACACTTATAGGCTTTTACTTTTAGTGAATGTTAATATCGGGTGTACAAGCCAGGGATGACGTTCTTTAAATGGACGCCTGTGGAAATCCAACTTTTTGTTGGCCTCATAAATGGATGACACCTAAAGAGGATGGAAGTGTGTTTTTTTACGCTTATACCGTGCTTACTAGTTTTAGTTGGGCCTAGTTTAACCCCTGTATGTTATTGATAGTTTCCGACATAATGTGGTTAGATATTCTTTGTTTTCTTTTTTCGTCTATAATCAAACAAGTGCACCAGTTTTTATCGTCTGCTCTGTAACGACATTATAATATTGTCATTGATATTTACATGTGTTTAATGTTAGTCTGCATTTCCAGCTTTCTCATGCCTAATATAAATACGTGAATGACAGTTCAATAACTATTGTAACAAGGATATAGCGGCTCAGGAGTTTGACTCTCATTAGCCAGGGAGGTCTCGACGTAGTGAACTCCAACTAAATGGCAAATTTTGGACTGAATCAGTCTCACTGAGATGTTGGTTTGAAACACTACATGATGGTCGTTTATTAATCCGTAGGCTCTATCCAGGCTTTACTTCCCCCACCACCAGACGCGGGACATCGTCTTACCGTCTGGTACCCGGCTAGATCGCGGGGTAGAGGTCGGAAACTTCAACAGGCCTAAACTAAACAGTCGTATATTTAGTATTACTGACGTAGCGGATGGATCTCGCCTGTGTTTTGTTAGTGTGTGTGTCGTGGTAGTGGGTGGGGGCAACATATAATCATGATAAAAATGAGTACATATTGGTTAGATGCTAGGGGATGCTAGTAGGTAAAGCTCGTGGATGCTTAACCGAAATGTCTCGAGTTCAAATCCTCGGGCAGATGAGGCTCGTTAGATGGGGATAGCCACTCTTCTAGGAGAGACAACTCCAAAATCAAACATCTGCTGTAGTTTGTTCTTGGTTGGACAAAGGCTATGAAAACAAATTAAAAAAAGAAAAGCGGGCTGAAATCGGAGTCAATGGTCTCAATGGCGCCTAACCAGTTGACACGTATACTTAATTGCGTTGGAGGGCACAAAATTAAGAATGTATCCAATTTACCGCTCATTGAACACAATTGAAAGCTTTTTAAAGTAGAAGCAGTTTTGTAAATATCGGTGTCGAATGTTCCTGTAAGTTATAAATAATCCATTAATATCTTGAATAGTATGCTGATTAGGATATATATATTAATATATATATATATATATATATATATATATATATATATATATATATATATATATATATATATATATATATATATATATATATATATATATATATCAGGGGGGGCCCCAAAAAGTTTCAGCCTGGGGCCCCGCCCAAGCTTAATCCGCCCCTGACCACAACCCTCCTTCGTAATGTGATGCAACTGAGTGTATAATATCTTCAAACACCTCTAACACCAAACATGAACATGTGATGAATATCTGTCTCATGTCTAAACTAGGCTGGGATTGTTTCCTCTTCAATATGTTAACCTGTGTTAGATATAGACTTACACACATACATAAAGAACATTTATAAAGCTGACCTGGGTTAGGCGTGGGCTCCCACTCGTATAAAGAACCTTTATAAAGCTGACTATTGTAGTGGGCACATTGTTCCGCTCTGAAAGTCATTGTCTCATTCTGACAGCTCTGGGGATGATAACAGTTGTAGAGATTAATTTTAAACTGACCTCACTGTTGCAAATCCTACATTTATCCCAAACTTGTCTCGCTATTACAAATCCTAAATTTATCCCAAACTTACCTCACTGTTACAAATCCTAAACTTACCCCATACTTACCTCACTGTTACAAATTATAAATTTACCCCAAACTTACCTCACTGTTACAAATCCTAAACTTACCCCAAACTTACCTCACTGTTACAAATCCTAAATTTACCCCAAACTTACCTCACTGTTACAAATCCTAAATTTACCCCAAACTTACCTCACTGTTACAAATCCTAAACTTACCCCAAACTTACCTCACTGTTACAAATCCTAAATTTACCCCAAACTTACCTCACTGTTACAAATCCTAAACTTACCCCAAACTTACCTCACTGTTACAAATCCTAAATTTACCCCAAACTTACCTCACTGTTACAAATCCTAAACTTACCCCAAACTTGTCTCACTATTACAAATCTTAAATTTACCCCAAACTTACCTCACTGTTACAAATCCTAAACTTACCCCAAACTTGTCTCGCTATTACAAATCTTAAATTTACCCCAAACTTACCTCACTGTTACAAATCCTAAATTTACCCAAAACTTGTCCCACTATTACAAATCTTAAACTTACCCCAAACTTACCTCACTGTTACAAATCCGAAATTTACCCCAAACTTACCTCAGTTACAAATCCTAAATTTACCCCAAACTTAACTCACTATAACAAATCCTAAATTTACCCCAAACTTACCTCACTGTTACAAATCCTAAATTTACCCCAAACTTACCTCACTGTTACAAATCCTATAACGTTTTCTTTCCCCTGTACAATATTTGCCTCCATGTTCAGGCCTGTGAAAAATGATGATGTTGTTGTAGTCCTGGTGTTATTGGTAGTTGGTGTTTTGTTGTATGGCATACGTGTGATATGACTGAGTGATGAGTAATTGGGACAAATGAGTGAATGTGTGACAAGAGTATTTATGGGTCTAAAAGTTTGAATCGAGTGCATGACAAAAGTGAATGTGTGAAATGAGTGATTGTGTGACATTTTTTACATGCTAACAGTTGATGTCTGAGCTTATTACAGATGTGTAAGTAGACAGTGGATTGTACAAGTGATTGTGTTACATGCTTACAGTTGATGTCTGAGCTTATTACAGATGTGTAAGTAGACAGTGGATTCTAGACTTACGGGGGATGGTCACAATGTCTCTCAGAAAAGCTGATCCCCGCCCCACAGGTTCTGGTGCAGGATGTCCATTCAGCCCACTCTCCCCACTGTCCATCTATAGCAGGTCTGTCAGCCAGTTCCACACACTGACCGCTCACACACCACTGAAACATAGACCACACACACCACTGAAATATTGACCACACACACCACTGAAATATTGACCACACACACACCACTGAAATATTGACCACACACTGACTGCTCACACACCACTGAAATATTGACCACACACACACCACTGAAACATAGACCACACACACACCACTGAAACATAGACCACACACTGAACACTCACACACAAATAAAATATTGACCACACACACATCACTGAAATATTGACCACACACTTACAATTTAAATTAGCTTTTAAATCTTGAATTAATATCACTATTACACTAAGAACCTGAACTCTGTGATCATTTTAAAAGACTCAGTTTTCATTATTATGTCCCTTGGTTATTTCAAATAACAACAGCAAATGCTGCTTTACTTCAGTAGATAATTCATACAGAAACAGGTTATTATAATTTGTGAGAAAGTGTGAAAAAGTTGTCCACTGTTTAATTTTCTTTATTCCAGTAACAAAGATGAGCAATATATATGTTAGAATGTCGGGCATATGCAACTAGTAGCAATGTCCCTTCCAGTAAAATCTCCACAGAAACTAAAGTCAGCCCTACCTTATCTTTGCCACAGATGGTGCCATCAGCTGCAGGGTGCAAGTTTGTGGCACATTTGTTGTGTATCCTACACCACAATGTTGTACAGATGTTCTGAGATTAAAACAATAATTTCTTGTCATAAGGGGCTTAGCTACATACAGTTTAAAAAGGATGTTTTTCTTAAAACTCTACATGGAAAAAAATGGGACTTATTGAGTTTTTATAGTTTGAATAGTTACTTGGAGAATATTTGTGTAGGGTATATTTGTGTTTTTGTTTTTTAATAACTATCTAATTTCTAGTTGTGTTCCAATAGCTAGGCCTACCTAGTTGTGTTAATGCTCCAATAGCTAGGCCCACCTACCACCTAGTTGTGTTAATGTTCCAATAGCTAGGCCCACCTAGTTTTGTTAATGCTCCAATAGCTAGGCCCACCTACCACCTAGTTGTGTTAATGTTCCAATAGCTAGGCCCACCTAGTTGTATTAATGTTCCAATAGCTAGGCCCACCTACCACCTAGTTGTGTTAATGTTCCAATAGCTAGGCCCACCTAGTTTTGTTAATGCTCCAATAGCTAGGCCCACCTACCACCTAGTTGTGTTAATGTTCCAATAGCTAGGCCCACCTACCACCTAGTTGTGTTAATGTTCCAATAGCTAGGCCCACCTAGTTGTATTAATGTTCCAATAGCTAGGCCCACCTACCACCTAGTTGTGTTAATGTTCCAATAGCTAGGCCCACCTACCACCTAGTTGTGTTAATGTTCCAATAGCTAGGCCCACCTAGTTGTGTTTATGTTCCAATGGCTAGGCCCACCTAGTTGTGTTAATGTTCCACTAGCTAGGTCCACCTACTACCTAGTTGTGTTAATGTTCCGCTAGCTAGGCCCACCTAGTTGTGTATGTTCCAATAGCTAGGCCCACCTAGTTGTATTAATGTTCCAATAGCTAGGCCCACCTACCACCTAGTTGTGTTAATGTTCCAATAGCTAGGCCCACCTAGTTTTGTTAATGCTCCAATAGCTAGGCCCACCTACCACCTAGTTGTGTTAATGTTCCAATAGCTAGGCCCACCTACCACCTAGTTGTGTTAATGTTCCAATAGCTAGGCCCACCTAGTTGTATTAATGTTCCAATAGCTAGGCCCAACTACCACCTAGTTGTGTTAATGTTCCAATAGCTAGGCCCACCTACCACCTAGTTGTGTTAATGTTCCAATAGCTAGGCCCACCTAGTTTTGTTAATGCTCCAATAGCTAGGCCCACCTACCACCTAGTTGTGTTAATGTTCCAATAGCTAGGCCCACCTACCACCTAGTTGTGTTAATGTTCCAATAGCTAGGCCCACCTAGTTGTATTAATGTTCCAATAGCTAGGCCCACCTACCACCTAGTTGTGTTAATGTTCCAATAGCTAGGCCCACCTACCACCTAGTTGTGTTAATGTTCCAATAGCTAGGCCCACCTAGTTGTGTTTATGTTCCAATGGCTAGGCCCACCTAGTTGTGTTAATGTTCCACTAGCTAGGTCCACCTACTACCTAGTTGTGTTAATGTTCCGCTAGCTAGGCCCACCTAGTTGTGTATGTTCCAATAGCTAGGCCCACCTAGTTGTATTAATGTTCCAATAGCTAGGCCCACCTACCACCTAGTTGTGTTAATGTTCCAATAGCTAGGCCCACCTAGTTTTGTTAATGCTCCAATAGCTAGGCCCACCTACCACCTAGTTGTGTTAATGTTCCAATAGCTAGGCCCACCTACCACCTAGTTGTGTTAATGTTCCAATAGCTAGGCCCACCTAGTTGTATTAATGTTCCAATAGCTAGGCCCAACTACCACCTAGTTGTGTTAATGTTCCAATAGCTAGGCCCACCTACCACCTAGTTGTGTTAATGTTCCAATAGCTAGGCCCACCTAGTTGTGTTTATGTTCCAATGGCTAGGCCCACCTAGTTGTGTTAATGTTCCACTAGCTAGGTCCACCTAGTTGTGTATGTTCCAATAGCTAGGCCCACCTACCACCTAGTTGTGTTAATGTTCCGCTAGCTAGGCCCACCTAGTTGTGTATGTTCCAATAGCTAGGCCCACCTACTACCTAGTTGTGTTAATGTTCCAATAGCTAGGCCCACCTAGTTGTGTTAATGTTCCACTAGCTAGGCCCACCTAGTTGTGTATGTTCCAATAGCTAGGCCCACCTAGTTGTGTATGTTCCAATAGCTAGGCCCACCTAGTTGTGTATGTTCCAATAGCTAGGCCCACCTACCACCTAGTTGTGTAAATCTTTCAATAGCTAGGCCCACCTACCACCTAGTTGTGTATGTTCCACTAGCTAGGCCCACCTAGTTGTGTATGTTCCACTAGCTAGGACAACCTACCACCTAGTTGTGTTAATGTTTACCTCCAAGGCTTCAGTCTCATTACACCTGGTTGCCCCGTAGCCGTAAAGCAACCTGCACTGTGTGTCAGCGTCATAGATGATTCCTATAGGTCTGTCAGGGTAAGCTGGGACTTGAGGGCCAGGGGGGTCGTCTAGACAGTAGCCCCAGTCACGGCTGGTTGAAAAAATTTAATTCTTGTAAGAAATGTGATTTTTTTTTAAATAAAACAAATACTTTTTAATTTATTTTATAAATAGGAACTTAATGTAAACATTTATTTATTTTAAAATAATTTAAACCATATGTTTTAAAATTATTAATTAAAGTTAATTAACTTTTTGTTTATAAAAAAAATTAGCAAAGAATAAGATTTGAACTTACTCTAAGAATTTGGTAATGGCGTCTTTACTACAGGTTGACCACTTCAGATTTTTGGGCCCCCCAGTGAACTGAGAAGACATGATGTACTCTGTCATTTCATCTGTCTCACACCCCTCCTGTAGGTTGTCATGTTTCATGCCAAAACTGGTGCATGGGCCAAATAAAAAACTTCATTTAATTTTTTTCTTAAACAGGAAACAAAACAAAAAATTATTACAAAACTGATTATTTTGATACAGTGGTATAGCTGAGATGGGTACAAGACATCCTCTAGCCCAACACCAATTCCAATAGACTACTAGGAGAAATGGAAATAAAAGCCATTTCCAAAATTTAAAAATAAATGGCGATGGATGGGGCACGTTTAAAGAATGAATCCAGATGATGTCATAGGAATGGCTCTAAACTGGACACCTCAAGGAAAAAGAAAACTGGGAAGGCCAAGGGAGACAACGAGGCACACAGCAGAAAAAAAAATTCAGGATTATCTTGTGGGACTACATAACTTTAAACAAATAAGTTTTTATCTTTTCTTATTTCAAAATACTTTATAAAATAAATAAATAATTTAAATAACTCAAAAAATCTAATTATATTTATATAGGTTGTGATTTTATTTAGATCTGAGTACGAGAGAAAAAGTTGTACTAACTTGTGTCCCAACTCATGTGCAATGGTCCAGGGCACATGGACGCCGTTGTCTTGGACAATACTGCAAGATCTGTAAGGCTGGCAGAGGCCGTTGACCTGGGCCAGACCTAGTGTGTTGCATGGTTCATTCATGCGTGAACAGATGTCTTTTCTGTAAACCAACATAATGTCATTGCTGTTAGCTTTAAACAAATTAAACAATGAGCAGGGGATGAAAGTGGCAAGAATTAGGCCATATTCTTTAGTGAGACAAAACTGAGATTAAATAGAAAGGTTTGTGTAAAGACAAGGAGAATAGAAGAGATACCAAAACACCTAAAACCACAATGTGCAGAACAAACACTAAAAAACAACATAGGTTAAAGTCACACGCTGTTCAACTGTTGTGTTTTACATAACTTTGATTCATAAGACCTATACCCTCTCTGTCCGAATTGGTGAGTAGAATAGCAACATATTGATGTTTAAAACTTACTTAGTGAGTAGAACAGCAACATGATGATGTTTAAAACTTACTTAGTGAGTAGAATAGCAACATGTTGATGTTCAAAACTTACTTAGTGAGTAAAATAGCAACATGTTGATGTTTAAAACTTAGTTAGTAGAACAGCAACATGTTGATGTTTAAAACTTACTTGGTGAGTAGAATAGCAACATGTTGATGTTTAAAACTTATTTGTTGAGTAGAATAGCAACATGTTGATGTTTAAAACTTACTTGGTGAGTAGAATAGCAACATGTTGATGTTTAAAACTTACTTAGTGAGTAGAATAGCAACATGTTGATGTTTAAAACTTAGTGAGTAGAATAGCAACATGTTGATGTTTAAAACTTACTTAGTGAGTAGAATAGCAACATGTTGATGTTTAAAACTTACTTAGTGAGTAGAATAGCAACATGTTGATGTTTAAAACTTAGTGAGTAGAATAGCAACATGTTGATGTTTAAAACTTACTTAGTGAGTAGAACAGCAACATCATGATGCAGTGGGTGATCATCATCTGTATTATTGTTTTCTTCCTTTTGAAACTTGCAAAAACTTTTCAACGTTTTGTCTGCATGGTGGGTTATTTGTAAGCTTTCCTAGGGAGAACAACAATAAAAAAAATACTTCATATAGTCCACAGCAATAGAAATATACACTCTATTTTGCAAAACTTAATCTGTGTAGTCTATGCATGTAAAATTTATTTTTCAATTATAAATGAATAACCATTATTTTATAAACAATTCAGGTATACATTAAAATAATGTTGTAGTTTTTAATTTGTTTAAATTGGCTATTAAACTATTTTTAAATAAGCAAAAAGTAAGTATTTGACTGATGTAAATTGTGAAAACAATAAATATTGACTAGAAAACTAACCTCTGGGCGTGTTAGCTGAATGATCTTAACAACAACAATGTTGATGGCATTTCCAATGGAGGCTTGATGAAACAAGTTGGCTACCTGCCCATATAGGAGAACTGGTTTATATTGCTGAAGTTTGTTACAGTTCTGGTTTATTATGCTAGGGTTTGTCATGGATTTAGTTTATAATGCTGAAGTTTGTCATAGATCTCGTTTATAATGTCTAGGTTTCTCATGTTCATCACTATTTAATGCATGTAATTTTGAAAAAAAATACCTCTCTTTTTTTTAAGTAACTTTAGGACCACTACAAGAAAAATATCTTTTGACGTAAAATTAATATTAGTGATCTTAATTGACTGAAAAATATCTTTTGAAGTAAAATTAATATTAGTGATCTTAATTGACTGAAGTAGGGGTCGGCATGGTCGAGTCGGTAAAGCTCATGGTTGCTAATCCGAAAAGTCTCGAGTTCGAACCCCCGGGCAGATGAGGCTCGATAGCTGGGGACAGCCACTCTTCTAGGAGAGACAACTCCAAAATCAAACAACTGCTGCCTTGTAGTTTGTTCTTGGTTGGACAAAGGCTATGGAAGCAAATCCAAAAAGAAAAGCAGGCTGAAATCGGAGTCAATGGCCTCAATGGCGAATAACCAGTTGACACGTATCCTTGATGGAGGTGTGGTCGAGTCGGCAAAAGCTCACGGTTGATAAATTCGAAAAAAAAAAGTCTCGAGTTCAAACCTCGCTCCCTTCCAACACTAAAAAATTAAGAACGACGAAGAAGAAGGCGATTGACTAAAGTTAGAAATAACAAAGAGTTTTGTTTGGAGTTCAGAGAAGTATTTCAACAAAAGAGTTTTATTTTATCTGACTTATCAGATACAAGAAGGCACTACATATAATAAATGCTAGAACATAGAAAAAACTTGTCCCATATAACTGCCAGGACGTACAAACTAGAACTCACCACATTCATAACTGTCAGGATGTACAAACTAGAACTCACCACATTCATAACTGCCAGGACGTACAAACTAGAACTCACCACATTCATAACTGTCAGGACGTACAAACTAGAACTCACCACATTCATAACTGCCAGGACGTACAAACTAGAACTCACCACATTCATAACTGCCAGGACGTACAAACTAGAACTCACCACAATCATAACTGCCAGGACGTACAAACTAGAACTCACCACATTCATAACTGCCAGGACGTACAAACTAGAACTCACCACATTCATAACTGCCAGGACGTACAAACTAGAACTCACCACATTCATAACTGCCATGTCATACAAACTAGAACTCACCACATTCATAACATCCAGGACATACAAACTAGAACTCACCACATTCATAACTGCCAGGACATACAAACTAGAACTCACCACATTCATAACTGCCAGGACGTACAAACTAGAACTCACCACATTCATAACTGCCAGGACGTACAAACTAGAACTCACCACATTCATAACTGCCAGGACGTACAAACTAGAACTCACCACATTCATAACTGCCAGGACGTACAAACTAGAACTCACCACATTCATAACTGCCAGGACATACAAACTAGAACTCACCACATTCATCACTGCCAGGACGTACAAACTAGAACTCAACACATTCATAAATGCTAGGACATACACAATAAAACTCACCACATTCATAACATCCAGGACATACAAACTAGAACTCACCACATTCATAACTGCCAGGACGTACAAACTAGAACTCACCACATTCATAACTGCTAGGACGTACAAACTAGAACTCACCACATTCATAACTGCTAGGACGTACAAACTAGAACTCACCACATTCATAACTGCTAGGACGTACAAACTAGAACTCACCACATTCATAACTGCCAGGACGTACGTCTCTATGTCCTCATCTATCCCATCAAAGTGTTGAACCATCTCCGTGTCCACCACCACAAGCGTCTCCACGTATTTGTTGGTAGAGATGGACCTCTTTCTCCTGCTGTGTGAGTTCTCTGCCCCTGGGGCACTGTGATCCCCAGAGTTCCCTGCCCTTGTACCATGATTATGTCTATGTTTCTCCCACATTTCTCTGGCTTTTGTATGGCGAGTGTATCTATCTGTGAAATACACATACACGTTTTTTCAAACAATGAGTAGGGGAATTGAGGAAATTGGTGGAATGTATCAAGTTAATCTGGGTTGGTGTATTTTGATAGAGTGGGGTGATTTAAATTGTATCAACTGACAGATGTTAGAGAATGAGCTAAACCAATAAACGGGAGTTGAAGGTTTATATTGATGTGTTGCAGTGATATTTAAATTGTAATCTTAAAATGTTTGTAATTTAAATACGATTCATCTTTTAGATAGTTTTACTCCACCTAAAAATAGAGAAAAAAAAACTAGAGCCGTTTCTGTGCATGCTACAGCAAAAGATGACTACTTTTAGAATAAGAAATACTAAAATGCCTAAGGTGTAATTTGGCGATAGTTCTTTTATTTGATAGTTTTAAAAAGAGAGATAACTTTATAGGATTATCTACTAAACCAATATTTTGATTATTTCCCTTTATTTGCGTTACTATTCCTCACATGAAACTATTTATTATTAATTATATTATATAAACTATTATAAACCCTTTTTAACACCGACTTCCATTTACACTTTAATTTGAGGATGTAAAAAATGAACCTTAATAAAACTTTAGCTTGAATATTATCGAAACATCGAATTCAATAAAAATACACGATGTGTCGTACTTAACATTTTATTTGTACATTCGAGACAAGATTTCCGATAACAATCTGCTTCTATTCGACTGTTCACACCCCCTCCCCCTTAAAGTCGAGCAGGGCATGATGTAGTAGCTCATCAATCATTGTTTACATTACAGGGAAAGTGTTGACAGCTGACTCGTGACTGTGGTGGTGACATAGAGTGGCGATGTGTCAGTGACATGACATGATGTGTCAGTAACATGACATGATTTGTAAGTGACATGACATGATGTGTCATCAATATGACATGATGGGTCATCAACATGACATGATGGGTCATCAACATGACATGATGTGTCATCAATATGACATGATGGCTCATCAACATGACATGATGGGTCATCAACATGACATGATGTGTCATCAATATGACATGATGGGTCATCAACATGACATGATGTGTCGGCGACGATGACCTACCTGATGTGGCAGTGATATGGAGACAGGAAGTAATGTTGACATGAGGAGACGGTGGCAGTGATATGACATGACAGTATGACCGTGTCATATATAGGTGATATAACGTGATGATATGACAGTGATATGTCGTGACAATATGACAGTGATATGTCGTGACAATATGACAGTGATATGTCGTGACAATATGACAGTGATATGTCGTGACAATATGACAGTGATATGTCGTGACAATATGACAGTGATAATACGTGACGATATGACGGTAATATGACGTGATGATGTCACACGGACTTGACAGTGTGTCTGTCCCATGACGTGTCAGTGTGCCAGCAATAGGTCACGATGTATCGATGTTAAACACAAACACAATTAAACACTGTTTTGATACAACCCTCGTATCGATGTTAAACACAAACACAATTAAACACTGTTTTGATACAACCCTCGTATCGATGTTAAACACAAACACAATTAAACACTGTTTTGATACAACCCTCGTATCGATGTTAAACACAAACACAATTAAACACTGTTTTGATACAACCCTCGTATCGATGTTAAACACAAACACAATTAAACACTGTTTTGATACAACCCTCGTATCGATGTTAAACACAAACACAATTAAACACTGTTTTGATACAACCCTCGTATCGATGTTAAACACAAACACAATTAAACACTGTTTTGATACAACCCTTGTACTGGAAAAAATTAGAAGCAAGTGCTTTGTTATTAAGGGACAAAGTGGAATAGTGGTAGAGAGCTAGACTGCTAACCCGTAAGTCTCGAGTTCGAATCCGGTTTCAAGTCTGTAGACCGTCCCTGAGTCCACCCAGCTCTGATGGGTACCTAACTCACGTTATGTAAAGTAATGCCGGCTGAACACAGTGCTGACCACACTATCCCTTCGTATGCCGAAATAGGTGAACTCTACTTCATTGTTATTATAATAGTTCAGTCTAAAATATACGCTTTATCGCAGCGCGGTGCTTTTTGTTCTTGATTTGTTCATAAAAATTATCATTTCCTTATATTTCTTATTGATGTGTGATTGTTGGGTGGATAATTCAAAACTTTTTTACTTATATAATATACAGTTTATTTTTGTAAACCACTTTTGAAACAGCAAATGTATTTGAAATATTAGTTGCAATAAAGAGAAGGCAATCACGTAATAATATCCCAGACATCATAACCTTATCGCATACGTATCTTGGATAGAAAATTAAAAAAAAGTAAAATAAACTAAGATTTGGAAATTTAAAGTATGTTAAACAGTGGCTTATAGAAAATTACAAATAAACGCCTTTTTAACATAAATTATGCTAATGTATAAGAAAAACCTAATTTAAATATGTAAATTTTACGCTTAGACTATAAGATAAAAATAATAAATCTTTGTGGGCAGATCACGGTGTCAGACTTGGTCTTGTGAGGTGTGGGAACTGACGCCAGATGTTTTGTATATATATATATATATATATATATATATATATATATATATATATATATATATATATATATATATATATATATATATATATTATATATATATATATGTGCGTGGGTGTAGGTGTGTGTGTGTTTGCTGCAATTTAGGTAATAGACCTTACCCAAGAAAAGCCTGCCCCACCCAATAGTTTTCGCCACCCTTCACCAGATGAGAGAACTGTGGGCCACCCTATCAGATTAATGGCCCGACATTAGTCCAGCCTAAACACCTCACCGCTTGTTGTAGGCTCGTTGTCTTACCCCACCTAGCCCCACACGGTGGAGACCTCACCTCCTCCCCACCTAGCCCCACACAGTGGAGACCTCACCTCCTCCCCACCTACCCCCACACAGACCTCACCTCCTCCCCACCTAGCCCCACACAGTGGAGACCTCACCTCCTCCCCACCTAGCCCCACACAGTGGAGACCTCACCTCCTCCCCACCTAGCCCCACACAGTGGAGACCTCACCTCCTCCCCACCTAGCCCCACACAGTGGAGACCTCACCTCCTAATTTAGCAAATATGGGCCTGGTGCGGTTGCGATAAATCCAACACTTGTTGCTGTGTCTGAGATATCAGGGGAGAGCACCTGACAGAAAGGTCACCGCGGATTATCTCCCATGCCAAGGGAACATACACTAGCCTTGTAAGAAAGTGAAATTATTTATTTCCCTTTAAAGTGGCCGTGCCCGAATTTAGCAAATCAGTTTTTTTTTCTTCAAATAGTATCAGACCCGGCGTCTGACAAAGGTAGGTGTTGTGCGTCATATCATGACAGTTATGGGCCAGCAGATAGTAGCATCGGGTGGGATTCATTCATCACGTTTTTTAACCAAATTCAAGTCAACATTTGTTTACCTGACATAAACATGTAGGGCAGTAGTCGTGTATGGAGCGAACGATTAACAAGCTTTTTTTTTATCACCCCCACCCCATACTTCCACTCAATCGAATATTTAACATGCTCAACAATGGTAGGCCTACATTGGACTGTATAAAACAGTACAAGTATATATATATATATATATATATATATATATATATATATATATATATATATATATATATATATATATATATATATATATATATATATATATGTCTGTGTGTGTGTGTGTGTGTGTGTGTTGTTATCGATACGTATTTATTGTTAACGACAGCAACACACAATTTTACTAAGTTAGCACGTTGAATATTGCCTTCTGATTGTCTGGTGTCTGCCATTTAGTCTTATGTAACACATTATGTCTGTGTCTTTTATGTGTCCATTACAGCTTAATGTTAGCCTATGTTGCACTGATGCCATATGTGTGTGTTTGTGTCTATGTCGACATTTGGGCACATTTCTAAAGGCTAAGTTCAGTATATTTAATACAGAAAATAGGGTCTATTAATAAGCAGTTTTTAGCTTATTCCTGATATATTAAAAAAAAAAGAAACATATTTTAAAGATTTTGGCTTGAAAAACTAAACGAACTGTTTCTACAGTTTTTGTTATAAGAATATTAAGGTATGGCTAATCTTAGGGTACGGCTAATAGAAGTGTATGGCTAATCTAAGGGTACGGCTAATACAAGTGTATGGCTAATCTAAGCGCGCGTGCAGTTTTAGTTTTCCAACAGATCCTTCTCAGACACCCCGCTAATGAACGTTAATTAAAAACACGGCAAGGATTTCTCCACCGTCCTGAACTCTAGGCCGTGACTTGAGCCAAACTTTTCAAAATTTCGCCTTGTTTGACAAAAACATCTCCCCCAAATTCCCGCGGTTTCTCGCGTCAAAATGTATCGTCTGCGTGTCTGAAGACAGGTCTCTCGTTTCCAGAAAACAAAACCGCCCCTGGCCAGAGCTTGGCGTGGTTGGATGTATGGCGTGAAGTAATTAATATTCCAAGTTTTTTTGTGGGCGTGTTGGGGTTCACGCCACAGCATGTTATGAGATTACTCAAGGGAGTTAATTGATCGTAAGGGGAAGTAACTTGTGTTGAAGAAATATTTCTCCGCACGATACTGATGTTAGGGGGATAAACACGGTTATCGGGTATCAAAAGAGGTGGGTGTGGGGTGCGGGGAGGAGCAGATATAGGGAGCTCGTTAATTTTAGAAAAGTGTACAAGAATATGATACTTCTCACAACGTACATTAGCACAACGCCGCGGGAAAACATAGCGAAGTGTCGCGATGTTGGAAGTATTCCCGGTAAATTATTCATTTGTCCAGATTGTCCGCGTTTTGATGTGGTCGTTATGGGGGGTGGGGTACATTAACATCAGTACAGAAGTGATGTTACATCAACATCAGGGATACAGGAGTGATGTTACATCAACATCAGGGATACAGGAGTGATGTTACATCAACATCAGGAATACAGGAGTGGTGTTACATCAACATCAGGGATATAGGTGTGATGTTACATCAACATCAGGGATACAGGAGTGATGTTACATCAACATCAGGAATACAGGAGTGGTGTTACATCAACATCAGGGATATAGGTGTGATGTTACATCAACATCAGGGATATAGGTGTGATGTTACATCAACATCAGGGATATAGGTGTGATGTTACATCAACATCAGGGATACAGGAGTGATGTTACATCAACATCATGGATACAGGAGTGATGTTACATCAACATCATGGATACAGGAGTGGTATGTCTCTGACAAAAATTGTAAAAAATCCCTAGTGACAAAGTCCCTAAGATTGCCATCGATTTTATTCTACCAAAAATCACGTCTCTACCATATTTAGTATAAATAAACATATTTAAAATAGTCCCTTAAGTGGCGAGGTAAAGATAGCGTAGCTACTGAGCGCTATTAATGAGACGAGTAGCCTCTAGATGAAATAATCGATTCATTAAAACATGGACACAAGGAAGCCACTGTCTAAGGGGAGGTAAGTACGTGAAGGTTTAAAAACACATTTACTTCCCCTTTAATCTAATCAAGGGCTCTCCTCTTTTTACAAGATGTAATTAACCTTTGACACCGGAGCGAATTTTTAATAGACTTCGTGTCACCGTGGTTCTTTCGTCATTTGTAAGGCTGGGGGGGGGGGGGGGTCGTATTACATGTTTAACCTTCATCAAAATCCAGTTATTTAGTTGTGGATTTAGGCTTGTTCCACACACTGGTGGTGGTGGTGTGGGTGGTGTGTGTATGGCGTGTGTGTGGGTTTTTTATGTGGCTGTGGGTGTGGGAGGGGTGGGGGTGATATTACATCTTTAACTTTCTTTAACATCCAGCTGTTTAACTGTGGATTTACGTCTGTGGTTCTCCACACTGGTGGAGTATGTGTACGGGTAGGAGGGGCGGGGAGAGTGTGTGTGTGTGTGGGGGGGGGGGGGGTAATCCCTCTACGGTGCTAATCGTGAAATTAATCTAGACCTCTATATGATTTTGAAAGATAACATTCCCCAATAGTTTAGTAAATCAATGCACGATTGAAGATTTTATGGCGAACAGTTTATGTCCCAATCAAATGTTCGCCTGAACAACAATTATAATCATTCGTATACAAGAATTACAGTCAGATTTATGCTTCAATCACAGTCAGATTTATGCTTCAATCACAGTCATGTTTGCTGACTTCCACTACAATCTTGATAAACTGAAATGCTAACAACTGACACATTTAAATATTGTCGGATATGAAAAAAACCAACTTAAATCTAAACAACATATTATAGCTAAGCTATTCGACGCTTTTACTTTTAGCACTTTTACACTGTGATAGCTAGTAAATATTTCAGAAATATTTTGTTCAAAAGACAAAAGAATTTATTTTTAAAATATTTCATACCGAAGATACAAAACTTCGAAGAATTCATCTATAAAATATTTAAGTCTAAAGAAACAAAATCATAAAGTTTTTTTTACAAAACTACTAAGAGTTTTTAAATCTAAAGGTGCAAATCTACGAAGTTTTAGAATCTAAAGGTACAAAAATGCAATGAGTTAAATTTACCTGGACAAGAGTGTACCTGCTTCTACCAAGCGGTAAAATGCGATAAGTTAAATAGAGTTAAATTTGTTCGACAAGAAATCTCCGCTAAAGACGAACATTACAGACACCCGCAATTTTTCTTGAGTTCACACCCAACGCAACATTTAACCCCAGCCTTACCACAAATGTAATTAACTCTAATGGTTTATGAATTATCTCAGCTGAAAGGCAAGGGGCTGAGTTTCTTTAACCCAAACCCAACCTTGATCCATCTTTTATACCAGTCCAATTCATTCGGTTAACTCTATAACTTTACTGTCTTAACGTTAACCTTAAACTTGGAGTGATGAAAATTATTATCATTTTTTTTTTGTTTCGTGTGAAGCAAAAAGATCAGGCAATAAAGGAGAGCAATAAAAGATGAAACAACGCGGCGTTAATTTGTTAACTGTCGGTTACGACAAGGCTTAACTGCGCGCGAGCACTCTAAAGCACGGCGCGAACCATTTAGTTGGCGCGCAATTTGTCGTAGTGCTACTTACAGTTTAGAGGATTAGAGAATGTGAGATAGTTAAGTGAAGTGCATCAACATCACGTGACAGTAGTGGCTTTGTCAGTCTCGATCAAAGCTCGCTAATTAGCGGACACCAGTACTTCAAGTTGTCTTATATTTTTTTTTATTAGTAATGTAACACAAGTAATTAGATTTTATTTTTATAAACAGTTTAGTTTCATATAAAGGTGTAGTTGTGTTCATGGCGTTGTACCGACAGTTTTAAGGTTCAAACTAGTGTCCGACATTCGTGTTAAACTACGTGATGTAGCGACCAGATGTTGGTGCTAGTGCAAGTTGGGATGGCGAGGGTGTTGATACTGCACTTAAACAACCTCAAGGATAAGCTGCACGGATTATCTGGAGTACGTCGAATAATTGGTACCGATTTTAAAGATTGCAGTCTGATCTGTAGGTAGAACATAACACCTTGCCTGGTATGTGGGTAGGACAAAACACCTTCCCTGGTGTGTGGGTAGGACAAAACACCTTCCCTGGTGTGTGGGGTAGAACATAACACCTTGCCTGGTATGTGGGTAGGACAAAACACCTTCCCTGGTGTGTGGGTAGGACAAAACACCTTCCCTGGTGTGTGGGGTAGAACATAACACCTTCCCTGGTATGTGGGTAGGACAAAACACCTTCCCTGGTGTGTGGGTAGGACAAAACACCTTCCCTGGTGTGTGGGTAGGATTACACACCTTCCCTGGTGTGTGGGTAGGACAAAACACCTTCCCTGGTGTGTGGTTAGGATTACACACCTTCCCTGGTGTGTGGGTAGGACAAAACACCTTCCCTGGTGTGTGGGGTTAGACATAATAACACCTTGCTTTAACACCTTTCTTGCCCCCCCCAACACCATCTGACTATTCCTTATTCCATCTCACCATCCTCCATTCCCCATCATCCACAACAGCAACCCATCCCTCCACGTCACCGCACTCCCCCCCCCCCCCACAGCACCAATTAACCTGTGACCGGCACCCGCACCCACGTGACACAAAGCCCAACCAATCATCTGTTCAGACATTGACCTCAATTGACCCTGTAAGCGTTAAACCCGGGTTGAACCTTGAGGTAAACAGTTTGACATCAACGTACAGCGATTTTACATACGCGCTGTGTTTCTCATCCTCTACAATTGCAGAATTACATTACATGCGTACATATCCTACGTTACACCAGTATGCTTACATACCCAGCATTATACCAAACTTACATTAGATGCTACCATATCCTGCATTGTACCAAAGTTACATTATATGCTTACATTTATTCTGCAAAATACCAAACTTACACAAATGATTACATATCTAACCACTGCATTACACCAAACGTACACCACATGCTTACATATCTCTGTAAGTTCACAATATCAAGAGTATGCCACTGGGTCAGTGAGACAACAGAGACAACAGAGACAAGCTGACCACTCACTACCCTGGCTCAAGTTAGACATGACATCCCTGGCCACTAATTACAAGTAATTTAGTGCGTCCGTAAACGATGTCTCGCTTTTTAAAACGATTTTACCCTCCAACCACTCAGTTGTTATTAGCATTAACAAAATAAGTAATTAAAAATGCGAAATTAAGCATTAGGATTTAAAAGTCGAAACTATGTCGTTCAACTTCCAAAAACCCCTCACCCTCAACACTCATCACAAAAGTCCCCCCCCCCCCTCCCCCATGCTAAAAGCGCTTTCTATGAACAACCTTCACTGTATTTTGTAGATGAATGCTAAAATACCATTGACTTTACTGCTCTTGTTTATAAACATGTTTACGCAATGACTCGCATTTTTTTCAGAATTATTTTCGTTTTGGATACCCCCCACCCCTCCGTTTTACCCCACTTTTGCGATATGTAATGCCCCTAAATAAACCACTTGCCTGGGTGCACACAGTTTTTTTTTTACCCGTCCAGAAATGGCATCTGAAAAAACAAATCCAGATTTTTCTTTCATTTCCCCGATGACGACATTAAACATTATGTCATCAAACAGACCCAGAGTAAGCAGCAGATAAAAAAAAAGATGAGCCAAATTTAAAAGAAAGTTGGAAAATAAATTTGGCACTGAATCTGGCCTGAACTGAGTAGCCTGGCAGATGTGAGCAGTTCTCTGGTTTAGAGAACAACACTTGAAGCAGAACGTGTTTTTAGACCGAGATTTGCTTTAACGTTACCATGACGTCACGTCACGTTTATAACCCTAGGTAAAAAAAAAAATGGATGAAAGCATTTTCAATTTTATCTTTTTTATACTCCAATTCGATCTTTTTTGTTTTTGTTAAAATACAAACTTATATTTTTTAGTCGGCTTTAGATGAGTTTTCAAACATTTTAGTAATGATTTTTTGGTTAACATTTTACTTTTTGGTAAACATTATATCTGAGTACGTAAGTTAGTTTCAAGTGTTGTTGCTGGTGTTATCTTCAGTGCCTGCTGGGATGTGTAGGGTAAAAGTTGTCTTAAATCAAGTCTAGACACACTTATAGTTGATGGTTTGTTTTAGTTCTTAATAATTTAATGCGTTTTTTATAGCAAACTAGTGTACTCGTCCGCGCGTTGCTGCGGTATCAGAAGAAAGGCTGAAGAAATATTTTAAGATGTTTACCAATCGTGTATTTTTAGACGCATGACCTTATTTTCTATAACGTAGTTATTTAAATGTAAAAACAAAACAACAGGAGCTATATATCTTAAATCGTAGTGTTGGGGTGCGGGTTTGTCCACACTACTGCTCAGAAGCCCCAGGGGCGTGATGTATGAAAACATAGAGTGTGCATTTATCAACCTCTGTAAAAGTGAGGTAGATTACACCTCGGTCACCGCCTAGGTGTCAGGGACATCTCGGGGAATTCTCGGGGGCCACAGGCTACACTACCGCAGGGGCGCCGCGTTCGGCCCCTGGTTCGGTTTAGTCATCGAATGTCATTTGCCGCAGTGTTCTATTGTAGGTTGCTATTTGAAGCAAACGTCGAGGTCATAGTGCTCACGGGGGAGACCTAGACGCCAAATAACACTTATCGGGACGCCGTGGGATGTGCCTGATTCGATTTAGTGAACGATTATAGTAGTCTATCGTATCCATAGTGTATTGCACTCATTAAAACAAACGTAGGCGCCATAGTGCTCACGGTGGATGCCCAGGGCGCCAAATCGCAGCCTTACGGTGCACCGCCCCTTGAAAATGTAAATTTTCTTTTCGAAAAAACCTCTCCAGGAATATTCTCAACAGCTTCCTAAATATTTATTGCAATCGGATGAAAGTTGTAGTCATGTAGCCTATAAAGGACAGACAAACAAGCAGACAAACGGACATCCTTTCATTTTTATAAGAGAGAGAGAGAGATGGCGCAAGTAAGTACGCGCTAGAGACTATTGTATTGTTAGCATCAAAGCATTAAACAAATCCTAACTGATAATTAATCTAAATCTGAACATTCCCTTTGGTTTAGCAGAATAGCGATTCATAACGATATAGTTATGTGATACAGCGAAATAATACAGTGATGTTATACAGTATTGTGGTAATATGATCGGTTACTCTGTGTTGGGTTACTCTGGTGTGATACTGTGGTGGGTTACTGTAATGTGATACTGTAGTGGGTTACTCTGGTGTGATACTGTGGTGGGTTACTGTGATGTGATACTGTGGTGGGTTACTGTGATGTGATACCACTAAATCAGACATTTTGGTTTAACATAATAAGGTATTTAAACATACCATTTAGGGTGTACTTACAACTTATAAGGAAATTGCTGCGTACGCAAAAGGATGCATTTGTGCTCTTACACTCACACACGCTCTCGCAAACATACTCACAAAGAGACACATACGCACACACGCACACGCACACACACACACACACACACACACACACACAAACAAACAAGTCCCGCGTAAGATTTCCATCTTCAAAAACATGATGAACACGCGTCTCTATTTTTCTTTTTATGTGTTAAAGACAGACATACAATTTGACTCAAGCGTCGAGAACTTTATCTGGCCAATTGAAAGTGCACACACACAAACACACGCAATGATGCGCATTAACACACACGCACCATGCAACAATAATACGTAAAAAAACAAATTCGAATGGCTTCCATTTTTTGTTAGAGTAGAAAAGTACATTTCCCTTGCAGGTTAGAGTGTCGACTTAAGCTACGTTTTTATAGTTGCTGTTTTTCTTGATGCTGTTTTTCTTAATGCTGTTTTTCTTGATTTTATTTTTTGGTTTGTTCTTGATGTTTTTATTTTATGTTTCCTTCACATTGCTTGCTGTATCCCGTGTAACTAATTACGTATTTGTTAATTATGTTGATTCTTTTTTTGCAAATTAATATTTTTAATTGGTGTTGCTAATGTCAATATTAATGATGTTGAGGGCGATATATTAATATTTATATTTTTAGGCACAGAGAAGGTAGATGTTTTTTCCAAAGTAGATCTTCTCATGGGAAGAAACCTAAACATGAACAACTCAGACGCTTCATTACGCTACGATTTAATTACCTAATCAACTTCAGGCGGACCCAACATTCTTGGTATTCCATCCGTCTTAATTAACATACGGAAGTTTCGTATACACACATTTTAAAAAAAATACACTGATCTTTGACCTTGACTCAAGGGAGAGAATTCTTACCTTCAACTCCACACGTCGACTCATGGTGAGCAGCCTTTGATGAAGAATCCGATCTCTCGGGCCTAGCCGAGCGCTTGTACACAAGATGCGGTTGTCCTTGCTGATCTGCTGGATTGTGTCCCTTGACTGGTTCGATGAGATAATCCTCGCCACCATACCGTACAAGTCCCCGCTGTGGATTGAAAACAAAAGTTATGAACAACTGTATATTTGTATTGAAGGACGTTCAACATTTCTCAAACAATACTACTCGCACATGTTCAATAAAGAAGAGTTCAGTTAGGGGGGGGGGTTTAAGGTTGAGTCTAGTTTTAGTTTTGTGTATGCAAGAAATAAAGTTAGGTTTAGAGTTGTCGTGCCACATATTAGTAATCTTGTGATACATAATGTATTACAAAAGTTGGTTAACGTGCATAGAAAACAGCGAGAAGGGATGAAGGGAAAAATTGACTGAATTACATCTAGTCTAGTGCATTAGAAGAAAATTGACAAACATATCATATCACGTTGTTTCGAACAAATCATAACCAATAGATATTAATTAATTTAATTACTAATCAGTGATGATGACAATATTCATTTGAAGGGTAGTCGCTGATGTAAATTTTTAAAAATGTTTATTTAAGTGGCTACAATGTGTGCAGCCTACAGATTTGGTAGTTTACTATGTCATTTACGTTTTTCTATATCCCTGTTAATGTTTACCTAGGACCAATAATCATTTGTCCAGCTTTGTTTACTTTATTCTGTCTCTGATAAAAGCTCTACCTATCCAGCACTAAATAGTACCAGACCAAAGACACCATTCCCAGCTGAAGAACTCCAACTTATACTTTCGCCCCTGTGTTACCCCGGGGAACTTAACACACCTATACATCCCCTTTTGTTAACTTGGCCTTTCATACAGAGCTCAGCATACCAGACTCAAGGTCATGTCGTATACTAAACCTCACACTTGGTTCAAGGTCATGTTTGCTACACAACATCAGACTCGACTCAAGGTCATGTATGCTACTAAACCTCAAACTCGACTCAAGGCCATGTATGTTACTCAACCTTGGACTCAGTTCAAGGTCATGTCTGCTATATAACATCGGACTCGACTCAAGGTCATGTATGTTACTCAACCTTGGACTCAGTTCAAGGTCATGTCTGCTATATAACATCGGACTCGACTCAAGGTCATGTATGTTACTAAACCTTAGACTCAGTTCAAGGTCATGTCAGCTATCAAACCTCTGACTCGACTTCAGGTCATGTCTGCTAGAAAAACTCACACTGTTAAAGCCAACAGGTTCCAACATTAAGGAGTGGCCGGATGACAAGAGGCCGGGGAACCATCTAACGGAAATGTGAAAGTCAGACAGACCCTCTTCTAGGATGTCTGTTTCATCCAGACCTGAGAATCACGCGCCGGTTGAAGTTTACTCCTCACATTGTCCCACACAACATATGCTGACCTTGACATTGTGTTGTTGACGTGAGCTGTGTTTGTGAAGTTGGTGTCGTGGTGAGTTGTGGTGTTAATCATTAATTCATCGAATTAGGCAAATCTCTATGTACTCTCGTGAGAAAGGTTTACATAAGTGTAGCCTCAATGAACAAAAATACTTGGCAAAACAACCATACACACACACACACACACACACACACACTCACGCATGCGCACACAGCACACGTGCGCGCATTTAAAACTTGAATGGAAAATAGCTGCCAGTGATGTTTTGCCAATTTTTGCGGGGGGGGGGGGATATTTAGTTTTAAAAAAACTGAATATTGAGGAGCTTTATTTATATTTTTAAAGCGTTTATAGTAAACATTTTATTGAGTAATAAAACATAAAAAATATAGAATAATAATAAAGCTTTTACATGCACACATAAATTCCCCACCTATAAAAGTACATTGTGGTTTATATACTTTTGGTCGCTATAGATTTTATATATTATTTATATACAATTAACGAGCATCACCATCTAACACCATGTAAGAAGGTTGGTTGCGTGCTCCGTATGTTTATAAATTTGTCATGTGACATATTTGAAAGAGAACAGTTAACTTTGTGATAAATCAAAAGCTCATGTTGCAACATTTGACAAGCAAATGCGAAAGCTGCAATTTACATGCAATTGAAATACAAGTTGAACTCACAATATTAATAAGAACATCTAGAGTCTAGAGCAACACACAATGCAGTGTTTTCTTTAAGAAAAAATGCCTGCTCTTTACTGTATCATTGAATGTCATTCCTGTATAAGGGAAGGTATTAACACAAACTAATGTACATCTAGATATAAATAGTGGGTAGGGGTAGGGTTACGCTAAAAATACCAGGCCAATTTAACTGTTTATCTAGAGCCACTACCGCTCCACATCATAGTACCCGTCCCAATCCTCAGTCTCACTCCCAGCTCCCTAACCTACTCATCATCCTACTCTCATCATCCTACTCTCATCATCCTACTCTCATCATCCCACTCTCATCATCCTACTCTCATCATCCCACTCTCATCATCCCACTCTCATCATCTAACTTTCATCATCCCACTCTCATCATACCACTCTCATCACCCCACTCTCATCATACCACTCTCATCATCCCACTCTCATCATCCCACTCTCATCATCTCACTCTCACCATCCCACTCTCATCATCCCACTCTCCACACCTCTCCTTATCCTACTCCCCAATCCCAGCTCCCCAACCTACTCATCATACCACTCTCATCATCTCACTCTCATCATCCTACTCTCATCATCCTACTCTCATCATCCTACTCTCATCATCCTACTCTCATCATACCACTCTCATTATCCCACTCTCATCCTACCACTCTCATTATCTCACTCTCATCATCCCACTCTCACCATCCCACTCTCATCATCCCACTCTCATCATCCCACTCTCATCATCCCACTCTCATCATCCCACTCTCATCATCCCACTCTCCACACCTCTCCTTATCCTACTCCCCAATCCCAGCTCCCCATCATACTCCCCATCTAACTCCCTACGACACTCCCAATTATTTTCCCCACCCCACTCACGACTAGCCACCCCACTCCATTACCCACCCCAACCCATTCACCACCCCACTCCACCCACAAAACCTTACTCCCCATCCCACTTTATTCACCCCCACTCCCCCCACAAAACCCTACTTCCCACCCCATCCCATTCCCCACCCAACCCATTCCCCACCCAACCCATTCCCCACCCCACTCCACCCACAAAACCTTACTCCCCACCCCACTCCATTCACCCCACTCCCCCCCACCAAACCCTACTCCCCATCCCACTCCCAACCCATTCACCACCCCACTCCCCCCCTTCTCTAAATATACCACACCACTGTCAAAAAAAAAAACAAAAACAACCCAGACCATGTAAGAAGTCTAACACAGCACACAACACAAACACGGTTTAAAAACGTATCAAACGTGAGCACATGCTAGACCCGCATGCTTCACGTGCTACTGTCACACATGTCTGCTGGTGAGTATCGTCTGCTGTGGGGATCACCGCGCCATTGGATGCAGGTCCAGGCGGCCGCTGATCACGTGACGTTACGATTTATAGAGGGTAACGTCTGCTACAGCCACTTAACGTCTGGCTTGTGAACACGAAATATGACAGGCTGGTTTGTGGGGGTGTGCTGGTGTTAGCATGGGGTGGCATGTCGGTGACAGTCTACATATCATTTGGTGTCATTAACAGTCTACATATCATATGGTCACAGTCTACATATCATAATTATGTAGTCATTAACAGTCCTGTTGTGGAGTCTTTGACAGTCCCCCTATCATATGAAGTCATCGACCTCTAGTAAAACACTGCTTAAAGAGAAAACACGACCAAGTTCCGTGTAGCCCTCCATTATGTGAATGACAATGTCAGTTTACAATATACGCTTAGGTCCCTAATAAAGGTCCCTTCACGTTTAGAGCCTGGTAAAAGTCCCAAGTTACAAAGCACGCTTAGCTTCCAAGGGACTTAACTCGTGTAGGTCCAGGTAAAGGCCCTGCATAAGAGTATTAAGACTGAGAACTAGAATTATTCGCTTGTGATATTATTGTTACACTTTTGAATCTGTTCAATTTTTTTTTGTGTTTTTCGAGTTCGGAAAGCTACGTTAGCTGCATCTCCAAGTTGGCTCGGTGACATCCTACAATTTTATCCGCAAATGATATCAATGTCAATAATTGTCATCAACTGCATTAGACCATTGTATAGACATGCCGAAAGTGACGGTCTACAGACCCAGGGTCCATTGTGTTTCATGCGTGGGCGTGATGACATCAGTAAATCACGTGTAAACAGTGGCTGTCTCGTGTCATTGTTTCTTGTCATCGTGTCTGTCGGGCGAAAAGGTCGAGCTTTTCACTGCTAGGCTCCCGGCGTTTTATTGCCAGGGGGGATTATCATAAGACAGAGTGTAAGGAGACAGCTGTTGCAGTTTAAAATGTGTTGGGATTTATTTAACAGTAGCTAGCAGTTTAAAATGTGTTGGGATTGGTTTAACAGTAGCTAGCAGTTTAAAATGTGTTGGGATTTGTTTAACAAAAGCTAGCAGTTTAAAATGTGTTGGGATTTGTTTAACAGTAGCTAGCAGTTTAAAATGCGTTGGGATTTGTTTAACAAAAGCTAGCAGTTTAAAATGTGTTGGGATTTGTTTAACAGTAGCTAGCAGTTTAAAATGTGTTGGGATTTGTTTAACAAAAGCTAGCAGTTTAAAATGTGTTGGGATTTGTTTAACAGTAGCTAGCAGTTTAAAATGTGTAGGGATTTATTCAACTGTAGCTAGCAGTTTAAAAAGTGTAGAGATTTTTCACCTGTAGCTAGCAGTTTAAAGTTTAGAGATTCATCCAACAGTCAATAGCAGTTAAAAAACGCAAGAATTTATTGTGCAGTAGCCAGCAGTTAAAATGTTTAGAAATTACAGTCAAAATCAGTTTTCTAAAAGTTTAATGATTAACTCAACAGCAGCTATCAGAACTAGAGAAATCAGTAGTCAACAGGATTTTTAAAGACAAGTAAATTTTCATTCAACAGTTCCTAGCAAAGCTACCCGACATAGTCTCTCAATGACATTGATGCAGGTTTTATTTCTCAAACACTGACAGTGACACAAACACACTGAACTGTTCAGCAGAAGAATTGATGATATTTGATATTGATCATCAAAGTCATTTTTAAAAAAAAAAACTTTTTTCTTGAAGACAATTTTTTTAAAAAGTGCCTGTCTTCTTGTCAATCTGTAAAATCAATTACTAGAAATATAATACATCGAAACCGTGTTGTGTTAAAACACTTCGGGTACAGTGTATGCATCAAGTTTATCGGTTCATCACAAAAATACTAACCATTGCACCCACTTTGTACACAGTAAACGGCCACCATTCCCTGTGATTACATTTTAAAAAACCCGCATCAAACCCAATCTCACATCTAATCCGTCACTTACCTACAAACTTCTTACCTGGGACCAATCAGATTATCACACGGCTCGAGTTTCTCTCGGAGTTTAATCCAATAATTGTTGCGGTAAAAAAAATTAAAAAAGTAATTCAAGTCCTGGAGTTATCGCCCTTACACAACAAACTTTTTACCCCACGAAATTCAATGGAGCGAGGTCGTGTTAAAATATATAATAAAACCATTGAACCGCGACCTGGAACTGAGACTAAATTACACGTAGTGAAGTCCCATAAAAACTTCTCTAATTGCTACTTCCTGCATTCGTCGTTTATTAACTCCATTCACTTCTCTGTTTACAAAATAAAATAGTTCACGCTAGTGAAAAGACCATTCGTTTATGAAAAACTAATTTAAAAAACTTGCCTCGTTTTCAAATATGTTACTTTGAACCACGTGTTGAATGGGGCGATTGTATTGGTGCTCAATCTGTCTTTGTGTGGCTAGGAGTTCAGGCGCCACCAAGTGACGAGGCGATTTGAAGAAAATAGAGGGTGTTGGTTTTTTTTTTCAAGGGAGACCACCCAAATATAGCAATTTGTGCACTGATGTAATGGGAGGTTTAATAAAAGGGAGGAAACTGGAGAGATGTGTGTGTGTGTGTGTGGGGGGGTGTTATTGGATTTAATCCTAGCATTTTAAACAAAGAAGATGTTATGATAACCCCCACCCCTTTCACCCAGTCACCACATTACTTCCCCTTAATAAATCGCGCTATGCGGCCATTTATTTTGAAAGGTTTTAATGTGGTTATCAATTTGCCGGTGCCGCGTCAGTTTGACGTAATGTAAGCGTGTGGAGTGGAGTGTAGGGGCTGGTAGTTTTATGAAGGAAATAAGACGGAGAGTATGAAGGAAATATGATGGAGAGTATACAGAACGTAAGATGGAAAGATACTTTTATAGAGGTTGTGGGGCTATATTTCAGGGTGAGTCAACATAACAAGTTTTTTTTAATCGAACACGCATACAGAACCTAGATGTTTCTTGATTTCGACAGCACACAAGCATGTCTTCATGTCCTATAAGGCAGACAGAATCTATCCATGTGGTAAAATAACCATTTTTAAAAATAGAAAAACATATGTTATAAATATTTTTTGCTACGTCTTATTTCACACTTTAGTGAAGGACAGACACACTGAGGTGTTCGATGGAGGTACCCAATCAGGAGTGCATCAAATAAGGGGGGCACTTTATGATGAAGGCACCCAATCATGGAGGCACCCACCATAGCGATACCCAATTATAGTGATACCCAATCATAGCGATACCCAATCATAGTGATACCCAATCATAGTTATACCCATTTATAGTGATACCCAATCATACTGATACCCAATTATAGTGATACCCAATCATAGTGATACCCAATCATAGTTATACCCAATCATAGTGATACCCAATCATAGTTATACCCAATCATAGTGATACCCAATCATGGAGGTGCCCAGTCACGAAGCCACCAATTATGGAATCACTCAATCATGAAGGCACCCAATCAGGGAGACACTCATTAACAGAGGTGCATGGGGATGCGACCAGTGACGGAAGCGTCCAATCACACACCCGACAATGATGAAGGTCACGTGGTCTCACATGAACAGTGTTACCGAATATTGCACACACGAGTTCATCGCCACCACAAGTTTATTCATGCGTTCAATGCCCACATTTTTTCATGACCTCGTCCGTAATTAAATTGGCCTCAAGTACAGGCCATGTATGAAGGAAAAAAACTCAACATGGCGACACAAACAGCTGGGACCGCACTGGGATGACCCCGAGGTATTAGGTTCACTGGGTGTTACTCATATACAGGGTCATAGGTAAGTTCCTATATATGGTCATGGGTCAGTGCACATACAGGTACACATGTTAATGTACGTACAGGTCATGAGTCAGTGCACCTACAAGGTCATACGTCATTGCACACACACATCATCAAAGTCATGATAAATATTGTGCGCCACTGTTCTTAGACCGTATGAAACTTATGCTGCGAGTCACATGTAACTGTGCTCAAGTCAAATTTGAGGAAGGTTCATTAGGGTCATCAAGGTTAGCTAAAGGATGGGTGACTTCAGTCATAACCAACGTCATCAAATGTCATAGGGATAGAAATACACTTCTGATATAACCAACGTCATTAAATGTCATAGGGATAGAAATACACTAATGATGTTGATGTCCCACTATCTACAGACTTCTTGTACGTTCGCGTTTATTTAGGTGTTGTGCCACACTTCTTTTGTTGATGTAGCGAGCAAACGTCGTCATAATTCGTTTTTAATTAGTCACATTAATTAAACCGTTTTGTTGTAATATATGAGTCATGTAATAACAGCTTTGTTATAACGCTTTATATACCAAGTAGTAGCTTTGTTATAATATTTGTGCCTTAACTCAAAACACAGAAGAGCAGCTATTTTTTTTATATTAATACACAGTAGAACACATTTCTTATAAAAACCTTATTCATAAGTCTAGGAGCCCGAACAATGTCGATGTGTGTCGTGGAGTAGAGGTCGTTCACAGTCGGGTGGCCGTAAGTGGCTGCACCCCACTGATCAAAGAACGCCCCACCCCCACCCTAACCTCTTTTCTCATTGGTTTCTCAAAACCCTGGAAACAATAGATAACCTAGACGCTTTGGGTTTAAAAAAAATATGCGTTTAGTTTTTTATTACACTGCTGGCTCCCCTGAGTGAGAAAGATATGAATCAGTTGGGGTACATGCAGGTACAACATCAATGCTGAGAATAAACTCAAGTCTTCTTATCAAACTACTGATGGAAATCTTTATATCACGTAATACGTGGCGTACACCGTCAAGGTTGGGTTGGCTGTTTCCAAGTGCCCAGACTTAAATTTTTCGTAAAAGGGGCCTGTCCTTTTTTTTTTATCCAAGGCTGAGGTCGGGTCAAGGGTCACTTTACAAATTGCAATATACAATAATTACAACAAGAAGAATTGGAAGGGTTCATTAAGTAAACTTATTTTAAAAAATCAAACCACTAATTGGCTCATTACAGTATCGCTTGTGGCGGCCCATTATTATCTTTATCCTGGCGGCCCACCAGGATATTTCCGGCGGCCCACCAGGATATTTCCGGCGGCCCACCGGGATATTTCCGGCGACCCAGCGGCCCAGTCTACTCCTGTACTTAGAGGACGAGGCGACTACAATTACATAGGTAGGTCCTAGCATTGCTACAGGGGGAGATTTTCATAAACAGACTCTTGATTTACATGGGCTATTGTTTTTTTTTTTAAGTTTTACTAACCGCAAGTAATTATAATTTTGAAAGCTTTTAGCGAAAAAATAATCAGTTGGATTAAGACTTTAAAACTATTTAAATCCGTCTCAGCACATGTGAACCAACATAGCTGTATCAAGAAATATCTTTAGATCAGTCTCAGCACATATGAACCAACACATGAACCAACAAATGAACCAACATAGCTGTATTAAGAAACATCTTTAGATCAGTCTTGGCACACATGAACCAACATAGCTGTATTAAGAAACATCTTTAGATCAGTCTTGTCACATATGAACCAACATAGCTGTATTAAGAAACATCTTTAGATCAGTCTTGGCACACATGAACCAACATAGCTGTATTAAGAAACATCTTTAGATCAGTCTTGTCACATATGAACCAACATAGCTGTATTAAGAAACATCTTTAGATCAGTCTTGGCACACATGAACCAACATAGCTGTATTAAGAAACATCTTTAGATCAGTCTTGTCACATATGAACCAACATATGAACCAACACATGAACCAACATAGCTGTATTAAGAAACATCTTTAGATCAGTCTTGGCACACATGAACCAACATATGAACCAACACATGAACCAACGTAGCTGTATTAAGAAATATCTTTAGATCAGTCTCAGCACACATGAACCAACACATGAACCAACACATGAACCAACAAATGAGCCAACATAGCTGTATTAAGAAACATCTTTAGATCAGTCTCAGCACACATGAACCAACATATGAACCAACACATGAACCAACGTAGCTGTATTAAGAAACATCTTTAGATCAGCCACAGTACACCTGAAGATCCGGCAAGTTTTCCACCTGGAGACCGAGATTTGAGAGAACTGCTGCCGGGTGGGGTGACCTTTGACCCTGGGTACAGCACCAACCCGTGGTACAACCCTACAAACATCCGCCCCAAGTACCTGGGTACAGCACCAACCCATGCTACAACCCCACAAACATCCACCCCAAGTACATACCTACTTGACTGGGTTTTAAATACAGAAACCAATTATTCTTAAGCATGCTGTAGCGATCGTGTCCTTGAACCAACAATGAACTTTGCTCCGCAAATTAAACAAACATAAAAACGTGTTAAGCTAAGCAAACACAGACCATTTATCCTTACCGTGATATTTTACACACAGTTTAAGACATATTTAAATCGTTCTCCTACTTCACATACTAATTATGTTGTTATGTTACATGAAGGATTCTAACAACCTTCCCTGCAAATATAATTAGGTTGTTATGTTAATTGGAGAATTCCGACAACCTCCTCTTCAGATATATTTATATTATGTTATATGAAGAATTCTGACAACCTTCCCTTCAAATATAATTATGTTATAAGGAGAATTCTGTTTTTAATTGTCACTTGTTAGACTGGAATAATTTTCCCAGAAGTATTTTGTGCTTAATGAAAATAAACCTTTTAGCATTATGCCCAATTGTAAAGCATGTAGTGTTATATTACAATATGAACCCGCTTAAAAGTGAAACAATTTTTTTATGCTATGAGAATGGAGTATTTCGTGCTTAAGAAAACAAAGCTAACAGCACTAAGCCCTATTAAAAACGTCCATCGCTACAATGAGAATTCTGTTCGCCTGAGAACGAAATAATTTTTTGTTGTTGTTAGAGTATTTGTATGCGTTAGAAAAATAAACTAAATAACACTATGCCCTATTAAAAATGTTTACGATGAATAAGAAAAAAAAAAGTTTAACTGTCTGGGTTTCTCTAACCAGCTCTCATCGGAGGTACAAAAAATTCATTGACACTTACACGACCCCTACTTAAAAGGAAACCGCTACATTGAAGAATGAATCTGGCGCCTGTTTTTTGAATGGATGGAGATTTGAAAAGAAATGAAAGGTCACTAAGGGTGTGTGTAAATGTGAAGTTTAAAACTCGAGGTAAATGTAATTGATAAGTGTTTAAAGTTGTTCCAGGCGAGTGACTCGGCTGCTGAAGGAGCCGATGCAGTCAGGCGGGCGTCTGCTGAGGCGCTTCAAAAGACAGTTTAGTTTGGTTTGTTTAGTTGGACTGAGGAACCGGCTAGGCGTCGGGTTGTGGTATTTCATGATGTGATGCTACTTTGTGTTTTTTATATACATAGTCACTAAATTCATTGAGGAAAGTTTTTTTTAACTTTTTCTTATACCTCGGCGAGCAGGGAAGGTGGGAAGTGGTGTTACTTGGGTGTATTTAGATGTGCCCGGTAGAGCTAGTTGGGTGGGGTAGGTATGAGAAGAGTTTGCGGCGTGCACATGCTGTAGTTTGTTGGTTGGTAGGGCAGCGAGGTAAAGGAGTAGATGACATCATGGTAGTAGAGATGGGTGAAGTAGATGACATCATGATGGTAGAGATGGGTGGAGCAGACACGTTGTCATTCTCTAATAGATCAATTATTAATTGTATCATATAATCGTCTGCTAGATAAACACTCACTGAAGCGTCATCACTACACAACTGTTTAGCCTCGAGCCAGATTGTTAATCTCCAAAGCCTAGTTGCAAGAAAATGTATTCCTTCGATTTAGTAACAAGGGTTAAAGGAAAACAATTAATTGTTTTGTTATTATTAAAAACCCATATTCATAATTCAATGTAAACAAGTTGTAAACATATCTTCAAAACACGAAATACGATTCATAAAATACTTTTTTGCACAATTCATGGGGGATCTAATACAAACCTACAAACATAACCACACAGATCAAGGTGGACTAGATACAAACCTACAAACTATTATGCACAATACTAGGTGGGCCACATACAAGCCTACAAACCTATCAGCACAATTCTAGGTGGACCACATATAAACATAAAAACCTATACGCACAATTCTATATGGACCGCATACAAACCTACAAACCTATCAGCACAATTCTAGGTGGACTAGATACAAACCTACAAACCTATATGCACTGAGGTCTGGAGATTTCGACCTGATATTTTCATCTCAGTTCGGGGTATGGTGATGTACGTGGTGGGGGGGGGGGGGGCGACTAGACACAAATACACCCGATGTTGCAGAGGTTGTGCAAATATCATTTCTAAAACGTGGGAAAGGCTAGAGAAGAAACCTGGGGGAAGGGGGGGGGGTGTAAGGTTGGGTCGGGGTGGGGGGGGGCAGTTATGCCGATACACAAGACAAAATATTCTGTATAGGGGGATAAGGAGGGGGAGGGTTAGTTCTAGTTGTTGGATGATACGATAAGGAGAAAAAGAAAATCAACGATAAAGCTGACTGTAGCAAAATGCGATAAAGCGTTTTAAAATCAAGGGGAAATAAATGTGTAATAAGATATCAGATTGAAAAATTACGCTGAATTTTGTAGAGAATGATACAGTAAGTTTATATAATTAACTATTTGAAAATAAAACCAGAATAAAAATGTTAAAAAAAAAATAAAATAAAACCTGTACAAAAAATAAAAGTTTGGGGAATAGTGTAAGAAAAAAAATATCCCCGGGAATGGTGTTAAATATTGGTTTGATGTTATGGGTTAAGATTTTTTGTTTAACAACTTTAGTAAACTGGGATTCTTTAAATAACACTACTAGGTTTTATAATCAGCCCTACCGCCCACTCTACTACCTCGCTTTAGTTCAATCTATCTACCTCCACCACCCGGCCCCCCTCCCTACCCAACCACCCAGCAGATGCGTATCGATGGGGGAGCAGGCCCGGGCGCCGACCTTAGGGGCGCCAAAATGGGTCGGAAAAAGTAATTGAAAATTTGAGGGAGGGGTGCAAATAAAAAGTTTTAGGGGGTGCAAATCAAAGTTTGAGGGGGGGGGGTGCAAATCGAAAGTTGGTCCCTGGGCGCCAGGAAGGGTCGCTACGCCTCTGCCACCCGCCGGCCCTACCCTACTCCCCTGCCCTCACCCTGACAACACTTGACCTCGGTGACCTGCCAGGTCTAACAGACCTATTTGTCCCTAACATCTCCAAGTACTGGCTATTCATGTGTGTGTTTTAAATCATGCCATATTGCTGACAAACTGACCCTAGCTGAGTCATCGTGTCCCAAATGAATTGTTTTTAAAATAAGTCGTGACATACTGACCAACATAAGTCTTTGATCTCGCTGACCTAACCCACCTGACCTAAAACTCTTCTAGACTAAACCACAGCGGCTGACCTTTCCTTTATTCGTCTACCAGTTTCAAATTTCTATCAATATAAAAATAGCTATCACGTGATTCCGCTAGCACTTTATAAACAAAACAAAAACACAAGCAAATCTTCCACGTCAAGGGAAACAACTACAATCAACCCCCGTCAACAAACAGGAGCTAGGTATTTGTAATCTGATCGAGTGATTGCCCCTAGCAAGACAAGGACCGACCTATTTTTACCACGTTTTCTTTAACTTGCTTTCTCTGTGTGTTTATTTATTTATTTATTTGTTTGTCTTTCCAATCCAATCTTGCGATCGAAATTTCTGGCACTTCCCAGTTAGCTAGCGCGCTGAAATTTTCAGGGAAGCTTTCTTTTGGATGACCATTGAATATTCAATTGTTATTATTACTAAATTGATCAATGGAAACATTTTATTGAGCATTTTAGACCGCTATATAATCTATATATATAATTCTCCTCTGCTAGCCATTACAAAAAAAAACCAGCGACGCGTACCTCGCGCGCAGTGAAGCGAACGATCACATGTCGCCACAGGCTTAGGGGCAGAGAATTTAGCTTGAACCGAGTTTAAACTTACAGGAGGTAGGCCAGTTTGGGGGAGACGATATGGTCGAGTGGTTGGGCACACGATTGCTATCCCACTCGACACGGGTTCAAATCTATGTGTTCTAGTCAGTAACGTATTCAAACAATGTGTTTTTTACAAGTTGTCTTTTTACGAGTTGTCTTTTTACGAGTTGTCTTTTTACGAGTTGTCTTCGTTTACCCAAAAAAAGTGAAAAGATAAAATCGATAGCAAGATTTTAATGCAAACAAACAGACAAAGACTAAAAAGTAGAAAATAATAATCATTAAAAAAGTTTTTAAAAACCCACGTTTTCTGATTGAACTAAAAAGTAGAAAATAAATGCTATAGGCCCTACATCACAATAATGCAAGCGATCACTCTACTATAAGCGAGCAAAAACGTGGGGCGCCGTGATTTTCTTACAGTTTCTAATACTGTTGACTCTCTACAAGCTCCCTAATAAAAGTCAATAGTATTATCTAATCAATAGTAATATAACTTTTACTTCGGCGCCCCACGTTTTTGATCGCTTATAGTAGAGTGATCGCTTGCATTATTGTGATGTAGGGCCTATAGCATTTATTTTCTACTTTTTAGTTCAATCAGAAAACGTGGGTTTTTAAAAACTTTTTTAATGATTATTATTTTGTTTAATAGAGTGCCCTTAATAAATTTTCTCGATGGGAGATTTTGCGTCTACCAACACTCCAGAATAATAAAAAAAAAAGCCGTCTAGACTGTTTATATGCCTGGAAGTATTAATGAACCCTTGATTCACTCAGTTCAGGTAGGGAACCCACCCTGCCAACCCTGCCAACCCTTCCAGCGTGCTTCACGGAACGTAGACAAAAGCCGCACGAACACAAATAAACGCAAAAAACGTGTCGGCTCTAGAGAGAAGAGCTCCTAATCTGAAACCCATTCTGTGGGAGGGGAGAAGTTATATTTCGCACGGTATTTCACACACGTACCGGTAGTAAGGAAAACAGCTCGCTAAACATTAGCAATCAATTGTAGCCTAAAGTATCACTTTGATGGAGAAAGGTCGCTTTACCTTCGCGTTACTATAGGTAGCTTTTGACGCAGTGGGTCTCACATGAAGGGGTTGGATACCCTAGAAAAATATTAGCGTTGTATTGAAAACAAATGGGTGAGCTAAATAAATTGTGGGTTGCGAGTAGTGTAGTGGCGAATTAGGGGAATTAAAGTTTTGGAATGATAAGACAGTCAATGTCAGCTGTTGGGAGTTATGACAGCCAATATCAGTTATTGGGAGTTATGACAGTCAAGTCAGTTGTTGTGAGATGATAAATCCTGTCATGGGAAATTGTATTCTATTTTCCCACATAAGTAGAAAAGCTGCAATCTGACTACCAAAACAGAGCTCAGGTAGAATCTTTTAGTTAAAGTAGCACACACTGAGCGAGAATCTTGTATGTGACGTCACTGTCCACTAGGAGCAGTTAGAGGGACTGGTCAATCATGTTGGTGCTAGGGGAAATCTTGGCGCAGGCCAACACTCCAGTTGGCCAACACTCAAGTTGGCCAACATTTTAGTTGGCCAACGGCAGATTTGTAGCAACCCATTCCGGCGTCCGGGGCCTACTATCAATGTAGCGCCCCACATTAAAACTTTGTTATTCGCATTGGCGAAAAAGGCGCCCCCCCCCCTCCACACACAGCAATTAAGGTAATCAGAAGGTAAAGCATTGTAGCAGTCTTTTTCTTAAATTCGACTGTGCAGAATGAACTTTTTTTTTTTGCACCAATCCACCCTGTTTGGCGCACCCCTTGGTTCAGCGCCCGGGGCGGCCGCGATACCCACCCTACCCTAGCGACCCCCATGACCAACGGTCCAGTTGGTCGATGTATCATCAGGTCTCTGATAACAAATCGACCAAGAAAAGAGAACCAACGTAGCGTGGATCTAGTGCTATTCACTTTTGATCCAACAACAGCGGCAACATCCACTTTAACCAGCTACATCAGGCCAAGCTGAAAAACGCTTTGAAGCAGTGCCCGAATTTTACAAAATAAAAAAAAAACGTCATAAATGTGTTTAAGTTGCACGAGCTTTGTAAAACAAATTAAAACATCTTTTTTTCTCTTTAAGTGTAAAGTTCAGCAGGTCATATGTTTAATGCAGCTGGTGCGAGAGATAAACATCTGGGTATCTCCGCATGCCATAGCGCTAAGACGGTTACATGGGTAGCTGTTGGTGTGGGTTGTTTTTTTACCTAGCCAGTCCTTGTGTACCAGAAAAGCGTCTGTTTTTTTTTAAAATGTATTTATTCTATACTGTCTAGATGTATCTAATCCCAAGGCAGACCCAGCTCCGTGCAGGGTGGATCCATGTCGACCTTCACCTTACCAGTTCGCTTTTTACTAGGGCGGGATGACAAAACACTTAAGGAATGTGTTAAAGAGTGTGCATGGTATCGTTAGCGTGATTTGAAGAGCGCAACAGCTGCAGTGCAGCGAGTAGCTGAATGCACGGGAGATAGGGAATCGATGCTTCTCGTAGTCGAGTACTTGTATTCTATAACACACGACACACGCGATTCTGTCTGTCATCGGTCTCAGTATTCGTATATCCGATTATTAAACCGTTTACTGTCTAGAAAACAGTTAATGTAGCACGGTCTTGCTTACTTTCCACCCCCAACCCTAGCTAAAGTTCCCTCAACACAAACAATAATGTTTGAGATTTACCACCCCACACTTGAGACTTATATCCCCGTCTTCACGATAGCTCTACTAATTCCAAGAGCTTCTGGAGACATTAGCTCCTCTAACTCTCAACTACAGTAGACATTAGCTCTTCTAACTCCCAACTACAGGAGACATTAGCTCCTCTAACTCCCAACTACAGGAGACATTAGCTCCTCTAACTCCCAACTACAGGAGACATTAGCTCCTCTAACTCCCAGAACTACCATGGACATTAGCTCCTTTAACTCCCAACTACAGGAGACATTAGCTCCTCTAACTCCCAACTACAGGAGACATTAGCTCCTCTAACTCCCAACTACAGGAGACATTAGCTCCTCTAACTCCCAGAACTACCATGGACATTAGCTCCTCTAACTCCCAACTACAGGAGACATTAGCTCCTCTAACTCCCAACTACAGGAGACATTAGCTCCTCTAACTCCTAACTACAGGAGACATTAGCTCCTCTAACTCCCAACTACAGGAGACATTAGCTCCTCTAACTCCCAACTACAGGAGACATTAGCTCTTCTAACTCCCAGAGCTATTGGAGACATTAGCTCCTCTAACTTGATGTTTTTCACATTTACTGACATCTACCTAGCTCACCTACCCCCTCTACCTGCCCCCACCCCCTACCGTCGCTAATTACTCAAAGTTTTAATCCTAAACTCATCACGTTTGGCTGCTGACCAGCCTTACTGCTCACCACATGCACATTCCAGCAACTACTGCAGATGGGTGTAACTAGGTTCTTGTCATATTTTGTCTCACCTCTAACTAAAGATCGGTAGCGAAAAAAAAAACCATCAACATGATTATAAAATTGGCAAGTTGTGTTATTTAAAAGTTGGCACGTCGTTCAATTATTTATGATTTCGGAATTAAAATTAATTTCAGGTTTAGCTTCTTTTTTAGCCAAAAAGCCGTTTGAGACGACTAATTATTTTTTTTTTGGAAGGGGAACCCAATTAAAAGACAAATTACTTTTTGGCCGGGGAACTTAATTAAATGACAACACATTTTGGACCTAGAAACTAAAACAAATGACAAATTATTGTGTGGCTATAGAACTTAATAAAATGACAACATACTTTTTACCAGGGAACCTAAGCGACAATGGCGACCATAAAATTTTCAAATTTCATCAGGTGTGAAAATAGCCGGCATAACCTCAGGACGACTAAACTCACGATAAATCTGAACATAAATCTGAACGTGCTGATGCAACAAACGAACCAATCTCGTAACCCATATGATCACGCTAAATGATAGGATCACGCTAAATGATAGGGTCACGCTAAATGATAGGATCACGCTAAATGATAGGATCACGCTAAATGATAGGATCACGCTAAATGATAGGGTCACGCTAAATGATAGGGTCACGCTAAATAGTATGATCACGCTAAATGGTATGATCACGCTAAATGATAGGATCACGCTAAATGATAGGGTCATGCTAAATGATATGATCATGCTAAATGATAGGATCACGCTAAATTATAGGATCACGCTAAATTATAGGATCACGCTAAATTATAGGATCACGCTAAATTATAGGATCACGCTAAATGATAGCATCACGCTAAATAGTATGATCACGCTAAATGGTATGATCACGCTAAATGATAGGATCACGCTAAATGATAGAGTCATGCTAAATTATAGGATCACGCTAAATTATAGGATCACGCTAAATTATAGGATCACGCTAAATGATAGCATCACGCTAAATAGTATGATCACGCTAAATGGTATGATCACGCTAAATGATAGGATCACGCTAAATGACAGGATCACGCTAAATGATAGGGTCACCCTAAATGATAGCATCACGCTAAATGATAGGATCACGCTAAGCGGAGTCACTCCCTGCATTTCCGGCTCTACAGCGGGCGATAATCTGGCCATATGTGAACTTGAATCTCCCCATATGTGAACCTGACTCCCCCATATGTTGTCGGAATGACTCCCCCCTTCTCCCACCCCGCTTAAGCTGCAGTTAAAGCTCGCGTTTCCCCGCCTTCTCGCCAGATGTCGAACTTCGCCACTAGGAGAATTACACACTTGGTCTGATATACTAGTACAGGCTCATACACATTTTTTTAATCAACACCTGCTTTCTACTTAACTGATGCGGCAATCTAATCAATCGTCTAATTTTTAAAAAATTTATTAAATTTAATATGTAGGATTTATTTTATTTACTGTCCCACCCTCCTGCCCCCAGCCCCCAAAGATGGCAGAGTTTGATGGCTGCGAGATCATGATGGTAGTTTTAGGGACAGCGATAAACTTATCACGACAGTCCTAAGTCTGAGTGTTAGGGACAGCGATAAACTTATCACTGCAGTCCAATAAGCTAAGTGTAGCAGACAAAATGGCACTAATTCCTGTTTTAAGTGGGTTCGTGTTTAATCCTCTGGCGGAAACCTAGAGCCGGGACGAGTGAAATTCTAGAAGTACCAGTGTATCCCACTGTATACCGTATCGTTGAGGGGGAGGGGGGAGGTGTGTGCTTGATCTACGGCATCAGGGTAAGGGAGGGGGTGGTGGGGGTGGTGGGACAGTGGTGTAGAATTCGTCAGGGTTTGAATTTCAAGAAATTAAGATGGCAAACGCCAACTGTCTACATTTTTCTAGCGAGATCTTTCCATTACGTGCAGTCCCAAGTTGAAACACAGCAGTTTTAATTGAAATAGACGTTATACTTTGATAAATATAAACTTTCTAGAAAAGCAAATGTATGAAGAAGTTGTACATCGTATTAGCGGTTCCCAAAGCCGATATTGTTATCTAACCTTACATGTTTAGTGGTTCCCGATGTTTTTACCAATCATGTAGATAGACCCATTCAGGACATTTTTACTGTAGGAAACATCTCAAGAAAAGTCCCCCTTTTTGAACCTGACGGTCCATGGGGCAAGTGCAGTAGAGTTCACCTGTTTCCGCGACCTCGGCATATGAAGGGATAGAGTGATCAGCGCTATGCCCAGTCGCCTGTAATTCAGTGTTTCTTTAAGACTTGTTTCTCCAGGTTGGGGGGGGGGGGGGGGCACTTGATATTTTCGGTGGGCGGACTAAATTTTCGGGGGGGGGGGGGGGGGGGCGGACACTGGTAAAAATATAAGTAAAAGTATATTTTTTCTATATAAATTCCATTTCGTTCAAGGGGAGGGGGTGGGGCTAATAGATGCCTGGAAGAAACTAACTCTAATTTCCCCAAAGTGAGCTAGGTACCTATCAGCATCGGACTTAAACTTATTTATATGGTTGGTGTGTCTGCTGTCTGCCTTTTGTCTGGCTTTTTGTCTGGTTGTCTGGTTTGGCTGTTTGTCTGACTGTTTGTCTGTCTGGATAGTTCTTGATCCGTGTACACCGCGCCACACGCATACGATTAGCATAACTGAATGGTAAATGGGAGATGGTAGCTACAGATAAAATGTAAAAAGGTTTTAATATCATCCAGTCACTAGGTTTACAGTTGGAAAGGACAGGGTGAGGGGGGGGGGAGGCTGATATGTGCTTTTTGATGAGTCATAGCTTGTTAATTCACATACGTAGAATAGATTCATGTAATATGCACGCTTTGCTAAATGTGCTGATGTAAACCGTCCCACAACTAGTGCTTTTTTATAGACATGTTTCTTTGGGGGTGGGGGGCACTTAAAACTTTAAGGGGGAAGAAACTTTCGGGGTCAATGCCCCCTCCCCCACAAAGAGATGCCTGAAAGAAACTCTGCCCACAAGGATGTAGAACAGTAGGCTACAACTATCCGTGATAAGCTGTTCGAGGGGTTAACGGGATTCCAGAATATTGCTATGTTTACAAATTAATTGCACAGTTTAGAGAAAAAGATGAATCGGACATCTAAAGCGAAAACGTGCTAGAAATATAAAATATAAAAGAAAAAATAATTGCACTTGATAGGGTGAACGCTGGAAAAGGTCCATGTTGTAAAAACGATCAGGTAAAATATGTGATGTAGACAGTACTTACAAAACCTTCTGACAGAGGTAAAATATGTAGACAGTACAAAACCTTTGACAGAGGTAAAATATGTGATGTAGACAGTACTTACAAAACCTTCTGACAGAGGTAAAATATGTAGACAGTACAAAACCTTTGACAGAGGTAAAATATGTGATGTAGACAGTACTCACAAGACCTTCTGACAGAGGTAAAATATGTGATGTAGACAGTACTCACCAGACCATTGCAGACAGAAAGTGCCACACGAGAGTTGTCGTCCCCAGTCACGTGACCAAAATAATGACATCCTCTGTGAGGCTCGAGCGACGAGATCCTGGAATCCGAGGCGTTCTTGAAGTCTGAGACCTTACGCTCCACAATGGCGGACGGTGCCAGCAGAATCTTGTTGGGTGTCAGCTCCACCGTGACGCGCCCCTGGGGGTGCAGGGCGATCTGGTAGTGTAGCTTCTCATCGTGGGCGTCCCCAGGGGGCGGCGACACGTTCTCGCTCCCCGTGTGTCTTTTAGACCGGCCTGGAAATGTTGGCTTGGCGCGAAGGTCAAAGGTTAAATGGCGGCCGGTGTGGTCCACCCTACTGGGTGTGGAGATATGGAAGTCTGTCAAGTCTTGAGCAAAATTACCTGGGGACAAGAGGGTTATGGTCAAGTTTCATTGGGTCAATATGGTCAAGTTTCATTAGGTCAATATGTTAAAATCTTGAGCAAAATTACCTGGACACAAGAGGTTTATGGACATAGTTTCGGTAAATCAATATAGTCAAGTTCTGATGGTCATAGTTTGATGGTAGTGGTTTCAATAAAACTAAATAATCAAAACTTTTGCAGTAATAGTTTCATGAAACAATTTAGTCAAGTTTCGATGAAACCCTAGAGTCGTTTAGATTGTGCTAGTTTCAAATGGTCAAGTTTTCATAGTCAAAGTTTGATGGCAGTAGTTTCAATAAAACATTTTTTTAAATAATTGCATTTATAGTTTCATTAAAGCAATATTGTCAAGTTTCAATGATACTTGTTTAAATAGGGCAATTTGGTTAATTTTGATGGTAATAATTTCAATAACGTCTAATAAAAGCTATTAGCTGGTGTTATAATATATACAACTGTTTATATTACCTCTTGGTAGTCAGCATAAACTGTTTTTTTCATATTAAATATTTTATTATGTATAGATTCAAGTTAAAACAGGCTGACAAAAAATAGAGATTAAACGAATCAAGTTGAATCAAATTTATACTATCGGGAAGCTCTAATCAAATAACAACGTAAATAGCAACGTAAATAGCAACGTAACCAACTCTCTCAGCCTCGAAAACCAGATTCAGCATCATCAGTTTACTTCACCCGCGACAGCAACTTGAATCAATGCCGTTGACGACCGCAGGCTATACGATGCATGATAGCTCTGTAACACGATGATCAATGAAACTAAACGAAGGACATCAAGAGCATGCAGTAGCGGACTTTATCCCCACCAGATAAAACTAGGGCCCTCTATGAGAATTTGGTCCCTCTTGGCGCGGTTATTAAGTATCAAATTAAAGATAAGGTTAATCTAAAGCTTTAGATTAAAAGCCCGAAGCGGAGTCGTTGTGACGGAGGATTACAATGTAGGCTTTAATCTCGAGTCAAGTTGAAGTTTGTTAAGTCTAAGACGTGCTTCCCCCCCCCCCCATCTTCAATTTGTTCTCTAAGATATGTTCCCCTACCTCAGTTTAGTGTCTAAGATGGGCCCCCCTCCCCTCTCAATAAATGTAGTTACAATATTATCTTCAATGGGCGACTGCTGGAGTTTTAACGTGGGCTAGTCTATGAAGGTGCTGTTATAGTTGAGTAACGTCAAACAAATTTTGACACAACGTCATGCATGTTGGCGTTGCTAAACAAAGTAGTTTTTGCAGCCCAATAATAAAAAGAATACACTGATGTGGAAAATAAACCGAACAGTTGGGGCGAAGAAGATATTAGTAGGTGGCCTGGCTTTGGGATTTGGTTTTGTTACATCGTATCATCATCTTTTCCCGTTCGTGCCCAAGACACATGGGGAAGATGAAGTAGAGTTGATCTGTTTCAGGGACCTTGGCATATTAGGGGATTGTTCGTCAGTACTATGCCCAGACGCCTTTATTTTCAATAACGTGAGTTACGTACCCATCAGAATTGGGTGGACAGGGATAGGTCTACATACTTGAACCCGGTACATCGTATGGTCAGTTTATCTGGTGAATTGATTTCGTGACTTCATTATGTGAGTAGGTTTTTTTCCTACAATAAAATGACTGTAAAAACAAGGTATTCCCGGCCCACGATACTTTTCCAACCTACTCCCCCCCCCCCCCACCTTACTCGAAACCCCTGCTCCACATTAGACCCGACATGAAGCTGGTTTAGTTATGTTTTCTACAACAACCCGGCATCGGTATATGAACCATCAGGGACATCACGTGACAACAGCATTACGTGACAACAGTAGCACATGACAACAGCATCACGTGACCACAGCATCACGTGACAACAGCATCACGTGACAACAGTAGCACATGACAAACAGCTTCACGTGACAACAGCATCACGTGACCACAGCATCACGTGATAACAACATCACGTGACAACAGTAGCACATGACAAACAGCTTCACGTGACAACAGCATCACGTTACCACAGCATCACGTGACAACAGTAGCACATGACAACAGCATCACGTGACCTCAGCATCACGTGACAGCAGCATCACGTGACCACATCATCACGTGACCACATCATCACGTGACAACATCATCACGTGACAGCAGCATCACGTGACCACAGCATCACGTGACAACAGTAGCACATGACAAACAGCTTCACGTGACAACAGCATCACGTGACAACATCATCACGCGGTGGTGCGCCAACAACCAGTGAGTTGTGCCCTGGTCCTTACCCTAGCGCAGAGTCTTCTAACACCTACTGTGATCTCCTACATTACCCACCGCACGCATGGATAGTGGATTCAAAATGTTATTCATCCACCAACCCACCAAGCCATCCAATCAACCATCCATCCACCTACCCATCCACCCACCCATCCTCTCCATCTAACCACCCACCCATCCACTCATCCCACATTCTCCATCCACACACACTCTCCATCCGCCCACCCATCCATCTACCCACCCACCCTCTCAATCCAACCACCCTCCAACAACCCATCCAACCACCCACTCCATCCACCCACCCTATCAATTAACCCACCCACCCTCTCCATCCAACCACATATCCACCCACCCATCCACCCGCCCTATCCATCAATCCGCCCACACTCTCCATCCACCCACTCATCCACCTTCTCCATCCACCCACCCTCTCCATCCACCCACCCATCCACCCACCCATCCGCCCACCCCCTCCACCACCCCTGCTTTATAACACAGCCTCTAAGTGAACAGCAAACGACAGCCGGCATCACACTAGATTAAATATTATTCACCTGTCGTGTAGATGAGAGATAATAATACACAAGTGATAAAACGGTCTACCGTAAGTTGCTCTATTTATAAACCTATCAGTTTGTTTTTCCGGTACTTGTCAAGTCAATGACAGCATCCTAACGATGGTATTTGCTAATCAGGAGACGTCAGCTCTAGACCATTGAGGAAAACTTTTGTAAGCTGATGTGTTTGTTTCTTCAGTTCCTTCACGTACAATTTATGCGTGGTATCCACATCCATCTAGAGCGTGGTATCCACACAATCAGTGCGTGTTATCCACATCCATCTAGAGCGAGTTATCCACATCCATCTAGTGCGTGGTATCCACAACAAATCAAATTGTGTCTTTCAAAGGTTCACATAAGTGCCGCTCTGACATACCACTCTGACGTGTTCCTCTGACGTGTGACGTGTTCCTCTGACGTGTGACGTGTTGCTCTGACGTGTGACGTGTTCCTTTGACGTGTGACGTGTTCCTCTGACGTGTGACGTGTTCCTCTGACGTGTGACGTGAGTCTGGCACGTGACGCTCTGACCCCACGTGACGATGTACCAGATACCTCTTCTGATACCAGCGACCAAGCCAGAGGCGCAGCAATCCTTCCCGGCGCCCGGGGACAAACTTTCAATTTGGCGCCCCCCTCGGGAACCTTTCAATTTTCAATTACCACCCCCCCCTCAAACTTTAAATGTGCAATCCCCCCCCCCCCCCCCACTCTCAAACTTTTCATTTGCACCACACCCCATATATTTTTTATATTTATAATGCAAAAGTGCAGCTAAAAAGAGATTTTAATATGTTTTTTCAAGCCATTTTGGCGCCCCCTAAGGTAAGCGCCCGGGGACATACGTACCCCCCTCTCGCTACGCCTCTAGTCCAGGCGGCCGTCCTACAACTCCCAGCCAGCAGCCAATATGTTGCTGTCGTTTGACGCCGTTTTTCATTTATCTGGCGCCACTCATGACACAAGCGCCAGTGGTAGACTTGACTCCAGTGGTAGACTTGACTCCAGTGGTAGGCTTGACTCCAGTGACTCCAGTGGTAGACTTGACTCCAGTGACTCCAGTGGTAGGCTTGACTCCAGTGGTAGACTTGACTCCAGTGGTAGACTTGACTCCAGTGGTAGGCTTGACTCCAGTGACTCCAGTGGTAGACTTGACTCCAGTGGTAGATTTGACTCCAGTGGTAGACTTGACTCCAGTGGTAGGCTTGACTCCAGTGGTAGGCTTGACTCCAGTGGTAGACTTGACTCCAGTGGTAGACTTGACTCTAGTGGTAGACTTGACTCCAGTGACTCCAGTGGTAGACTTGACTCCAGTGGTAGACTTGACTCTAGTGGTAGACTTGACTCCAGTGACTCCAGTGACTCCAGTGGTAGACTTGACTCCAGTGACTCCAGTGGTAGGCTTCACTCCAGTGGTAGGCTTGACTCCAGTGGTAGACTTGACTCCAGTGGTAGGCTTGACTCCAGTGACTCCAGTGGTAGACTTGACTCCAGTGACTCCAGTGGTAGACTTGACTCCAGTGGTAGACTTGACTCCAGTGGTAGGCTTGACTCCAGTGACTCCAGTGGTAGACTTGACTCCAGTGACTCCAGTGGTAGGCTTGACTCCAGTGGTAGGCTTGACTCCAGTGGTAGACGACTCCAGTGACTCCAGTGGTAGACTTGACTCCAGTGACTCCAGTGGTAGACTTGACTCCAGTGACTCCAGTGGTAGACTTGACTCCAGTGGTAGACTTGACTCCAGTGGTAGACGACTCCAGTGACTCCAGTGGTAGACTTGACTCCAGTGACTCCAGTGGTAGACTTGACTCCAGTGACTCCAGTGGTAGACTTGACTCCAGTGGTAGGCTTGACTCCAGTGGTAGACTTGACTCCAGTGACTCCAGTGGTAGACTTGACTCCAGTGACTCCAGTGGTAGACTTGACTCCAGTGGTAGACTTGACTCCAGTGGTAGACTTGACTCCAGTGACTCCAGTGGTAGACTTGACTCCAGTGGTAGACTTGACTCCAGTGACTCCAGTGGTAGACTTGACTCCAGTGGTAGGCTTGACTCCAGTGGTAGACTTGACTACAGTGACTCCAGTGGTAGACTTGACTCCAGTGACTCCAGTGGTAGACTTGACTCCAGTGGTAGACTTGACTCCAGTGGTAGACTTGACTCCAGTGACTCCAGTGGTAGACTTGACTCCAGTGGTAGGCTTGATTCAAGCGCTTATGTCAAAGTGACACAGGCATGTGATGGAGCGAGCTCAGCCCCATTATGTGACGGGAAACCTCGAGTGCACCAATGACGTGTAGACCAGCAGCATCTCACGACCCACGGTGAAAAGATCAACACCCTGACCCCCACCTCGCTCCCACTTCTCGACCCCTGACATGACCCCACCCTCCCAACTACCGACTGTCTGGCTGAGGATTGTCTGCCCACACACGAGCCATCTCGTGCCGTGGCAGTGAGTTGACCTTTGGACCTTTGGCAAGATTTGTCTGGTCTTTCGAGGAGTGGGCGAGATGGATGATTTTGGTGAGACTTGTTAGATGACATACAACTTTGGTGAGACTTGTTAGATGACATACAACTTTGGTGAGACTTGTTAGTTGTCATACAACTTTGGTGAGACTTGTTAGTTGTCATACAACTTTGGTGAGACTTGTTAGTTGTCATACAACTTTGGTGAGACTTGTTAAATGTCATACAACTTTGGTGAAACTTGTTAGATGTCATTCAACTTTGGTGAGACTTGTTAGATGTCATTCAACTTTGGTGAGACTTGTTAGATGGCATACAACTTTGGTGAGACTTGTTAGATGTCATACAACTTTTGTGAGACTTGTTGTTAGATGTTATACAACTTTGGTGAGACTTGTTAGTTGTCATACAACTTTGGTGAGACTTGTTAGATGACATACAACTTTGGTGAGACTTGTTAGATGACATACAACTTTGGTGAGACTTGTTAGATGTCATACAACTTTGGTGAGACTTGTTAGATGTCATACAACTTTGGTGAAACTTGTTAGATGTCATTCAACTTTGGTGAGACTTGTTAGATGTCATTCAACTTTGGTGAGACTTGTTAGATGGCATACAACTTTGGTGAGACTTGTTAGATGTCATACAACTTTGGTGAGACTTGTTAGATGTCATTCAACTTTGGTGAGACTTGTTAGATGGCATACAACTTTGGTGATACTTGTTAGATGTCATACAACTTTGGTGAGACTTGAACTTGTTAGATGTAATACAACTTTAGTGAGACTTGTTGTTAGATGTCATACATCTCTGGTGAGTCTTGAAGTTGTTAGACGTCATACAACTTTGGTGAGACTTGAACTATGGTCCATTCGAGACCCGGTGACGTCATCGCCATGTCATTAATGTCACTTTACATGTGGTCCAGGCGACAACCAATGACGTCATGGTCATGTCATTATTAATGTCAACACCCCACAGTGTCACCTTCGTGTCCCCCACCGTGTGTGAAGTGTCCACTGTCAACATAGGTCTCCAGGTCTGGTGTGTGGGTGTGGCCGGTGCCAAGTTTGTGTGAAAATGGTGTCATTCTCGTACCCCATACTGTTCTACCCTTCGCCTTAGCCTCAGTACAGTAAACATCTAAATCTAGTCGATCTTCTAATTTAACCAGTACAGTAAACATCTAAATCTAGACAATCTTCTAATTTAACTAGTACAGTAAACATCTACATCTAGACAATATTCTAATTTAACTAGTACAGTAAACATCTAGATATAGTCAGAAGTAATCTTTTGAAAATATTTTTGTTAATCCAAACAGTTCATTAACAGAAAGAGAGGTGTATTAACCTTGCCCTATGTATATTTTTATTACTATCCCCAGTGTCCTAATTAACCTCTGCATTATTTAGCCTGCAGTGACTGGGATAATGGGATAACGATGAGGTTTAAAATCTCAAATTCGTTAATCTTTACATTAGGTTTAGCCGAGCTAGAAACTACGTAAATGAAATAGATGACAGTGGTGTAATACTTACAACAGATTCATCCAAAACATTATGCTTTCAAAAAATGCTTAACAACGCTGTGATGTTGTTGTTGATAAGCTCAATAATTTTTAAATTAACAAAACAAAAAAATCAAATGTAAATTATTATTTTTTTAATGTTACTATATTTTAACAAGATATAATGATCCGCCCTAACAACGCCGCCACCTTGACGTCATTTCATTACATAGGAACATAACACGGACGGCGACGGTAAAGAGCAGGCTGTATACCGAGTCGGGTGGGGAGGGGTAGCTGCAGCCCTTCGCTCCCCGGGGGATACAAAGGAATAAGTCAAGTAGGATAATATAATAAAATGGCATACCTTCTATTGTGCAATAACGTGAAGTATTATACAGAGAGTAGATTAGATATTTAGAAAACAGCTTTATAAATTCTTATATTTGATTAAGTTTCCAACTTTAAGCTCACCGACCCCCCACCCTCCACCGACGAAATATAAACATTTTTAATTTATATAGATAATATATACTTCTAAAAGGGGCGCCGCTCTCGGTATTTTTAAATGTGCCCCCCATGAATTTTAAAGTACCCCTCCCCAACCCCTGACGTAGAAGACTAGAATTCTGAAAGAAACCCTGTTTTTCTTTGAGTTATCATTTATTGTGCTACAGAGTATACGGAATGCGTCGTGGCGGGCCGGCCAAATCTCCGACTCAACACCCAAAAAATTCAAATCTTGCGTCTGAGTCACCGAATAAACGAGGGCTTACAGTACTAAGTCAACGTGAAACATAGGTAAGCTGAGGCTCTAGCAGACACTGGCACAGACATTATCGATAAAATCCCATTCAAGTTTTATGGACGGGTGTATTACCTCCCCTCCTAGTGTCAACACTACGTCTACAGACTCGTCCGAAGATTGAAGAATTTCTGTAGTAGGTTTAGAGGTTGGCTTAGAGAACTACGGTTTCTTTCAGACATTTTTTGGGGGGAGAAATGGGATGACTTAACTTCCGAGGGGGCGGAAGCTGGTTAAACTATAGATTTTCTGAATAAATAATAATTTATTTAATCTATTTAGTCCAAGAGACGGTGGACGTATTGTGGGCGTAGACAATGTCCCTTCCCCAGTAGCCCTCACCCCCCCCCCCCCCCCCCCCACACACACACTTGGAAACAAGTGTACAGCACAGACTGATAGATTTAAAAAATAATTCCGACAAGAACATCAAGTCACAGGTATACCAAATCTATCAGCCACAATGTTTCTTCCAGACTTTTTTCTCCGGGGCCACTTGATATTTTCGGGAGGGGGGAGTGGGGGCGGACACTGGTAATAGCATGTTTTCTATATAAATTCCATTTCCTTCGGGGGGGGGGGGGGATGGGGGGTGGGGGGGTGAGGTGGCTCTGCTCCCCCCCCCCCCCCCCTTCCCAAAGAGATGCCTGGAAGATACTCTGGTCAGCCACCAAAGTAACTACACTGAGATTTCCCTCGTGAGATTTTAGTTAGACAACTTAAAAAAAAAACCCACTAAAATTTAAAATTTAAAAATAATTTATTCTACGATTGTGATAATATACTTACTAACACATCTCCCAACATAGAATATCAACACATTAAAAAAAGACATAGTCTAGGTAATTCGAGCAAATCCCAATCAGCAGACTACACTGTAGAAAGATAAACAAGCTACTAATGTTTCCTCGGCTTAACACTTACCAAAACGTATGTAATCTCAAACAGTTCAGCACCGCCATCTCAATTTCCCAGAACACAATCAAGTCAAACGATCTAGTACCTTACAGTTGACTTCCAAAGTCTTTTGCACTAAAGTCAAACGACTTTAACCATTTTTTTTTTAAAGAGAAAAAAAAAAGGTTTGACTCTTTGTTGACAAAAGGCATCCATTGCCGAGACCACCGTCGAGGGGGTATCAGTGATGAGAGACTTCCCCCCGAGAGCTTGAATTAACTCCATGACGCCTGCCACGGGGCGGGGGATAGATCTCACAATGCGGGCTTTGACAAAAAGACGGTGTGATTTCAGGTCCGACTGTGTTTGTTCATCCAAGGGGTTTCAGCACTGGAGGAGAGGGGAGGGGGAGGGGGAACCAGGGGAAAAACTTAGTCAAAGTAAAGGTTTCAAGTTTGCATGCAAAGCCTGGGGGATTAACGAACCCTGATAGAGATGTGGCGACTGGTTAGTCGGTGTAAGATACAAGTCGTGCTCTTTTATCTGAGTTTCATACACTCATATCTGTTGACACTGTCTAGCTTTGTCCTTGATGGGGTGGTTCAATGCTGCGAAATGTTCAACGTTGGAGAAATTGTTCAACGAATGTCTAATGTGGTTCGTTACAAATATCTAGTTTTGTTAGCTAGATATGCAACAAAAGTCTAGATTAGTTGGTTGAAATGTCCAACAATAGATTATTTGGATGAAATATCCTACAAATGTCTATATTAGTTGGATGAAATGTCCAACAAATGTCTAGGTTTGTAGGATAAAATGTCCAAGTAATGTCTAGAGTTGTTGGATACAAATATTTCGTTTGGTTAGCTAGATGTCCAACAAACGCCTAGATTTGTTAAATGAGGATCCCAACATTTATCTAGTTTCGTTGGTTAAATATCCAACAATTAACTGCAATAATAATAATAATAAAATAATGTCAGCAATAAAGACCAATAAGCCTAATAAAATTCTTGTTATGATTGCTATAAAGAAATATCTAGACTTCTTTGAGTATACGATGTCAAATGTATTTCTAGTATTATTGGATATTGCAAGATTACCAAGAACTTCTATGCCTGCTGGATAACGTAAAACAAGGTGGTAAGAAAGGGGTGGGGAGGGGGGGGGGGGGGGGGGACATAGGACACTAAAACCAAATATCGACATTTTACTGCTTAAAAAGTTCACATTTGCCGGTCACACCCAAAAGCCATTGAATATAAATGAGAAAAGCTCTAGGAATAAAACAGCATATTTTAAAAGTAGTAAAGACATTCCCGAGCAAATATCCAACGTGATTAGGTTTTATATTGTGCTTTATCGCGACCCTCTGTAAGCCAGCGTATCACTAGGTCACTCAAACTTTGATCAAACCATCGGGGAAATTCCCGAAAAGTTTAATTTTAGATCCCTCACTAGGAAAATGATCCCGTTGTTAAAATATTTTGTTGAAGAAAGTTGAGTATTTTCAGCTGTATTTGAAGATGATGAAGTGACCGCCATATATGACCAATGTATACTATCAGTTCTAGGAATTTCGTTCTAAAAGTAATCTTTGTTTCTAGAGAATATTATTATAAACAGGGTTTGTTGATCTATGCTGACATTCTGTGTCTCATTTCTTTAGCATCGAACTTAGAGTAGGGCCTACAGTTCATAAAGTATAAGATATTTCTAGACACTAAGAGTCGTTGGACAGTGTACTGGTCGTTGGACATGATATAACTGGTCTATTTAAAGCTTTAAAATATTTTTGCTAGTTCTTAGAATTTTTGAAGATTTTTGTTCTTAGCCTAAATCTAAGAATCGACAGCCATCTGCATAACCGCACAAAGAAATGACTAAAGTATCTCTAAGCCGCCTACAAACACTTTTCAATACTGAATTTCAATTTGCTTCTTTTTCTATACAGAAACAAGTTTCCATTAAAATCTTTGTGGTTTATGCTTTAAAACTAATACAGGCTTACATTTTCTTGCGGGTGATTTTTTGGGGTCGTTTTTTTCAGTCGCAACGGGAGTCTTGCCTTGCGTTGTAATCATGGCGCACCGCTGATACAAAAAAAATCACGGTCATAAAGTCGGTGGGTTCCGTCTAGTGATCGTTTTATAAGCTGGGGCGTCAAGATTTATTGAAGCAGGAGATTTATCCGTGTGGAAACAATATCAGGCTATGGATGGCTTCAAATTGGAGAACACTCTACAGGTTCACTCTGGGATTAAGCCTTTGGCGGTCTAAGGAAGTTAGTTATTGATGCTTAGGAGCAGTTTTCTATTATATATATATATACATATATATATATATATATATATATATATATATATATATATATATATATATATATATATATATATATATATATAATATGTACACAAGTATGTATATATAAATTGTGTGTGTTGGGTGGGGATACAATGCAACCCACGTATCCAATTAGTACTCTGTACACAACTCATGTGAAAGAACCAGCCATCTTGGGTTGTAGCATCACGACTCGCCGCCTTACACACGTGCTGCTAGTTTGGGGTGTTGACAAAAGCACTTTAAACACGATAACAATTTTAGATTTGACAGAAAAGAAAAGCGTTAGACGCGATAGCATCATGGATGTTGACAAAAAGGCTTTAGCAAGGGAACTAACACAGTGTAGCAGTGTTCTATGTTATTTTTTGTTCAGGATTATTTCATGTTGAACGTTATGATACTCCCCCGTCTGCTGATATTGAAATGCACATGTAGGCATGTGATGCTGGGTAATAAGGTAGCGAGTAGATACAACATCCAACAGAAACATGGCGAAACAACAACAACAAGGATTCATGCACAAAGTTCATGGTTTGTGAGTGTATGATTCATAGACACGTGAAATAAGTAAATAAACAACTAGACTGATTAGCCTATTTTTGCAGACAGCTTGCGTCTGTGCTTATAACGTGAATTAATTATGCAAGCAAAAAAAAAATGACTGTGGCCTACTTAAGCACGCAGGATGACTAAAACCTTGTGGAATCGATTCTTTAATCTGCGATACCATGCTGGCTTTGGTCATTAGACGATTACACTCAAGAAATCTAGCCCGCTTCAGCTGTAGGGTACCTACTCTAGCAATTAGCAGCAACTACCTCACATACCCTCGATAGCTACGTAGCGAAGTCAACTTCATCTAATTCTAAAATAATATTGTGATAAGTTTTCTAACTGCTATCTAACTTAGTATACACCATTCGCTACCTCATAAGTATCACTTCTACATTACCACTCCTAACATGTAGCAACGGCTACTTTATATGACAACATGCTACCTTACCATTGCTATCTAATCTGACAAAATGCTACCTTAGCTTGCCAAACGTAGCAACGGCTACCTAACTTGATAAATACCACTCACTGTGACTGACACGAACAAAAAAATAGTGTAGGCCTACTACAAACCAAAAAAAAACAACAAATAAACCGGGAGTGATCTCCCCTAAACTTTCTCGAATATTCTTATATAAAACAACAGGGGATGGGAACTCGGGCTATAGACATGATTTTTAATTCATTTTAAAGACTTAAAGTTTTAAAAATAGAATAAAATCTCGTAGACAAAATAATTGCACACCTATTGAACGCCAAATAAAAAAGTGCATAATAGTGCGCAATATTATTAGTACTTTAAAAATTTTCATTAGGTTTTTGAGAAATCGGAAGTAGCGTAAATTACTACTTCCGTTCAACGGAAATTACTCAAAATTTGAGAGAAGGTAGAGAATTAGATCTTTTACTTACGTGTGAAATTTCATTTATCTATCTGAAATAGTACTCAAGTTATAGGCTTTTGAAAAATTCAAAGTAGAAAAAGTACCACTTCCGGTTATCGGAAATCGCTCAAAAGTTGATACGGATCTACGATTTCGATAAAATACTTATATATGAAATTTCATTAACCTAGCTGTAACGGTACTCAAGTTATCGTGTTTACACACGGACACACACACACACAGACACACAGACATACGGACAGAATTGCAAAGCCCAGTTTTTCAGAATGGATTACGCATAAAACCTCTTAATTTTGATAAATCTGGATTGATAATTTTTGCCCGATTAAAATAAGTCCTCTGTACTTCGGATGTGATGAAGGACTGAGGTGTAATACGGTGAAAATTGTTAAAATTTCAAGTGATTTTTGTGCACGATTACAATACTTTCTCTATACTTCGTATATACGAGAAAGTAAAAACAAAACGACAACGTTAACAATTGATACACTGTTATAATAAATATCAACATATTGCTAACCCAGCTGATCCCATAAAACATAATATAAATCGTCTCTGTACTACTATATCCACTGGGTACTTAAAAGTACTTTGCGTGAACTACGGTTTTATTTTTCCGCGTTGTTGACCGGTTGCGACCCGCAGGCCGGCCGACACCAAACACACCGATTTACTGGACGAGTAGAGTCACGGCTAAATACAACTTTTCTACTGTATCCAGTTCCTGCTTACATAGAAAACAAAGGAAATATTGAATGTCGAAATAATTGTGAAAGCTAATAAAATTTCTGAAATTTTAAAAAAAAAAATGTTATAAAAATGGTCAGGTTCAAAGACAATCCGCCACAGCATTTTCGTTTTTTTTTTTCGCTTTTTTTTATACAGTTACGGTGATGAAAGAAGTGGTTTAAAAAAAAAGTGTTTTCGGCATGTGGAAAGCAAATGTGAAGACTTTTTAAAAAAATGAATGTGATTGATGAAGGTTTTGAAAAAACCCACTTAAATGAATGTCAGAGTTTGTATTTTTAATTGTCATTCTCGTCTGAATATGTCTTTTCATTTATTGAATAAAGTTACGTTTTAAAAGCCTAATTTGTACCCCACAAATTGTAAGCGCAAGCGCTCAACTTTTGTGCTCTGTAAAATTCCTACTACCCTTCTTCCCCCACCCCCTCACAGCACTTCCTGTATGGTCTTCGTAACACCCCTAACATAACGCCTTCACAAATTGACGCCCCCCTTCCCACTCCTCCATACATTTCCTTAACGGTGTTGTCACTAACATCACATGTACCCCCCCCCCCATACATTCAGCCTGCTGGCCATTACGTAACGTCACATGTAGACGCCCCACTTCTCTGTTTGTGTAGGCTATAACTCCCCCCCCCCCACACACACACCACCTCCACAATAAAATGGGTGGCATCTGTCTTTTAAAGGCTAATAACCCAGAAACACATCACTAGACGGTGCCCACGTCAACCTTGACCCTGGTCTCGAATATCTCATTAGCATGCCCTCGCTGCTCCACAACAATGCACGACTCGTCCACCTGACCAGATCACGTGACTCCCTGTGCCACTGGAGGGCCAGGTAAGGTTGTCAGTAGATTCTGTAGATGCTGGTGGATGTGGCATCCCAAGCTTGCTCTAGCACTGACATAAAACATGTAGCCCTAAATGCTAACACCCAGACATACCACAGTCTTTATATAAAACATGTAGCCCTAAATGCTAACACCCAGACATACCACAGTCCTTACATAAAACATGTAGCCCTTACACCCAGACATACCCCAGCCCTTACATAAAACATGTTGCCCTAAATGCTGACACCCAGACATACACCAGTCCTTATATAAAACATGTAGCCCTAAATGGATGGCTCACGTGAACGACATATATGACTTAATTGTATTAACAAAATCTAAGAGACAAATAGGTTTAGCGATTTCTACGGGTAAATTGTATGAAGAATTCTGAGTAAATTGTATGAACGAAGTCTATGAGTAAATTGTCTGACAGAATTCTAGAAGTAAGTTGTGTCAACGAATCATAACTCTTTGATTTCAGCATAATAATATGTCTGCCTCTATAACTTGATTAACTGAGATCAAACTGGGCTATACATCACGTGTGTTTGCTTACAGTTCTATTTTTAGCCCCAGCACCATGACATCAACCGACCCCTAATGTTGACCCAGACGAAACCTGACCCACGTGACGTCATTCTCTCCTCAGTTCATTGGTTGCTGACCGGGTTCAAATATAGAATCATCTCGTGCTTACACTTACAAGCACCGGTCATTACATAGACGTGCTTACACGTACACGCAAGGAACATAACGGGGTAGAGATCAGAAAAGAAAAAAAATAGAAATGGGACGTCTAGACAGTGAATATCAAATTGTGTTATTTGCCGCGACATTTCGAGATGAATTCGTTGGTAAGATTAACTTTCTTCTAGCGAACTCTGTCGAAGAGAAGATTGTATTGAGCATTACGTCAGCAAGGTTGAGGTCAGATTTACAAGATCTAATAACTGGGATTGACGCAAAATGTCTGAAATAAAATCATCGCGCTGTAAAGAAGAAAAACAATTGACTACACTTACTAATTAAATTTAAGATTTATATAAGGGGGGAGGGGAGAGAGGGAGTCAGGGCTAAAAGTTTTATAATCGCGTTTGTGTTTATTTGATCACCATAGTCAGATCTGGTAGAATAAAATAATAGATTACAACTTATATGCCATTGTTCTAACATTTCACAACATCAGTTTTTAAGTTTGTAAATAACTATTGTTAAATTAAGGTTTTAAAAGTTGTATTTTCGTCAATCAATTTCATTTTCAGACTATATTTCAATCAAAGTCAGCTTTAAAAAAATGTGTAATACGCTAAAGAGGATGAGAGCAACGACTGATTAATCAACACAAAACATAATGACCATTGCTATTCGAGTTAATCAAGTCTCTACTCGACCTAAATCACAGTCCCAGGTGTTCTATACGCGTCAGTTTGTGGCGTTAAGCCCTTTGTTTTGGTTTACTGTTGTTGTGTGTGTGTGTGTGTGTGTGTGTGTGTGTGCGTGTGTGTGTGTGTGTGTGTCGACCACCTAGCTAGAACTTCCGGACTCTAATGCCAAACTACTCGCGCTGACACGCTTATGGAGATGGGTTTAAGGAGATTAGGATAACGATTTACAAGTTACAGGAGATAGAGGTTTGGATTACCGTGATGAGTTCGTAAAGGTAACTGATGGACGGTAGAGAGCAGGTGAGAAAGGTGGTTGGGTGCAGGAAAAGTTGGAGTGTCGGGGTGTCAGGGTGTCGGGGTGTCGAACTGGGTGACTAGCGGTACAATGTGAACAGCTGTGGAATGTGGCGGTGTGAGCAAGACAGGGGAGAGGAAATAAACAAAGGGTAAATATAGAAGGTGGGGAATGGGTGCTGAGTTCGAGTCTAGGGACACAGGTCTGAATGGAAAGAGAAAGTGGGAAATGGATGCTGAGTTCGAGTCTAGGGACACAGGTCTGAATGGAAAGAGAAAGTGGGAAATGGGTGCTGAGTTCGAGTCTAGGGGCACAGGTCTGAATGGAAAGAGAAAGTGGGTAATGGGTGCTGAGTTCGAGTCTAGGAACACAGGTCTGAATGGAAAGAGAAAGTGGGGAATGGGTGGTGAGTTCGAGTCTAGGTACAGAGGTCTGAATGGAAAGAGAAAGTGGGAAATGGGTGCTGAGTTCGAGTCTAGGAACACAGGTCTGAATGGAAAGAGAAAGTGGGGAATGGGTGGTGAGTTCGAGTTTAAGGACACAGGTCTGAATGGAAAGAGAAAGTGGGAAATGGGTGGTGGGTAAAATGAATTCGGACAAAGGTCTAAATGAAAAGACATGGTGGAAAAATTAGAGATGGTACTCATTCATGGTACTAGTTGTTTTTTCAGGAATGGTAGTTGGTCTTATATTAGGGATGATACTAGTTCTTTTATCAGGGATGGTAGTAGTTCATATGTCAGGGATGATATTAGTTCTTACATTAGGGATGGTACTAGTTCTTGTATCAGTGATGGTAGTAGTTGTTATATCAGGGATGTTACTATTGCAATATTATTGCCATTCTGAAGTAACAAGTAGTACATTAAAACTACTAAAACCTTAATATACCGTACCATCTTACCTGATACACCGCCAAATATTGTTAACAATCATGTTACATTTTTTTGGCAATACTACATTTCATTTTATACATGTAGTTACGACACTGTATTTACTGTTGTAAATGTACCAGTCCGATCTAAAATAACAAACAATGCCCTTACCTTGCTTAACATCTGGGAATTGATATCTGATGGAGGCTGCCTCACCCCCGTTGAGCATTACAAGAAGAAGACACAAAGCCACATAGTACAAGTGTTGTTTAACATATCCACAGCCATGGATTAATCCTCGTATATCCAACGGTATTGATGGATTAACGTTAATCCTAGAGGCATCACGAATTCTTTGAACACAGAACAACCGATGGTTCTTTGATTCTGTTTTGTCATTGTTTTCATGTAAATCGCTGTTAGGTTCGATCATGGTGTGGGCATGGTGTAGAGACAGCTGGTCACCTTCTGCCCGGGGGTGAGGCTGGGGTGACCCTAACAGACCTATCCTGGCCCGGGGCCACATCACTGTATCCGTCGTGCCGTAGTTCCTCTCTCTATCCCGTGCACCGCATGGGGTTCTGAGGAATCAACCATGCAGAGATGAACGTATGAATGAATACACTTGCCAGCAAACGGAGAGGGGGGGGGAGAAAAAGTAATATTTTAAAACTTCAACCAACCACACACACCGTCCTACCTCCCCCCCCCCTCCCCCACGCCGCTCTAGCTCTCCGCTTCATAAGATTTTTCTGAATGAAGATTTGAAGGACTGAATCAATGACGTGGGGGACCAGGACGAAGGTGAAATACACGGGCAAGAACGAGGGGGTTGACGGTATTGAATTTAATAAGCGTATCTCCACACGTCCTACGACATTTGGGGAGGGGGGGTATGTGGTGGTGTAGACGGTATGGATAGGTTGAGGGGGGGGGGGGGGGTGACGCGTGGGGTAAATATGACGAGGGGTGCCTTTAGCGAGGGGTGGAGAAAAATCGCTTTTTTATTTTATTTTTTTTTATAAAAAGATCTGGTTAAATTCAACAACACTTTTTTTTTCCTGCTAGGGTTTTAACTAGGACAACTGGATGATTCATGAAGGGTAATAAAAAACATATATAAGGCGTCACTTGTCACAATCATTCTCTTAGGGGAGGGCGGGTAAACGAGGGGGGGGGGGGATAGTCTACATTAAACCTGCCAATTTTGCTCTGCCGCAAGCACCTAATCACACACATGTTTAGGCCAAACCACACACACCTTTAACCAAACAATCACATAATCTATTAAACCTCAAACAACATACACGTCTAACAGAAACCGCACACTTTTTTAAAACCCAAACCACACACACACACTCTTACTCACACAAATGGTCTACACAATCAACACTTAAGCAGCTCAGTTGCTGCTCTATGTAGGTTGATTTAAACTAGATTTCAAATAGAATTAAAGGATATTACTTATTTTAAAACATAAAATGTACAGAATATGTCGTTAAAACAGATTTAGGTTCATTGTCAACCAGCATGATATTCTTAGGTATATATATTCCTGAATTCGATTCTGGGTTCAAGTCAGTACACCGTCCCTGATTCCGCCCAGATTTGATGGGTACCTAACTCACGACAGGTAAAGTAAAAGCGGCTGGGTGAAGTGCTGACAACACCTTCACTTCATATGCTCAAGAAACATATGAACTCTACTTCATCTGCCCAATCGATGGCTAGTTCTATAGAGGTTCATATATATATATATATATATATATATATATATATATATATATATATATATATATATATATATATATATATATATATATATGATATTTCGTGTATGAATGCGTCTTTAAACATGCCAATATTTCCCGATGTCAGACCGGCTAAAGACATGTTTGAGTTGGGTAACCGAAGTTTTGCTTCAAATGGAGATTAGTTCTCGCAGATACGACAGAGCTGGTATTGGAATATTAAAAAAAAATGTACACCCCCCAGTCACCCCCACCCCGTCAGGTAACAGTTCTCTACAGCACCTTAGAGTGCTATCTCCTAATGCTTGTCTTGTGTGTTTGTGTTCGGCAGATGAATCGTTGGATGATCTCACTATCAGAGGGCTTAAAGCGGCCCGGTGTGGCCCGTTTAGACACACACACACACACAAACAAACAATTCATACCCGTACGACGAGAGGGGGGAGGGGGTGGGGGGTTTAGCCCGTCATAACTTTTGATGGCAGCGGCGGTATCCAGACCGAGGTACGGTTTTGTTTGGGGTCAGGGGTTCTAATTTTGTGAGGGTACGGGTACACATTCAGGTTTCTATGCTGGAGCTTGTAGCCACGTGATGTGGGGTAAAGATGAGGTAGGGGCAGGTAGGGAGGAGGGCAGGTGTAGGGATACACCTAACATAGGTGCAGTGATACACCTAACATTTTAGGGTACTCAAGGTTCGACTAGAGTGGGGTTGGTGAAGGAACAAGTGGTGGACCGTGGATAGACTGTGCTGACTCTGATGATCTTGTAGGAGGTGTAAGCAATATATGTAGAATGATGAACAGCCATTTTATCGTTTAAGGTCCGGTAAGTCTAGGGTACAAGTCTAGGGTACGTTTAGGCTACAAGTCTAGGGTACAAGTCTAGGGTACAAGTCTAGGGTACAAGTTTAGGGTACAAGTCTACAGTTCTAAGGTACAAGTCTAGGGTACAGTTCTAGGGTACAAGTCTAGGGTACAAGTCTAGGATACGTTTAGGGTACAAGTCTAGGGTACAAGTCTAGGGTACAAGTCTAGGGTACGTTTAGGGTACAAATCTAGGGTACAAGTCTAGGGTACAAGTCTAGGATACGTTTAGGGTACAAGTCTAGGGTACAGTTCTAGGGTACAAGTCTAGGGTACGTCTAGGGTACAAGTCTAGGGTACAAGTCTAGGGTACGTCTAGGGTACAAGTCTAGGGTACAAGTCTAGGGTACAAGTCTAGGGTACAAGTCTAGGGTACAAGTCTCGGGTACAAGTCTAGGGTACAAGTCTAGAAAACGTTTAGGGTACAAGTCTAGGGTACGTTTAGAGTACATGTCTAGGGTAGTCTAGGGTACAAGTCTAGGGTACAAGACTAGGGTACAAGTCTAGGGTACGTTTAGGGTACAAATCTAGGGTACAAGTCTAGGGTACAAGTCTAGGATACAAGTCTAGGGTACAAGTCTAGGGTACAAGTCTAGGGTACAAGTCTAGGGTACAAGTCTAGGGTACGTTTAGGGTACAAGTCTAGGGTACAGTTCTAGGGTACAAGTCTAGGGTACGTCTAGGGTACAAGTCTAGGGTACAAGTCTAGGGTACGTCTAGGGTACAAGTCTAGGGTACAAGTCTAGGGTACAAGTCTAGGGTACAAGTCTAGGGTACAAGTCTAGGGTACAAGTCTAGGGTACAAGTCTAGGGTACGTTTAGGGTACAAATCTAGGGTACAAGTCTAGGGTACAAGTCTAGGATACGTTTAGGGTACAAGTCTAGGGTACAGTTCTAGGGTACAAGTCTAGGGTACGTCTAGGGTACAAGTCTAGGGTACAAGTCTAGGGTACGTCTAGGGTACAAGTCTAGGGTACAAGTCTAGTGTACAAGTCTAGGGTACAAGTCTAGGGTACAAGTCTAGGGTACAAGTCTAGGGTACAAGTCTAGAAAACGTTTAGGGTACAAGTCTAGGGTACGTTTAGAGTACATGTCTAGGGTAGTCTAGGGTACAAGTCTAGGGTACAAGACTAGGGTACAAGTCTAGGGTACAAGTCTAGGGTACAAGTCTAGGGTACAAGTCTAGGGTACAAGTCTAGGGTACAAGTCTAAGGTCCAAGTCTAGGGTACAACCACAATACAGCGAACTTGCCAGACAACTTAAGGTGCAGGAAGTTTAACGATATAGTGTAGTTAGGGTGTACAGTATGTGTGTACAATCGGTGTGTAATGCAGAGGCGTAGCTAGGGGGGGGGGGGGGGCGGGGGTGGGGGCGGCCGCCCCGGGCGCCGACCCTATGGGGGCGCCAAAAGGGGTGGGAAAAAATTTTTAAAGCTGATTTTATGCTGCAGTTTTGAATTATAAACTGTCTTAGTTAAGAAATGTAATGGCTACACGCATTTACATACTGATTTAACTGTTTTCTATCTTGATTTCTTAATGTAAAACATATACTCTTAAGAAACAGTGACCGGCAAAACCGCTTTGAAGCTTTTCCTAGATGGGGGGGGGGGCGCTTTTTCGAGACTTAAAACGGAAGAATTTACACTAGATTGTTGAGTCGATAAACGTTACCACTATTAAAAGAAACCAATTGTATTAAAACGTATTGTACGATTGTTGAACTGTAAAATACGTTAGTGACTTTTATCAAGATGGTGCAGGGGGGCGCTTTTAGGCTAAATAAAATAGCAAAATTACACAGGATTCTGAGTAAACAACCTTTAGCTCTCAGAAAGAAACGAATTGTACTGTGCATTGTATAATTGTGTAACATTTTTAAAAAAAAGTTAGTTACGTTAAAAACCGCTCTACAAACTTTGTCCAAGATGGTTGTGATGAGTGTGTGAGGGGGTGGGGGGGGGGGGCGCTTTTTTCGCTAACAAAAATCGCAAGTATTTGTACTGGATTGGTGAGTAGATAACTCTCTTAACACTTAGTAAAGAAACCAAGTGTATTAACGCGTAATGTACAATTTCAATAGCCAGTTTTGTTAAAAAAAAAGACGCGACTAGTTCTTTGTAAGATTCTTACGATTCTCTCAACTTCAACGTGAGAGATCAGATACTTTTGATCAGTGTTTCTTCCAGACTTTTTTCTCCGGGGGGGGGGGCACTTGAAATCTTCGGGGGGAGGGGGGAGGCGGTAAACTTTCTTCGGGGGGGGGGGGGCGGACACTGCTAAAAGTATATATTTTCTATATATAAATTATATAAATTTCATTTCGTTCGGGGGGGCGTAAAAATTTTTCCGGGGGGCTTCGCCCCCCCCCCCCCCCCCGAAAAGATGCCTGGAAGAAACTGTGTGCGAGAAGGCAGGGCAAATCTGCGAAATCCAAGACTACGAGCTGTTAACATCCGTTGGATTCCAGTTTGTTATCTCTAGCTTGTTTTGTCATACCATCAACCAATCAACGAAATACCCATGTCGTATTCCAATGTGAACAATAAATATTTCTGATAACTTCTTCTTGTATGTCACTTGTGTGTCCTTACTCTAACAAACTTCGAATCCAACTATGTACCATATCACAACAGAGATCGTTCAAAACTAGAACATAAAAGGCTGGTCTAAACATATTAGCGTTAGCTACAAACTACCCTCTAACACAGATCAGGCTTATTTTTTTTTTACTGACATTACTAATCTTTCGCAAAAAAAGTTAAACGCATCTTAATGGGAATTAAATTGTCGTAAAGTTTTAAGGAATGAAAATCATACAATGTAATTATTAAACCTTGTCCGGACTGTAGCATACACGCTTACACACACGCTTACACACACAAATACACTCTTACCCACACACAAGCTTATATATAAACACACTATCACACACACATAATTATATACACACACACACATATATATATATATATATATATATATATATATATATATATATATATATATATATATATATATATATATATATATATATATATATATATATATATATATATATAAGCGGGGGGGGGGGGGGGGGCGCCAAATTGAAAGTTCGCCCCGGGCGCCGGGAAGGGTCGCTACGCCTCTGGTGTAATGTCGGTTTGTACAGGAAGTGTGTATAATAAGTATGAACAGTAATGTGTTCAGTGTACGTCAGTTTTGTAGTCAACGACTATGTACGTGTACATATTCCAACCAAGCACACGCCGTGTTAAAACCACACTGTACTGTACCATCACCGTACATCATGTGACACATTTGAACCACTCCCTACCGCCGTGGGTATTACATAAATTGTCCATGATCCCTTAAGTACACAAAGTTCAATCTAGTTACATCCGAGTGTCTAATAAAAAAAATCTCTATATTCAAGACGAGACGGTGATATTAAACACGTCAATTTCTAGGTATGTCTCTTCCCCCCCCCCCCCCCACCCCCTTATAGTCTTGCAGTAATTACATTTTTGTTTGTTTACTGATGAAGTTTGGCACACACAAAAAAAAGGATGACATAGCGAGGTTGTATATTTTTATGATGAGATTAGTAGCTTTCGACCCAGTAAGGAGGCTTCACATTTGATACAAAGTGACAAGGGTGACTTCACATTCGCGAGACTTTCAAGCTGGTGTTCAGTGTTTACTGCTAAAGGAGAAACGTGACAAGGTGAAGACGGAGTTAGAGCCGGCTATAAACATCCTGGTTTACAGTAATTATGTTGTACATATTGCCCTGTGGCAGGTTCTACGGTAATACATACAAAATTTGATTTAAAAAAATATGTAATAGATGTTTTAGTTAACACATAGAATGAATGTATAAGCTGTTGCGATAGCAAGAAGCTTGTGAAACATTTTGCGTCATGTACCATAAGATGTAGGGGTATGAGCTAGGTCGTTCTTAAACTGTTTTATTAGGAACGTGTAATCGATTTGGCTGTTTGAATTAGTACGTTTCGAATCAAAGTTCCCCATAATGATCGTAAAACTGCGCCCAATAGCCCTAATATGAAATTGGGCACCGTATTTATTATACTAAACAAGAAACTTCTTGAATTGCATTCGCGTTTAACTAATATTGTGTATGGGATCTTCATTGGCGATAGTAACAAGATATGAAAAGATTTACATATTGGACGATATCAGATTACAATAGAACACCATTACATGTACGTTTAATTTACAGATAATATCGAAAAAATAGAAACAATATTGTCATCTATGTCGTGTGACCTTAAACTTAGTCTGTATCTTAAATCATCAAATTCAAACCCTTACTAAAAAAAAAAAAATCTTTTGCTAACCTTACCAAACTTAACCCTACTGTGTGACACGGTAAAGTCATTAATAAACATCTCACACCACACACATCATAAAATTCAAGGTGCCGGTGTAATACAATCATTTATTTATTTAATCCATTAAGTTTTGGCAAGTTATTTAATCCATTGAGTTTTGGCAAGTTATTTAACTACGGAGTTTTTGTCAAGTTATTTAATCCACGGATAAGTTCCCAAGCTATTTAATCCATGAAGATTTTGCCAAGTTATTTAATCCCTGGAGTTTGTTTCATGTTATATAATCCAAAGAGTTTGTGTCAGGTATAGCTTTGTGCTAGAATGCTTTACAATGCATTTAATCTCTTCGGATTTTCTCAAAACACTTAGTGTGAAAAAGACTCCCAACCCCTTAAACAAACCAACCTTGTACATAATAATACAATTTTAAAAACTTAAGCTCTATTATTATGAGAAATCGCAACCCTTTTCGTTTTGAGGCTTCTGTTTAAAAAAATATGGGTTAAAGTTCTTGTCCGGTTCATAAACGAAGCTTGGTTCGACTATTTACATAAATCCAGTTTAAAAATTGTACAAAAATAATTTAATCGTGTATCCAAAAATGTGCACGGTGCATAAAGGAGAACCCGGATTTTATTTACATTTGAAATGTATACGAAAATAAAGGAGCAATTATCAACGTAAAGAAACATGCATAATCAGACGGATCCGCGCTACTTGTTTGCTAACCGCTGCCATGCTTAGTGTATACACAATCCAATCTTTTGTTTCATGTTCCATGCAGGTGTAATTTTTTCATTAGTTGCCGTGTTCAGGCGGCTGACGTCACACACGGAAAGTTGTGAGGGGAAAGGTCGAGAGACGAGGGCTAAAAACGTTCGACTGAGATGGTTTGTTGGTTCAGGGGTCCACGGGGGTCAGTGATCCCTTGGATTTGGCGACGTTCTATGTGGGGGACCGGGGGTGGGGGGACGGAGGTGAGGGCACGGGACGTATTTAAAAAGTAATTTTGACTCAAAGTATTCCTAAATGTGTTTTTAAGGCATTTTATAGTTAGAGTAATTTAAATTGCCCTAACTACACGACATTGGTTGTAAATAATTTCAAAGAATGTTATAGTTGCAAGCTCCACTTTGTGAGGGGTTAGTGCATGATGCCAATTATAACACGCATATTCGTTATAACTTCACTATATAAGGTGTTGATTCTGTGTAGATGGAGGTTGGAGATGGAGAGGGAGTAGATGAAAGAGGGAATAGATAAAAGAAGGAGTAGATGGAGGAGGGAGTAGATGAAAGGAGTAGATGAAAAAGGGAGTGGATTGAGGAGGGAGTAGATGAAAGAGGGAATAGATGAAAGAGGGTGTAAAAAGGGAGTAGATGAAAGGAGTAGATGAAAAAGGGAGTAAAGAGGGGATAGATGAAAGGAGTAGATAGAGGAGGGAGTAGATGAAAGGGGGTGTAAAGAGGGAGTAGATAAAAGGAGTAGATGAAAAAGGGAATGGATTGAGGAGGGAGTAGATGAAAGAGGGAGTAGATGAAAGAGGGTGTAGATGAAAGAGGGAGTAGATGAAAGAGGGTGTAAAAAGGGAAGTGATAAAATAAGGAGTAGATGAAAGAGGGAGTAAAGAGGGTGTAGATAAAAGGAGTAGATGAAAAAGGGAGTAGATTGAGGAGGGAGTAGATGAAAGTGGGAGTAGATGAAAGTGGGAGTAGATGAAAGAGGGAGTAGATGGAGGAGAGAAGTAGATGAAATAGAGTAGATCAAGTAGCGTAGTAGATGGACGTAGATGAAAGGGGGGATTAGATGAAAGAGTGACTAGATGAAGTAGGGGAGGACGGAGGAGGAAAGCAGGTAAAGGAGGTTGATGAAAGATATTAGATGAAGGAGGGTGGTAGATGAAGCAAGGAAGTAGATGAAAAAGAGGAGTAGATGAAATTAGCAACATACCACATGTCGATATATAGCTAATTTTAGCATATAAATTGATGAAAAACCGTTATTCCCGTGTATTGCCTGTTATATTCTGTTATATCTCCTGCTATATATCCTGCTTTATCTCCTACTATATATCCTACTATATCTTCCTGCTATGTATTTTGCTCTATCTCCTGCTATATATCGTGTCATACTTCCGGTAAATTTCCCGTCATATTACCTTCTGGAACAATCTCAGAAAGCGCATCCTCTTCAGCCGACGCCATATGCAAGTGCTTACAACGCGATATTATTTACACAGCCACGGAACAATGGCCGACTGTTTTAACACATCCGGTATCGATTTCCTAGTCAACACCAACCACGTGACGTCTGGCGAAGGAAGCGCCACCTGGTGGTTGAGCCTGCAGACAGGTGAGTCGTTTCCCCTGCCCCCTCCCCCCCCCCCCCCCCCCCTCCGCGCTGCAGGAGATGGATGCGTATGCTGAGTTTAATCTCACTACACTGGAGAGGTTTACATTTCTTGATAAGGTTATAAAAGTGGGGACAGTGGCATTTTTTGTTTTCAGGCATGCTGGGGGTTAAGAGAGAAAGCAAGAACGCCTTAACAAAAAGTTTCCTATGAGTGCAAGCAAGTTTAAGATGACTGCAATAAAGGCAAAGTCTAATTAATAAATAGATCGAACTGCTGTCGGCTCCTCAATGCATACAGGACAAAAGAATACAACTCTGCAGTTACAAATGTTAAACCTCCAGAAATCGCTATGAACAAAAAAAAAATCAGGTAGGACATTTCTGATAAGTGAGACCGACGCAAAAAGTCAATATCGCAAAAATCTACTCAACTGAAATTATATGCCAACTACCCCCCAACCCAACCCCCACCTCCCACCCTCACCCACTACTACCATAGTAAGAAACACGCAAATCGGATAACCTACCTCTAATATACCATCACTCCGAATCAGAAACTCATTTATTTTACAAAAGGCGAAGCATACGCTTTCACAAGGTAACGTATCTTGATTAAAGACGATAACCAATTTATTTTCTTTTATTTCCAGAGTTTGAAAATTGAAGCAGATTTTTATTAAAACTAGACGCTACGTTCACACATTGCCACATCACGTTTAAAAAAACTGAATATAAGTGAAAAACTATTTTTTTAAAAATCCAATTTTAAGTAAAATGTTTTGAAGCCTTAGAAAAAATAACTTTGGGGAATCCCCGGAAAGAACTATGTGTATATGAGTATATGTGTATGTGTGTATGTGTGTATATGTGTATGTGTGTGTTAAGCTCAGCGTAATTAACAGGAAGGCAATATGGAAGGAATCCAAGAACGATAATTCTACATAGCAGACAAATTGGAATTTGTTTTTCAAACAGGTGATGGGACATAATTTAAAGTGAACTGAGTTGTGTGAGGGTAGTTGTGTGAGGGTGGTTGTGTAAGGGTGGTTGTGTGAGGGTGGTTGTGTGAGGGTGGTTGTGTGAGGGTGGTTGTGTGTGTGGTTGTGTGAGGGTGGTTGTGTGAGGGTGGTTGTGTGAGGGTGGTTGTGTAAGGGTGGTTGTGTGAGGGTGGTTGTGTGAGGGTGGTTGTGTGTGGTTGTGTGAGGGTGGTTGTGTGAGGGTGGTTGTGTGTGTGGTTGTGTGAGGGTGGTTGTGTGAGGGTGGTTGTGTAAGGGTGGTTGTGTGAGGGTGGTTGTGTAAGGGTGGTTGTGTGAGGGTGGTTGTGTGAGGGATGTTGTGTGAGGTTGGTTGTGTGAGGGAGGTTGTGTGAGGTTGGTTGTGAGAGGGAGGTTGTAGGGACCTGAGAGAAGCTGTTTGTTCAGTGATTTGGTGAGAATGTGGAGTGTGATATCTGTTATGAGGATGTTAGTTTAAGAAGTGGGGGGGGGGGGGGGTGCCGCCCTGGGGTGAGGTGAGCGGTCAATGCACGCCTCTACATTTAATGCCTTAACCTTTTAGCATCGTATTGTACCAGCGATATTTATACCTATTGCGATGTACCAGCGATATACAACCTTATACCATCTTATTGTACCAGCGGTATACAACCTATTACGATGTACTATACCAGCGACACGACCTTATTCCATCTTATTGTACCAGCGGTATACAACCTATTACGATGTACTATACCAGCGGTATACAACATTATACCATCTTATAGTACCATCGGTATACAACCTATTGTGATCAGCGACACGACCTTATACCATCTTATTGTACCAGCGACACGACCTTATACCATCTTATTGTACCAGCGACACGACCTTATACCATCTTATTGTACCAGCGACACGACCTTATACCATCTTATTGTACCAGCGACACGACCTTATACCATCTTATTGTACCAGCAGTACGTCTGCTACCACCAATGACCTCTGAACTTCTGCTCCCCAAGTGGCATGTCCCGTTGTTTCGAAAATATCAAGCATGCTAAAGTGTGTGCTTGGATTACGTCCCCTCGCAGATGCCTGTTCTATAAATAACCTACAAGCACCAAACACGTGATCACCGCCTACAGGTAACAACAGCGTGACACTCACGGGGAAACTCCGGAGAACTAATGTAAGCTTTTAAAACATTTTATTGTAGTACAATCTCATAGAATATTTGCGTTCATGATATACACAACCCTTTAGCCAATTGCTTCTGCTATACTTATTACACAACACAAAATCTCATTGCCTTAACACATTTTACAATGCTTATTACTCAACGCGGGGCTTTAATTACGCTTATCAGAATAACACGAAATCGTACAAAAATTAAGGCAGTGGTTCTTAACCTTTGTGGAGGAACCTAACACCACAAATTTCATATACGCATTAAAGCTTTGCTGGTTTTTTATGTTAATAAACATTCCGATTCAGATTGTAAAAAAAAACCCCAAGATTATCTTAAAATTGTAAATAGTTTTATATTAAAACACACCAACATCAAACAGAGATTTAGACATCAAAAGGAACACATCTTTCTACCATTAGAAACCGGAAGTGACCAGCCAAATGGAAATTATTTCCTGCCAATGTTTTAGTTACCTGGAGCAATGTCACGTGACATGAAATCAACAGCAGACGTTTATTCCGGTAACCGACGTTACGCATGTAGTCGGAAAAACGGGAAATAAATAAAGGTCGACAACCCACAGCCGGGGGCGGTAACTCTGCAACAGTATAAAATCACGTAGGCCGGGGAGGAAGTAAGAAACTTAAAAAATTGATTTCAATTACCGAAATAAAATAAAAATAAAAAGAAGTAGTTCTAACACTGGCGATAACGTAGGGCCTATTGGATGTGTTCAAATATACGTCAAAGCAAGAAAAACGCCATAATAAGATAGGTATGAGAACAGATTCAGGAACTCTACATTAATGTAGGAGTTGACCACGATAAATAAATGTCTGTATTCTATTGTCCTACAATGTCTGTATTCTATTGTCGTAGTATGTCTACATTCAATTGTCCTACTTGAGAAACTCTTTTTTTTTATTCTAACGACACACAAATGAAAAGCCGTTGAAAATCTCCAGGTAAAACTTAAGAAACACGGTTGTTTCTTATGATTTTATCCGCTGTCTTTTAAGTAATGTGTCTTACCTGCTTTTTAAAAATCTTGTCTAACAGAGACAGCTAAGTGAACTCCGGGCCTTGACATTGGCTCCCAGATTTGAACTTTGACCTTGACATTGGCTCCAGATTTGAACATTCAACCTTGACATTGGCTCCAGATTTAAACATTCAACCTTGACATTGGCTCCAGATTTGAACTCTCACCCTTGATCTTAGTTCCAGAGTTTGAACTCTCAACCTTGACATTGGCTCCCAGATTTGAGCTTTGACCTTGAGATTGGTTCCCAGATTTTACTCTCAACCTTGACATTGGCTCCAGATTTGAACCCTCGACCTTGATCTTAGCTCCAGATTCGAACTCGGACTCTTAACGTTAGCCCACCAGCTACAGCACCGACGTTGCTGTTTAACCCAACATTCCATTCTCAAACCAAAGAGTTATTTCAGTCTTGGCACAAGAGATAGACATTTTTTTTTCTCGTTTAAATTTAACGAATTGAAATTGAAAGAACAAGCCTGGTGGTAATTCACAAGCAAGCGTTTTGTGTAGTCTGGGTATCTGGAAGTGGTAAGGACTGTGTGGGTGGATGGGTAGGTTGGTGGGTGGGTGGGTGGGTTGGTGAGTGGGTGGGTGGGTGGGTGGGTGGGTGGGTGGGTTGGTGAGTGGGTGGGTGGGTGGGTGGGTTGGTGAGTGGGTGGGTGGGTTGGTGGGTTTATTGGGTGGGTGTGTTGGTGAGTGAGTGGGTGGGTTGGTGAGTGGGTGGGTGGGTTGGTGAGTGGGTGGGTGGGTTGGTGAGTGAGTGGGTGGGTTGGTGAGTGGGTGGGTGGGTTGGTGAGTGGGTGGGTGGGTATGTGGGTGGGCTGAGGAGTGGGTGGGTGGGTGAGTGGGTGAGTGGGTGTATTAATGTGTGTGTGTTTATTGTTGTTTACCAGTTTAGTGAGGTACAAAGTAGTTTTAAATTAATACTTACTAATGATTGTACGCGGAAAATATGAAGTGGTTTAAAGGTGAAGTAGGCGGTTATAGAAAAGTGAGGAAAGTAGTTTTATACAGGTAAGTGCGTAGGGTGATTTAATACAGGTAAGTGTACGGTAGTTGCATACTACAGGTAAGTGTGGTTTACTTAATGTGTATGCTAATTTATCACAGTAATATTTTGACTCGAGACTGGAATATGCCTTCACAGTTTCAATTGTACAGGTGAATGCACACAGATAGTTTAACTAAGGTACATCACTTACAGTGCGACCATAACGGTACGACCATAACGGTACGATTATAACTGTATACCGACTCACGTGATCAGTAAAGTAAAGCTTATTGTACAGCCGGGACGGAGCTGTGATTGAAATTAATTCAGTATCGACGATAAATCGATATTTGGCGTGTGGATGAGATCGATATGTCCTTTTACTTTTTCAAAGATTGAATTCGATTTCTGACGTAGAGCTTTGGTCCCATTGGTCACGTGTAAACGGTTTGGGAAAAATTTGCCTAAAACTTTCTGGCTAAGCTTTCTATCCCGGTCAGGTAAACTTGGCTAAAACTTTCTGGCTAAGCTTTCTATCTCGGTCAGGTAAACTTGGCTAAAACTTTCTGGCTAAGCTTTCTATCCCGGTCAGGTAAACTTGGCTAAAACTTTCTGGCTAAGCTTTCTATCCCGGTCAGGTAAACTTGGCTAAAACTTTCTGGCTAAGTTTTCTTTCCCGGTCAGGTAAACTTGGCTAAAACTTTCTGGCTAAGCTTTCTATCCCGGTCAGGTAAAGCTGTGTCGCCGATGTCGTCACCAGACCAGAACTGGAACTATAAGGACAAGTGCCGCTACTCTGATCTCCGTCAAAGCTGTATCGATGACTACTTTCTACAGTACGTATATATATATATATATATATATATATATATATATATATATATATATATATATATATATATATATATATATATATATATATATATATATATACATATATATATATATATACATATATATATATATATATATATATATATATATATATATATATATATATATATATATATATATATATATATATATATATATATATATATATATATACATATATATATATATATACATATATATATATATATATATATATATATATATATATATATATATATATATATATATATATATATATATATATATATATATATATATCTATATATATATATATAATATAATATTTATATATATATATATATATATATATATATATATATATATATATATATATACCTGAGTACAGGTAGAAGCAATGTGATTAGGCCTGAGTACACATACGGAACTAGGTCAAGGCCAGAGGTATTTTTGCATGTGGACATGTTTTCAGGAAAAGAAATTAGCCTTCGTGTGCAGCCGTAGGACTAACTTAAAGAAATGGATGGGTTTGTGTGTGTTTGAGTGTGTGTGTTCGTGTGTTCGTGTGTGTGTGTGTATATCTGTGTTTGTGTGTGTGTGTTCGTGTGTCTGTGTGTCTGTGTTTGTGTGTGTGTGTGCTGCAACATGTTTTACTCGCTTCTAATTAGTAGCGCATACCACGTGGTCCCCTGACATGCGCACACCTGCACGTTACGCCCAACGTCCTGTCGTATGTCGTGAACACCTCGTGAGAAAAAAGATTCGCCAATTAATTAGATACTGTGTGTCAAACAGACCAAGACATTTGGAAATGTTCACAATGTGGAGAGGGGGAAAATAACGACATGGGAAGAATTCGTGTAATGAAGCGACACGGACAGGTGGGTATGTAAGAATGTTTTGTGAGTATGTAAGGATGTTAGGTGGGTATGTAAGGATGTTAGGTGGGTATGTAAGGGTGTAAGCTTGTTTTTTTACCACCGACAAGCACGCGTGTTAGGGTGTGTAAGATGATATCGCGATAATGCCAATATACTGTAGGGGAATGGGTACTTTTGTTACTGGTTGTGTTACAAGCCAGAGGTCAAGTATTTTTGTGTTACATGGCAGAGGTCAAGTATTTTTGTGTTACAGGCCAGAGGTCAAGTATTTTTTTGTTACATGCCAGAGGTCAAGTATTTTGGTGTTACAGGCTAGAGGTCAAGTATTTTTTTGTTACAGGCTAGAGGTCAAGTATTTTTGTGTTACAGGCCAGAGGTCAAGTATTTTTGTGTTACAGGCCTGAGGTCAAGTTACAGACCAGAGGTCAAGTATTTTTGTGTTACATGCCAGAGGTCAAGTATTTTTGTGTTACAGGCCAGAGGTCAAGTATTTTTGTGTTACAGGCCAGAGGTCAAGTATTTTTGTGTTACAGACCAGAGGTCAAGTATTTTTGGTGTTACAGGCCAGAGGTCAAGTATTTTTGTGTTACAGGCCAGAGGTCAAGTATTTTTGTGTTACAGGCCAGAGGTCAAGTATTTTTGTGTTACAGGCCAGAGGTCAAGTATTTTTGTGTTACAGGCCAGAGGTCAAGTATTTTTGTGTTACAGGCTAGAGGTCAAGTATTTTTGTGTTACAGGCCAGAGGTCAAGTATTTTTGTGTTACATGTCAGAGGTCAAGTATTTTTGTGTTACAGGCTAGAGGTCAAGTATTTTTGTGTTACAGGCCAGAGGTCAAGTATTTTTGTGTTACAGGCCAGAGGTCAAGTATTTTTGTGTTACAGGCCAGAGGTCAAGTATTTTTGTTTTACATGCCAGAGGTCAAGTATTTTTGTTACTGGTTGTGTTACAGGCCAGAGGTCAAGTATTTTTGTGTTACAGACTAGAGGTCAAGTATTTTTATGTTACAGGGCAGAGGTCAATTATTTTTGTGTTAATGGCCAGAGGTCAAGTATTTTTGTGTTACAGGGCAGAGGTCAAGTATTTTTGTTACTGTTCATGTTAATGTGATGGTGACTTCTGCTGTTGCTGTAGCTGAATCACTGGCGCTAGTGTAACGGCTACTTTTGTTATTTGGAAGGGTTACAGACGCTAGAATAATAGGATAAGGACTATTTATATTACTGAAGGAGAGCTATATACCATAGGCCAATGGGATAAAGGCTACTTGATAGAAACTAGAATGGGAATTTTTTCAGTAGCCTTTCTATTAGGAAAAAACAACAGGCGCCTTGAAAAGAATATCTGTTGCCACTAGCCCGAAAATAACATGCGCCTTGTGTTCTCTTGTACCAAACAAATCAATCTAAAATTAAAGAATAAGAAACGCGTACACAAAATAAAAGCCAAAAGATGTAAAAAAAAAGTGTGTTGTAAAATTAACAGAAATAAAAACGTTAACAAAGTCCATCATCAAAATCATACCACAAAGATACGCCACTTCACATAATTAAAGTTACGTCACTTAACATAATTAAATATACGCAGATGCACATAATTATTTACGTACAGACACTAAAAACGGTGAGGTTTGGTCAGGGTTTCCCTGGCTATAAAATTACGTATCAAATTTTAAGTGCGTGGTTTTCTTTCTTTTTTTTTTTTTTTTTTTTTTTTTTTTTTGTTCGATTTCTTTACGCAAGGACAGGAATAAGAGAACGCATAAAGTGAAAGTAGATTTGTAAAACACATGATTAGAAGTGTTGAAGAAAAAAAACAACGGTCTAGCCCCACTGGCAAGAGGTGAAGTTCACTATTAAAAAGACATTACAATGTAAATAACAGCTGGCTATGCAGGGAGAGACAAATATCACCACTTCTTAGTGAATGGGGGAGAATGATAATGATGAATTGGGGGGCGGTGTGGCGGTGTAGGAGTTCTTTACAGTCAAGACTGTCGTGCTCAAAGGGAGACAATTAAACTCAAATTAAAATGTGTGTGGGGGGTATGTAGGGGTGTTTGGGTGGGGGTTGGGTCCGTATTGGAAACTCATCAAATGTGTTATTAGTTTACGTATCACCCGCTGTTTACTGAAGTTTGAACTATGCAAATTGTGATTTATTGACATAATATTTAGGGACAGAAAACTTTGACGAAAATGTAAAGCGTTGGAAAACAAAAAATCGAAAATAGAGGAGGTGAATCATTACGTAGCTGGTTGTCAAATCGCTAAGAATATAGCTATAATATGTGAGACCTAATGTTAGCGATTGGATTTCTCCTGTGAGTCACTCAGTCTATTGTAGGAAACAGTGCCTTTACAAAATGAGAGCGGACAAAACGACCCAGACATATTGGCTCCGACAAAATTACCCCACAGAAAGGTTTCCGAAAAAAAGGATTCTCTCGATAATATTACCCCAAAGAGATATAGCCCACGACATACTGACTCACAACAATAATGTCTATCAAGCTTAACTATAAGCGTAAGGGGCGCATACGAAAAGTGTGTGAAACTAACACGTTAGGTACACCACGGCAGTTTGAGAACCGTTCACTGCCGGCGGTACAAGGGTACGTTATAAATCTGCCGGCACATGCCGGCTGGGAGAGAGTTCACTTTGACTTTATGAGATCACGCTGACACCTTGCGGCAAGGGGGAGGGGTGGGGGAGAGAGGGGGTAGAAAACGAATTAACCTCTACAAACAGGAGCAAATGGGATAAGCACGTGAGTGTGTTAAGGAGCGGTGATGTACTCATTGTAAGCAGTTGATGTGCGATCTAAAGCCTACAAGTTCAACTAATATGTACTCACTGTAAGCATTTGATGTGCGATCTAAAGCCTACAATTTCAACTAATATGTACTCACTGTAAGCAGTTGATGTGCGATCTAGAGCCTACAAGTTCAACTATTATGTACTCACTGTGAGCGATCTAGAGCCTACAAGTTCAACTATTATGTACTCACTGTAAGCAGTTGATGTACGATCTAAAGCCTACAAGTTCAACTATTATAAACTCACTGTTGGCAGTTGATGTGCGCTCTAAAGCCTACAAGTTCAACTATTATGTACTCACTGTTGCCAGTTGATGTGCGATCTAGAGCCTACAAGTTCAACTATTATGTACTCACTGTGAGCAGTTGGTGTGCAAGGAGGGAGGATTGACATTTTTTTAGGAGAGAATGCTTTCCCTGTGACCCTGCATTTTCCATAACATATGACGTGACACGTGACCCTACATATGACGTGACACGTGACCCTACATATGACGTGACACCTGACCCTACATATAACGTGACACGTGACCCTACATATGACGTGACACCTGACCCTACATGCAGTGGGAGCAACGACCCTTACAGCTGTGTTGTGTCGGCCAATGGTTAGAGCCTGACCCTCCAGGGTGGTCTGTGGCGTCACGTGGTCACATCAAGACGTCAAACATCCAACAATGTGTGGAGCAAACATCCAACAATGTGTGGAGCAAACATCCAACAATGTGTGGAGCAAACATCCAACAATGTGTGGAGCAAACATCCAACAATGTGTGGAGCAAACATCCAACAATGTGTGGAGCAAACATCCAACAATGTGTGGAGCAAACATCCAACAATGTGTGGAGCAAACATCCAACAATGTGTGGAGCAAACATACAACAATGTGTGGAGCAAACATCCAACAATGTGTGGAGCAAACATCCAACAATGTGTGGAGCAAACATCCAACAATGTGTGGAGCAAACATACAACAATGTGTGGAGCAAACATCCAACAATGTGTGGAGCAAACATACAACAATGTGTGGAGCAAACATCCAACAATGTGTGGAGCAAACATCCAACAATGTGTGGAGCAAACATCCAACAATGTGTGGAGCAAACATACAACAATGTGTGGAGCAAACATCCAACAATGTGTGGAGCAAACATCCAACAATGTGTGGAGCAAACATCCAACAATGTGTGGAGCAAACATACAACAATGTGTGGAGCAAACATACAACAATGTGTGGAGCAAACATCCAACAATGTGTGGAGCAAACATCCAACAATGTGTGGAGCAAACATCCAACAATGTGTGGAGCAAACATCCAACAATGTGTGGAGCAAACATACAACAATGTGTGGAGCAAACATACAACAATGTGTGGAGCAAACATACAACAATGTGTGGAGCAAACATCCAACAATGTGTGGAGCAAACATCCAACAATGTGTGGAGCAAACATCCAACAATGTGTGGAGCAAACATCCAACAATGTGTGGAGCAAACATCCAACAATGTGTGGAGCAAACATACAACAATGTGTGGAGCAAACATCCAACAATGTGTGGAGCAAACATCCAACAATGTGTGGAGCAAACATCCAACAATGTGTGGAGCAAACATACAACAATGTGTGGAGCAAACATCCAACAATGTGTGGAGCAAACATACAACAATGTGTGGAGCAAACATCCAACAATGTGTGGAGCAAACATCCAACAATGTGTGGAGCAAACATCCAACAATGTGTGGAGCAAACATACAACAATGTGTGGAGCAAACATCCAACAATGTGTGGAGCAAACATCCAACAATGTGTGGAGCAAACATCCAACAATGTGTGGAGCAAACATACAACAATGTGTGGAGCAAACATACAACAATGTGTGGAGCAAACATCCAACAATGTGTGGAGCAAACATCCAACAATGTGTGGAGCAAACATCCAACAATGTGTGGAGCAAACATCCAACAATGTGTGGAGCAAACATACAACAATGTGTGGAGCAAACATACAACAATGTGTGGAGCAAACATACAACAATGTGTGGAGCAAACATCCAACAATGTGTGGAGCAAACATCCAACAATGTGTGGAGCAAACATCCAACAATGTGTGGAGCAAACATCCAACAATGTGTGGAGCAAACATCCAACAATGTGTGGAGCAAACATACAACAATGTGTGGAGCAAACATCCAACAATGTGTGGAGCAAACATCCAACAATGTGTGGAGCAAACATCCAACAATGTGTGGAGCAAACATCCAACAATGTGTGGAGCAAACATCCAACAATGTGTGGAGCAAACATCCAACAATGTGTGGAGCAAACATCCAACAATGTGTGGAGCAAACATCCAACAATGTGTGGAGCAAACATCCAACAATGTGTGGAGCAAACATCCAACAATGTGTGGAGCAAACATCCAACAATGTGTGGAGCAAACATCCAACAATGTGTGGAGCAAACATACAACAATGTGTGGAGCAAACATACAACAATGTGTGGAGCAAACATACAACAATGTGTGGAGCAAACATCCAACAATGTGTGGAGCAAACATCCAACAATGTGTGGAGCAAACATCCAACAATGTGTGGAGCAAACATCCAACAATGTGTGGAGCAAACATCCAACAATGTGTGGAGCAAACATCCAACAATGTGTGGAGCAAACATCCAACAATGTGTGGAGCAAACATCCAACAATGTGTGGAGCAAACATCCAACAATGTGTGGAGCAAACATCCAACAATGTGTGGAGCAAACATACAACAATGTGTGGAGCAAACATACAACAATGTGTGGAGCAAACATCCAACAATGTGTGGAGCAAACATCCAACAATGTGTGGAGCAAACATCCAACAATGTGTGGAGCAAACATCCAACAATGTGTGGAGCAAACATCCAACAATGTGTGGAGCAAACATCCAACAATGTGTGGAGCAAACATCCAACAATGTGTGGAGCAAACATCCAACAATGTGTGGAGCAAACATACAACAATGTGTGGAGCAAACATACAACAATGTGTGGAGCAAACATCCAACAATGTGTGGAGCAAACATCCAACAATGTGTGGAGCAAACATCCAACAATGTGTGGAGCAAACATACAACAATGTGTGGAGCAAACATACAACAATGTGTGGAGCAAACATACAACAATGTGTGGAGCAAACATCCAACAATGTGTGGAGCAAACATCCAACAATGTGTGGAGCAAACATCCAACAATGTGTGGAGCAAACATCCAACAATGTGTGGAGCAAACATCCAACAATGTGTGGAGCAAACATCCAACAATGTGTGGAGCAAACATCCAACAATGTGTGGAGCAAACATACAACAATGTGTGGAGCAAACATACAACAATGTGTGGAGCAAACATCCAACAATGTGTGGAGCAAACATCCAACAATGTGTGGAGCAAACATCCAACAATGTGTGGAGCAAACATCCAACAATGTGTGGAGCAAACATCCAACAATGTGTGGAGCAAACATCCAACAATGTGTGGAGCAAACATACAACAATGTGTGGAGCAAACATACAAAAATGTGTGGAGCAAACATCCAACAATGTGTGGAGCAAACATCCAACAATGTGTGGAGCAAACATACAACAATGTGTGGAGCAAACATACAACAATGTGTGGAGCAAACATACAACAATGTGTGGAGCAAACATACAACAATGTGTGGAGCAAACATACAACAATGTGTGGAGCAAACATACAACAATGTGTGGAGCAAACATCCAACAATGTGTGGAGCAAACATCCAACAATGTGTGGAGCAAACATCCAACAATGTGTGGAGCAAACATCCAACAATGTGTGGAGCAAACATCCAACAATGTGTGGAGCAAACATCCAACAATGTGTGGAGCAAACATCCAACAATGTGTGGAGCAAACATCCAACAATGTGTGGAGCAAACATACAACAATGTGTGGAGCAAACATACAACAATGTGTGGAGCAAACATACAACAATGTGTGGAGCAAACATACAACAATGTGTGGAGCAAACATCCAACAATGTGTGGAGCAAACATCCCACAATGTGTGGAGCCACCAGCTGGTAAACAACTGGTTGTTTGATATAACGCCAGGACAGGTGTACAGTACATGGGGGTAGAAGGTCAGCAATGTCCGTAGACAGTAACAGAATTCATTGTATTCCAGGTGGACAATATCCACACACGTCTAGTTCAACAATATCCATACAAGTCTAAGTCAACAATATCCACACACGTCTAGTTCAACAATATCCACACACGTCTAGTTCAATAATATCCATACACGTCTAGTTTAACAATATCCACACACGTCTAGTTCAACAATATCCACCACGTCTAGTTCAATAATATCCATACACGTCTAGTTTAACAATATCCATACACGTCTAGATCAGCAATATCCACACACCTCTAGTTCAACAATATCCACACACGTCTAGCTCAACAATATCCACACACGTCTAGTTCAACAATACCCATACACGTCTAGTTCAACAATATCCATACACGTCTAGTTAAACAATATTCATACACGTCTAGTTCAACAATATCCACACACGTCTAGTTCAACAATATCCACACACCTCTAGTTCAACAATATCCATACAGTCTAGTTCAACAATATCCACACACGTCTAGTTCAACAATATCCACACACGTCTAGTTCAACAATATCCACACACGTCTAGTTCAACAATATCCACACACGTCTAGTTCAATAATATCCATACACGTCTAGTTTAACAATATCCATACACGTCTAGATCAGCAATATCCACACACCTCTAGTTCAACAATATCCACACACGTCTAGCTCAACAATATCCACACACGTCTAGTTCAACAATATCCATACACGTCTAGTTAAACAATATTCATACACGTCTAGTTCAACAATATCCACACACGTCTAGTTCAACAATATCCACACACGTCTAGTTCAATAATATCCATACACGTCTAGTTTAACAATATCCATACACGTCTAGATCAGCAATATCCACACACCTCTAGTTCAACAATATCCACACACGTCTAGCTCAACAATATCCACACACGTCTAGTTCAACAATACCCATACACGTCTAGTTCAACAATATCCATACACGTCTAGTTAAACAATATTCATACACGTCTAGTTCAACAATATCCACACACGTCTAGTTCAACAATATCCACACACCTCTAGTTCAACAATATCCATACAGTCTAGTTCAACAATATCCACACACGTCTAGTTCAACAATATCCACACACGTCTAGTTCAACAATATCCACACACGTCTAGTTCAACAATATCCACACACGTCTAGTTCAACAATATCCATACACGTCTAGATCAACAATATCCACACACGTCTAGTTCAACAATATCCACACACGAATAGTTCAACAATATCCATACTCGTCTATTTTAACAATATCCACACACGTCTAGTTCAACAATATCCACACACGAATAGTTCAACAATATCCATACTCGTCTATTTTAACAATATCCACACACGTCTAGTTCAACAATATCCACACACGAATAGTTCAACAATATCCACACACGTCTAGTTCAACAATATCCATACACGTCTAGTTCAACAATATCCATAAACTCTAACTGGACAATAGAAAATTCTAACAGGACAATACCTATATACTTTATCAGGATAATATCCATAAACTTTAATAGGACAATATCCATCAATTCTAACTGGACAATATCCATAAACTCAAACAGGACAATATCCATTAACTCAAACAGGACAATATCCATAAACTCAAACAGGACAATATCCATAAGCTCTAACAGGACAATATAAACTTTAACAAGACAAACACTCACAATGAAAGATATATATATAAACTTCCCAATGCCCGGACTAGCGGCCATCAGCTATAAAACCTCAGATCACCTTACACCAGCACCGCTGTCTAGAAATGTTTAGATACAAATCGTGGGCTGGCATAGTCGTCTGTGTGACTGCTGACGAACAGCACGCGCTAAAAGCATTTTTCATTCCTTCCTCAGATGACCAAAAAAAAAAAACTTGTAGATTTGTGCGGTACCAATGCCGACAGACACGTGAAGATTACCATATCTTGGTGAGTGACTATCTGTACACAAAGCGCTCACCGTTTGTCGTGACACGCGCACAAACACTTCAGACAAACGCGAGACGGCTGGTGTAAATATACGAGCCAGCCATTAACCCGTCCACGGGGTATGTGCCCTCGGTGGTGAAATCCAGCCCTCGACTCAAGTACCTACTCCCCAATAAAGCCAGTTGTAAATTGTAGGGGGCGGTGACAGCGCAGACAAGCGCCGTCTATTTGTGACTGTCGGGGGATATAAAAACCGGAGGGGAGGGATTGATGCTTCACCGTAAATTAGTAGCTCAGCAGAGACGTGAATGTCGAGGGGGAATGGTACTGCCGGCATGTACTCAAGGTAAATATTCGAGTGCCGGCATGTACTCACGGTAAATATTCTAGTGCCGGTATGTACTCACGGTAAATATTCTAGTGCCGGAATGTACTCACGGTAAATATTCGAGTGCCGGCATGTACTCACGGTAAATATTCTAGTGCCGGCATGTACTCACAGTAAATATTCTAGTGCCGGCATGTACTCACGGTAAATATTCGAGTGCCGGCATGTACTCACGGTAAATATTCTAGTGCCGGCATGTACTCACGGTAAATATTCTAGTGCCGGCATGTACTCACGGTAAATATTCGAGTGCCGGCATGTACTCACGGTAAATATTCTAGTGCCGGCATGTACTCACGGTAAATATTCGAGTGCCGGCATGTACTCACGGTAAATATTCTAGTGCCGGAATGTACTCACGGTAAATATTCTAGTGCCGGCATGTACTCACAGTAAATATTCTAGTGCCGGCATGTACTCACGGTAAATATTCGAGTGCCGGCATGTACTCACGGTAAATATTCGAGTGCCGGCATGTACTCACGGTAAATATTCTAGTGCCGGCATGTACTCACGGTAAATATTCGAGTGCCGGCATGTACTCACGGTAAATATTCTAGTGCCGGCATGTACTCACAGTAAATATTCTAGTGCCGGCATGTACTCACGGTAAATATTCTAGTGCCGGCATGTACTCACGGTAAATATTCTAGTACCGGCATGTACATGAGGTAAATATTCTAGCGCCGGCAAGTAGGCCTATTCACGGTAAATATTCAAGTGCCGGAAAGTACTCACGGCAAACAGCTATTTAGATAATCAGCTTAACAGCCACAGAACAACTATCCAACGGCACATTAAAATATGAGCAGGAAGCTGTGTCAGAAACCGTCTTTGATGACCCAGCAATATGGAGGTCGACCAGGACTGATCATGATTTGTCCTAACATTTGTCCTAACATTTGTCATAACATTTGCCATAACATTTATCCTAACATTTGTCCTAACAATTGTCATAACATTTATCCTAACATTTGTCCTAACATTTGTCCTAACATTTGTCCTAACATTTGTCCTAACATTTGTCCTAACATTTGTCCTAACATTTGTCATAACATGTATGCCCAATCAATCATCTCAGAGTGACGCCCCGCCCATCTTCAGCTTTAGACAATGGGACGTCACTCGTCAAATCCAACTGACTTGACATTTCCTGCATCAATGTATAGACATGCCTACAGGCGCTATAGCTATGTTGACATCTTTAAGAAAGGCTATCATTGGCCGATGGGATTGACTTGAAATGTGAAAGATAAAGAAAATAAAGTTCATTGAATTCATGGAGAGTTTCTATCAGATATTTTGGATCTAATTTTTTAATTATTTTGCTCAAGGCCTACATTTATGACATTGAATATTAATAATAATTTTAAAAATCAAGACAACCAATATTTATAACAATCAAGACATCCAATACACTCGGAAATCGACTATCAAGACATCGAACAAGCAAGACTTAACAAACAAGACACAACAACTAAGACATACAACAATCATGACTAAAAGCCTGAAGGCATCCAACTAATTAGTCACCAAAGAATGGTTTGAATCAAATCTACGAAATTACCAGCCAACACAACTGCCTTAATTACCAGAAGGATTCAAGAAAACTTAAATCACTTGAGAAAATACTGGGGGAAAAAAACAACAACAAATCAGCGCGTGAGTCAATGTTAAAAGTTTGGGGAAATCCTCCAATGTTTGTTTAGGTTAGCCTCCCCCCCCCCCACACACACACACCCTCCCCTCACGAGATGTGTGTTTGTGTCTCTGGTGTTTGTCCTGCCTTTAAGCCCTGCAGACATTTTTTATGAAGCCCCTAGGACCGTGCTAGTCCTGTGTTAACACACACGTCATGTCCTATGTCCCCTGGGTCCTCACTGTCGGGGTCCCATATGTCATGGCGTGAGGTGGGGACGGGGGGTGTCTGTGGGTCACGTGGTAGGGGTGACGTAATTTTGGGCAAGAACGGGTCAGACCTGGTCAACTGATTTAAGAAAGCAACTAGGATGTAAACACTTCATATAACCAAAAAAGTAAACAAAAACAAAACAAAAAAGTAAACAAAAGCAAAAAAAAAAGTAAAAAAAAAATTAAACAAAAAAAATTAAACAAAAGCAAAACAAAACAAAAAGTAAACAATAAAAAAAAGAAGTAATGATTACATTCACCTGTAGTGCGGTGTACGGTTCTCAAACTGTCCGGTGGTGTATTAAGAGAAGTTTCTGTGGACAAGAAACAGGTCAACTCCACTTCACCTGCACTATAGATCACCAGACCCGAAAAGAGAACTTCACTATAACAGCAGCTTCTATTGAGGTGATAGGGTCAGATCTAGTGTAGCAATAACCGTGGTGAGATTTTTTTTAAACCCAAAATAACACGTCTCTTTTCTCGCTCTAAACGTACTCCTTCACCTAAACCCAACCCTTACCCCGAACCCAACCCCCGACTAATAAAACATTTTTTGGTGCCACGGCCTGGTGTAAAAAGTCTGGAGTAAAATTGGCTTAACCTGACATTGACTGACACCCACGGTAGAGCGTCATGACCCTGGTGGGATCCGCGAGTCTAGTGCCCCTGTCTCCCTACTCAGATGATAACAAATACAAGAGAAAGGGGAGATAAACCTCAAGTTCGGGTTATTGTTCTTTCCTGGCCGAAAGGTAAAAAGTCATTCAATTCGTTTGTTGGGGATTTATTTTTTTTCTTGCTATTTTTAACAAATGGGTTAAGACAATAGAAAGCAGGGCGATAAACTTTACAATAGGGAGCAGGGCAATAAAATGTAGAGGACAGGCAGTAAACTACACAATACAGGGCAGGATACTTAGACGAGTGCAGGATTGCAAACTACAGATCTGAGAGCACGACAATAGAAAAGAATGCATGACAATAAACTTAAACAGTATATTGATCACGGTAAAACTCATGTTTTTTTTAACGGATGTTTGGGAGTCATCGACGATTCTACTCAGCTCTTTTAAGTACTCAGCCTGCGTTAGCCGTCACGGGTCAGTTAAAACATGTGTGTACTGTACCGGCCACACAATATACAAACAGACATATTTTCCATAAACCAACGAACGTCGCTTTGCTCAACATATGAATATCCAGGGCTAAACTCCACTCTATATTTTTACGGACAGGCATAGGGAAATGCCCAACAAATTAGACTGGTTAAAACGAACAAGGAAACCACATCAATACAAGGCTCTAGGTTACGTGATAGCACGGCCTCGCTAATTGAGTGGCTGCGGTTTTATGTGCCCGACTTTTCAGACACTTATTATTTTTTTGTGTCCGGTTACATCAGCTGGCAGGATTCAAGGTCAGGTGTGAAAACACACCTGTATCCCCCCTCCCTCACCCCCACCCCCAAGTCTGATGGCCTGTACGGAGACCACCAACAACGTAGCTTACATCACCATCATCAAACAGCTTGGAAGAAAAAAAAATGTGCCTCCTTGTTGGGGTATAAAGCAGTGTTTCTTCCAGACTTTTTTTCTCCGGGGAAGCACTTGAAATTTTCGGGGGGGGGGGGGGGGGCGGTAGACTTTCTACGGGGGGGGGGGGGCGGACACTGTTAAAAGTATATAAAAGTTCAATGTTTAGGTTGAGTTTGTGTTTTTCCATATTTTGTTTACTGTTTAAGTTGAGTTTGTGTTTTTCCATATTTTTTCACTGTTTAAGTTGAGTTTGTGTTTTTCCATATTTTGTTCACTGTTTAAGTTGCGTTTGTGTTTTTCCATATTTTGTTCACTGGTTGAGTTTGTGTTTTTCCATATTTTGTTCACTGGTTGAGTTTGTGTTTTTCCATGTTTTGTTTCACTGGTTGAGTTTGTGTTTTTTCATGTTTTGTTTCACTGTTTGAGTTTGTGTTTTTCCATATTTTGTTCATTGGTTGAGTTTGTGTTTTTCCATGTTTTGTTCATTAGTTAAGTTGAGTTTGTGTCTTTCCATGTTTTGGTCATAAGTTAGAGTTTATGTTTTTCCATGTTTTGTTTCACTGGTTGAGTTTGTGTTTTTCCATATTTTGTTCACTGGTTAAGTTGAGTTAGTGTTTTTCCATGTTTTGTTCATTAGTTAAGTTGAGTTTGTGTTTTTCCATGTTTTGTTCACTGGTTAAGTTGAGTTAGTGTTTTTCCATGTTTTGTTCACTGGTTAAGTTGAGTTAGTGTTTTTCCATGTTTTGTTCATTAGTTAAGTTGAGTTTGTGTTTTTCCATGTTTTGTTCATTAGTTAGAGTTTGTGTCTTTCCATGTTTTGTTCATTAGTTAGAGTTTGTGTTTTTCCATGTTTTGTTCATTGGTTAAGTTGAGTTTGTGTTGTTCCATGTTTAGGTTTAGTTTGTTTAAAAAGTTGGAAGTAGTGGAGTATTGGTAGAAAAAATAGTGTGGATGTGTGTTGAATAGTGCGGTTGTGTTATTTGGAGTAGTGCTGAATTTGGTTGGTGTTGTGTGTGTGACGGTCAGAGAGTAAAAAGATGTTTCAACACCTACTCACACAGCAACATCTACTGTCCTGGAATCACTCTCGTACCGGGCCCCGCGTCCTGTTCGCTTGCGCACCCCTCGTTGACGTTCGTGTTGTTGTTGAGAGAGATACGTCCATACTCTCCACGCTACACTTGGGTGGCTAGATACCTATTGGCTTATTTAAACAGCACGAGACGCGACAACGGCAACAGTTCCAGCTCAACCACACCAAATATTGGCCAGCCTCTACAACCCCTCCAAAACAGTTACGTGGACAAGCCTAGGGCCTCTACTCCAGCACTCAGCCGTTGGACGGGGTACACTCCAGGCATCATCCCGGCAATTAATCCCATCATGACATGTTGTTAGAACTAAACTCATTATACAATCGCTACATCGGCCGGCTGTACCGTTGGCGCGAAGACAAGAAACCTCGACATGTCCTCGACCGACGGCACGACACGAGATTTCACACACTTAAGAAAAGGCTCCAGGATTCCTTCAGCAGGGAACATCGGGGATTGTGTACCTGGACAGAACGAGGCCCCCGGCGGTTAAATATTTGGCTAATTTCGGTTACATCATTAGGGATATTTACACTTAGCCAGTACGCGAGAAACGAAGACGAACAGCGTCTGAAGGGTGAAGATTTCGTGCGAAAACATCTCGCGAGAATTTCTCCAAGCTACGCGAAACTGTATTCGCGAACATTTTTAGTGCTGAATTTACACAAAATGGGTATATTGAAATGGACAGTGTATTAAAAAAACAAACCTCTTCAAGAAAGCTTATTTAAAATAGATGAATTCACTAGTACGGTGATATAAATTAAATTGGATACATTCAGTAGCGTAGCGAGGGGGGGGGGGGGAGCGGGGGGGGGGGACGGGACATATGTCCCCGGGCGCCGAGCTTAGGGGGCGCCAAAATGGGTTGGAAAAATAAATTGAAAGGTTGAGGGGGGTGCAAATCGAAAGTTTGAGGGGGGGGGTGCAAATCGAAATCTCGAGGGGGGGGGGGGGGCGTGCAAATCGAAAGTTTGAGGGGGGGGGGGGTGCAAATCGAAATCTCGAGGGGGGGGTGCAAATCGAAAGTTTGAGGGGGGGGGGGTGCAAATCGAAATCTCGAGGGGGGTGTGCATATCGAAAAGTTTGGATACATTTAGAAATTGAAAATCCATATATCAGGCCACTACACATTTTGTTTTAGAAAATGTCTTAAAAACTAAGAAATTATATATATATTTTTTAAAATGTGTACATATTTTTAACTACCACATACAATATTTTAGATACATGTTCAAATGTGTTTAAACCTTTAACGTCAGTCTATTTGTTTATGGTCTAAGTACCAAATACAGAGCGCCCATTTAAGAAAAAACCCACCCTCAAAGCGCACCAATATCACACCATTACAGCACCGTTAGCGAGGAGTTGACAGGAGCTCCGTGCGCACAATAGCGCACTTATCGCGCAACTGCTACCGTCTGAGGGTAAACTCCAGCACGGAATAATTGCTTTTTTTCACCTTTTCGATAAGGAAAGGAGATCTCGCTTTTCATCTTTATTTCTGTTGACAAGCCACACACCGCGACACACACGAAATTGGGTTGTAAATTGTAAGACAAATTGAAGTCAGAGACGAGACTTATAATTAAAAATGTGAGTTTGATTAGTTAAGAAAAAAAACTGTCCATCTGCAAGAAACTCTATACTTCAGTCATAGATTACCATTAATAGATTTTATAAACGTTTGTGATAATTAACCAAAATAAAAATAAAATATGTATTGGTTGGTTACAGTCAAGACTTCATTATCCTTGAAGCGCTACTTGAAACTGTCATTTAATCTTTCGTTATTTTATTTTGAATATAATATATAATTATATAACTTATTTTATATTTTGAATCCTTTTACTTTTACATTAAGGCCAAGGAATATTATGTTAGCATTAGTGAAGTACAAGATATATGGGGCTGTATATATGTATGACTAATCCTTGAATGTCGAATATTTATTTTTCGTGACTGATTTAAATGGCGTATTTCAATATTATTTTGTGTCGCCCACATGATTGTTCATCGATATTCAATAGATTAAGTCGATATGCGCATGTTTGTTTATGTAGACTTCAATAGCTTAAGTCGACATGCACCAGAGCTGCAGACATCCATTATAATACATCAGACCAGTGGTGCATTGGGACAGGCAATATTTCAAAAGACAATAACTGCGCATGCGTGCTGTCATAACTATGATGAATGGAAGACCCGTGTTTAAATGATCGTGAATCATAAACTACTGAAGTAACAATCCTTTGTTGTAGTCTGTGTTAAACAGGTCTAAACTCCTGGACCCATGAGGCCCTGTTGCCCATCATAATGAGCGGCTGTTTACCATAATGACCTGCTATTTACAACAAAAACAGTTGTTCGCAGGCAGGTCCTGTTGTATATCATAAAGACCTTTGTCTACGATATAGATCTCTTGTCTACAACACAGGCCTATTGACTACAATATATACCTGTTGTATACACCAGTGCCATACAGTGTAGTACCACATGTGGCTGAACTAAAGTCTGGTGTGGTTTGCCACATGTGGCAGAGATGTGCTAAGCACCGCGCCCAATCTCTTCCTTAAAGTGGAACAGTTGAGTACATCACGTGATCAAACATGGGTTAGAGGATACCGTGTATTCATAAACTAAATTGGTATACACAGATACAGTATAAAGCTATGAGCTGCCCTCCCAGAACAATTAGCGACACATAGCACCTATTCTACCTTCACAACTCAGGTGCAAGACGTGCGTACACTGACTTGGAATCGAACCCCGAACTGTGATGATATAGATCCATCCTACGTGACTCTATTGATACGTCCACGTACGTGTTAACCTTGTTATTGCTTTTCGGTTAGCTCAGCTCTCTATAAAATCTTGAGAATTGTATCAAGAGAAATGAAATCGTTTTTGTATGATGGTGTGGGTGGGGTGGGTGCAAAATATATTTGAACGGCAGGAGTTCTACAGACAAGCTCTGGTTACAAGCCAATTGAAATTGTAACCTGGATACATTTGTATGTACCTTGTCCCATTGTTCGCAGTGCTCTTGTTAACTGTGTTGCCACGTTCTATTGTTAACTGCACCAACACTACCCTCTAGACAAGAAAACGTTAAAAACAAACGCTTGGTTTAAACCTTAACAATAACAAAATTCGCAAACAAAACACAAATATTTCGCAATAAATATTACAATTTACATTTGTAACATTAAAGCAACACAGTAAGAAACGAGATTATATTGACAAGACTTTGCTTTCAATATATAGATCACACAAAAATTTACCTGGAAAAAATGGAGTAAAAAGGTATTAATCAACGTTCGTAATTCGAAGCAGGCGTACGTATTCTGGTTTTCTGCTATATCAAAACATTGAGTTGCTTAAGATAGTCTTAACCTTAGGATATCGTAATGTACATAGTATAGAGTGCTAATCAACATACACAGGGCCAAACGTGGAACAATGAGATTATACGATAAATAGAGGGAGTACTGCGGCCATCATTAGTAGCTGGTTCTGTGCTAGCTGAGATAGAGACACCTTCTAATGGGGTTAAAGATGCTGAGGTACAAATGTATGATATCTAATGTGGACAAGTATAGCGGAGACAAGTATAGCGGAGACAAATATAGCGGATACAAGTATACCGGAGACAAATATAGCGGAGACAAATATAGCGGAGACAAGTATACCGGAGACAAGTATACCGGAGACAAGTATAGCGGAGACAAATATAGCGGAGACAAGAAATGTAACATTGAATAAAGGAGGCGATGATGGTCTTGCAGAATGGTCGGCCAAGGTTACTTTATGTGAGGGGGGGGGGGGGGTGTAAACGGCAGCTATCACGCGTTAAAGTCAAATTTCAGAACTGTGATTTGATGGTGTATGAGATGTATCCGTTACAGCTGCTGATGTCCATGTTGTCTACTAGGTTGCTTTAGCAACTAATAAAACGGTGGTTATGTCTAGGGACGATTAGAGAGTGCGGATAACATGTATTGGGTAAGGTTACGTTTTGGTGCACAGGCGGGTTAATGTTAGAAACGTGTCAGGGTTAAGTGGGTTAGAGAACGTCACATGTCAGGGTTCAACGGTTAAAGGACATCGCTGCCTCAAAGCCTTTACTCCACACTCGACCACTTCATACCGTTACTGACGTAACACGTCAAAAGTAGCTCAGATGCTACCGTAGAATGACACTGACAGACGTAGGCACAACTGTACGTTTGGAGACGTGTTGGTATGTAATGTGTTAGACTGTGTGGGACTGTGTGTGGCAGTATTGGTCTGTGTGTGGCAGTATTGGTCTGTGAGGGACAGTGTGGGACTGTGTGTGGCAGTATGGGACTGTGTGGTACTGATTGGTACTGTGTTTGACTGTGTTAGACTGTTAAACTAAAAACAATGGGCACGGCCGTGTCAGAGTGTAGCTGTACGGTGGTGTGGGCATATTGGCCATGGCACTCGGGTGAACGACACCAGTGGTCTTCACATTGGTGCTGCTGAAAGTGGTCACTATTTCAGTGGTCCTCACATTAGTGCTGCTTAAAGTGTTCACTAATTCAGTGGCCTTTAAAGTGTAAATAACAGACGTGTAACCGACATTGTAACAAAATGGAGCTATCAATAATGACAACTGTACCAGTATTAAAATATGGTTAACAAAGTTAAAAAAAAGTCTAGAATGAAAGATTTGACCACTTGACCGACTGGTCCAGAACTGAACCCTGTGTGAAGATGGGTCTAAATCTCTAGAACTGACACACAGAAATTGTGTGATGGAGGTGTTCTGGTTCGTACTCATGGATAACTCAACTGTGACGGTAGACAATAAGCAGGGGGTGTCGCTAGCAGGGGGTGTCGCGAGCAGGGGGTGTCGCTAGCAGGGGGTGTCGCTAGCAGGGGGTGTCGCTAGCAGGGGGTGTCGCTAGCAGGGGGTGTCGCTAGCAGGGGGTGTCGCTAGCAGGGGGTGTCGCTAGCAGAGGGTGTCGCTAGCAGGGGGTGTCGCTAGCAGGGGGTGTCGCTAGCAGGGGGTGTCGCTAGCAGGGGGTGTCGCTAGCAGGGGGTGTCGCTAGCCAGATAACTCCGTCAGTCCTACTCACACATGTAAACAAAACTTACAGCACAGAGCATCACAAAAACATCATCACAAATACATCATCACAAAAACATCATCAAAAAAACATCATCACAAACATCAACATCACTAGCAGTTTATTTGTTTTAAATATTGGACAATGCTCCTCAGTCTGTATAGTTTCCATTGTTTCTATAAGTAGATAATTGAAGAGTGGGAGGGGGTGGGCGTTATAAAGGTATCACGTGATTACTAGAACGAGCTGCAGTTTTCCAGGCAAGACAGTGACATCTGGAGGGGATGAGCACACGGAAATACCTGCACTTTCACTCACACGCATACACATTCACACACGGAAATACCTGCACTTTCACTCACACACATACACATTCATACACGGAAATACCTGCACTTTCACTCACACACATACACAAACACACATGGAAATACCTGCACTTCCTATTTCCTTTCACTCACTCACACACGCACACACATACACAAACACACATGGAAATACCTGCACTTCCTATTTCCTTTCACACACTCACACACGCACACGCACACACATACACAATCACACATGGAAATACCTGCACTTCCTATTTCCTTTCACACACTCACACACTCACACACATACACAAACACACACGGAAATACCTGCACTTCATATTTCCTATCACACAACCACACACGTGCACAATCACACACGCGCGCACACAAACACACACATACCCCACGAAGTAGGAGGAAGGAATAGTGAAGAGACGTTTGTCTATGTGAATGACGTATTTCCGTCTATTGGTTACCCTGCTATAAAACAGGACGCAAACATTCACGTTAAAAAAAAATCAAAGTTTTTTCTATGTCTGCGCTACGAGTTAGGTGGGGAAATAAAATAAGATAGAAAGGTAGTACCTTTATAAAGGTGTTTTATTTCTGCTTCATTTGTGCGCCAGTGTTATGTTATGGTTTTTGGTTGGGGGGGGGGGGGGGGTTAAGCCAGACATGGCGATGCGAATTATTTATTTTTTTAGTGCGGACCTAAAGATCTTAGCATGCACACAAAACTAACATTCACCCGCGCGCGTACGCACCCCCCCCCCCCCCCCCCCACCTAACACTCACACGTGTGCTCACACACACAAACACACACACACTGCAGGGTTTGATTCCCATTAGCTGTGTGCTCATCACATTTAAGAGTTATCACATGCGGCATGTGTAGAGAGCATCACCTATGTGTGATGTGCTTTGCTTCAGTATGTTGGTTTTAGCAATATAGCCGGCGACCGTTATAATCATATTGTTATACTATATAGCGAGTTTCGGCAAATACAGTGGTTAAAATATTAGGTCGCATGGGTACGGCTATCCCATCCGAATAGAGCCAACACTATATATATCACAGTATTTGGTGATAGTTTAAGCTACGGGTATATCTAGCGGTGTGAGGCAGGGGCGGAACTACAGTGCCGCCAGACCCCGCAATGCGGGGGGGCCCACGACGTTTAGGGGCCCAATTCCGACCAAAAAAACAATGAATTTTCCTTTCATAAATAATGTTTTTCGTGCACATTGATAGTAGTTTTGTAAAAAACAAACAGGTCTACTATAGCAGTGATTGTTCTACAGTTACTAACACACACTGTTGCGTAGAAAAATATAAAATCTACAAGAGCTCTACTTTGAAAGATAGGCAAACGTTCACAATACTTCAATGACTTACTGCCCTTCATCTAAACACGGGTGCCCATAAAGGTCATTTAAATAGTTTTGTACAATGTAAATTAAAGAGCCATTTATTCTCTTTATTATTATTTAAATGAGGCATAATAAAGAATCTTATAGCTATAAAAATTAATGTATTCAAATCTAATAATTTAAATACAAAAAATCATAAAAATAAACATAACGCGAGAAACCATTTTAAAATCAAGCTTACGTGTTTATATAATTTTGACCAGCCGGTAATTTTATCACTATTTTCGGTACACATAAAGACGTAATACAAACATTTGTAAAACACGAATAATGCCGCGCTCGAAATGAGTTCGGACTTATTTTTGTCTGGTTCGTTATCTCAGAGTGGTTATACATTGCAATAAAATAGATTAAAATACTCAGGTAATAGACTATTTAAAATTTTGAGAAGCGGGCTACTTATAATATGTATGTATATATATATATATATATATATATATATATATATATATATATATATATATATATATATATATATATATATATATATATATATATATATAATTATATATATATATATATATATATATATATATATATATATATATATATATATACTAGCTGCATCCCGTGCTCCGCCACGGTAAATCTTTTTAAATGTACAACTTTGGAACAGAACAAAACGAACAAAAACACAACCACAACACAACCACAACACAAACACAACCACAACACAACCACAACACAACACAACAACACAACCACAACGCAACCACAACACAACCACAACACAACCACAACACAACCACAACACAACACAAACACAACACAACACAACCACAACCACAACACAACCACAACACAACCACAACACAACCACAACACAACCACAACACAACCACAACACAACCACAACACAACCACAACACAACCTCAACACAACCACAAAACAACCACAAAACAACCACAGCCACAACATTAGAATCACCACCAAACAACACGCTTTTTTAGGCGTCCGCGCCCAAAGAGAGCCTTTATTTAAGTCACAAAAATAGATTCTACTCCATAACTTACAATAAAACAATGCAATGCAAATAAATGTACGGCAAGTGGTGTTTACTTTTATGGTTCTAAGAAAACACATTGGCAATGTAATTAGAATCACCACCGAAAAACACGCTTTTCCCAGGCGTCCGCGCCCGCAGAGAGCCTTTTCAGCATTCTCTATACTATAATCCTAAAATTTCACCATCTGTTAACACCGAAAAACAAAAACAAAAAAATGTGATTTTGAGAGATCATAGACTAATTAGAAAATAATATAAATAATCTTAACATTTTTCTATTTTACTTATGAACCTTAACATATAATAATCAATGTGGAAGTAATAAAAAAATAACTTAAATTATTGAGAGTGAGTTAAATATTAAAAAAAAAAATTTTCCCATACGTCCGCGCTCAGAGAGAGCCTTTCCAGTCTTCTCAAAAAGTCAAATTTTACCATCTGTTTTCATAACACCGAAAAACAAAAGCAAAAAGAAAGTGATTTTTGAGAAATCATAGACTAATTAGAAAATAATAATAAATAATATAAATAATCTTAACATTTTTCTCTTTTAATTATGAACCTTAACATGTAATAATCAATGCGGTAGTAATAAAAAAAAATTAACTTAGATATTGATGAGTTAAATATATTTTTAAATTACCTCCCTTGCAAAAAAATTACCAAACAAAAGTTGAATTAATTAGTTTTTTCGACCTACTTTCATGAAAATATATCCATTTTTTCTAAGAATATAAACGAAAATGATATTTAACATTGATTTTTTAAGTATGTTTTAGCCATTTTCGTGTATTTAATATTTTCTTGACGTTATGCGAAAGAGTAAAAACCGTGGCAATTATAAAATAGCTCTATGCCGCTATATAAACAAACCCTACTCTAATACTTATAATAAGACACTGCGGTGCACTGAAAAGCACAGCATGGTGCGAATGATTACTTTTATGGTTCCAAAATCTATAGCGATGACGGAAGGAAGGACTGACACACTACCAGCAGCGTTATATTATAGATATATATATATATATATAAATATACATATAGGGGGGCCCAAAAAATTTTTTTGCGGGGGAGCCTTTTTTTTCTAGTTCCGCCACTGGTGTGAGGGTCATGGTTTAAAATGTAAGATTAGGTTAGGTTATAACATCAACTGAAACGCAGGTAAGTTAACGTGAGGTAATCTGTGTAACACAATTGCTATGGTGTAGGTAAGCCGGATATTAGACACGGGTAATTGCCTTGTGTTCTATCAAACGTAACTGTGTCTACGTATATAGATCTACTTATTTTTTTAAAAAATATGGTACATTGTGAAATATGGTCGGTCCCACCTAAAGTCCTTTATTTTTAGTCTCCCGTCGTATTAGCAGCAGTTTATTGAATTAAAAAGAACACACGTATTTTGAAAGTATTGATGCTTAAAAAATGAGGATACGGAGATGGGAACTCTCAATTTAGTCACGTCACGGTTCGTTGCTTCCTGTCCCTCTCGACTTGTGAATGAGGTCCGCCCCTCCTCCCCCCCCCCCCCTCCCCCCCGCTTCCCTGTCATTCACCGTGACCTAATGACCAGTTCACATCAGTGGACCGTGACGTGTGACACAGATACGGTTTAAAAATAGAATCAGCTGCGTACGTGATGACAGGCTGGTCTTTAAGTCAAGTACTGTCTTTACTGTCTCCAGCTGTCTTTACTGTCTCCAGCTGTCTTGACTGTCTCCAGCTGTCTTCATATTGTCTTGACTGTCTCCAGCTGTCTTCATATTGTCTTTACTGTCTCCAGCTGTCTTCATATTGTCTTTACTGTCTCCAGCTGTCTTTATACTGTCTATACTGTCTCCAGCTGTCTTTAAGTCAGATGGGTGTCTTGATACTGCCTTTACTGTCTTCAGCTGTCTTCATACTGTCTTTACTGTCTCCAGCTGTCTTTATACTGTCTATACTTTCTCCAGCTGTCTTCAAGTCAGTTGGTTGTCTTCATACTGTCTCTACTGTCTCCAGCTGTCTTCATACTGTCTATACTGTCTCCAGCTGTCTTCAAGTCAGTTGTGTCTTCATACTGTCTTTACTGTCTACAGCTGTCTTCATACTGTCTTTACTTTCTCCAGCTGTCTTCAAGTATGATCGGTGTCTTCATACTGTCTTTACTGTTTCCAGATCTATTCAAGTCTGATGGATGTCTTCATACTGTCTTTACTGTCTACAGCTGTCTTCATACTGTCTTGACTGTCTCCAGTTGTCTTCAAGTATGATGGGTGTCTTCATACTGTCTCTACTGTCTACAGCTGTCTTCATACTGTCTTGACTGTCTCCAGTTGTCTTCAAGTATGATGGGTGTCTTCATACTGTCTCTACTGTCTCCAGCTATTTGATGTCTATAGCATAATCTCGGTATTAGGTTCAAGTATATCTAGCAAACAATAAAGATACTAACAAATGCTCTGGTACTTCTACCTAAAGAATCAACGATGCAATTTTTTTTACATGGCAGTTTATATAAGTTTTAAGTTTAGGTATAGGTTACACTTCAAATGAAGTCTTGCATAGAGCAAATGCTATCATTGCATACGAGACATAGAGCACATGATGTAATATCATACCAGACAAACAGCACAAGATGTGCATATCATACAAGGCATATAGCACATGATGTCATATTATACGAGGTATAAAGCGCAGTATGTACACATAATACGAGACATATATCACAGTCTGTACATATCATACGAAACATATAGCGCAGTATGTAGACCTACATGTCATATGAGGCATATATCGCAGTATGTAGGCCTACATATCATACGAGGCATATAGCGCAGTATGTAGACCTAAATATACGAGGCATATAGCGCAGTATGTAGGCCTACATATCATACGAGGCATATAGCACGTGATGTACATATAATACGAGGCATATTGCAGTATGTAGACCTACATATCATCCTAGGCATGTGGCACAAGACGCATATATCATTAGACAGGATATGTGATACGTGTGACACTGTGACGTGGCCTAGACGTTCATAGCGAAAGCGTGTAGGCACGGAGAAATTGGGTGTGAGAGTCGCCTCCCCTGACAAGTGTGTGAACTCTAGTGTGTAAGCAGTGTGTGGTATCGTCAACTTAGGGTAGCATGTAGTCAGTGTTTTCGTGAATGTTCACTGTTTCTCTGTTGTATTTAAAAAGATTATATTTTTATTGTGATAAAGGAACAATGGAGTCTGTTGTAATTTGTGTTATGGCAAGTTACAACAATTAAATAGCCCACTAAGCATAACAAGTGGGGGCCCGTCCGGGATTTGAACACAACAAGATTTTTGAGAAGTTTTTACCCCTAGACAAAAAGGAAAATATCCAGTATCAACAGCAGCGTTAGAGCCGACATGAAAATATCGAGTGTCAACAGCAGCGTCACAACCGACTAGAAACTTTCTAGTATTAACGGCAGCGTTACAGCCGACTAGAAAACATCTAGTATTAACGGCATCGTTACAGCCGACTGGAAAGTGTCTAGTATCAACGGCAGCGTCACAACCGACTTGAAAATGTCTAGTATCAACAGCAGCGTCACAACCGACTAGAAACTTGCTAGTATTAACGGCATCGTTACAGCCGACTAGAAAACATCTAGTATTAACGGCATCGTTACAGCCGACTGGGAAGTGTCTAGTATCAACGGCAGCGTCACAACCGACTGGAAAATTTCTAGTATCAACGGCAGTGTCACAACCGACGGGAAAATTTCTAGTATTAACGGCATCGTTACAGCCGACTAGAAACTATCTAGTATTAACGGCAGCGTTACAGCCGACTAGAAACTATCTCGTATCAACGGCATCGTTACAGCCGACTAGAAAACATCTAGTATTAACGGCAGCAGTCATCGCCGACGTGAAAAGACTTCGTATCAACAGCCACAAAACTTGTGAACAGTGCTGCAGACATCATGGCCATAAATAATGACATTAAAAATACAGTGATAAAGCTAGGAGAGAAGTTGAGAGAACTTGCTAGCTACAAAGTGGACTACATTAGCATAGCAAGTAAGTTATCAAATTTTAGAGCTACAATATTAGCATCAGTCCTTGATCACATCAGAAGCAAATCATTGCGTCGCCACCAACATGAAAGCTCTAGCTACTGTCCCACTTGCAGAAGACCTAATCAACCAGAGACGCAATCTAGGCAACAAGTCAACAGAGTGGAGAACTAGGTCAAGGGCAGCTGAGCAGAAGGTAACTTTAATCCAGTATCAAGTTCATAGTCTTTTTAAAGATACTAATGAGACTTTAATTATAGTTAAAGACTGTGATGTCAAGATAGCAGGATCGAAACAAAAATGTTTGGACACCAGAGCTGAGCAGAAGAGCCAGAGCCAACGTCAGAGCCAGAGCCAGTGCCAGAGCCAGTGCCAGAGCCAGTGCCAGAGCCAAAGTCAGAGCCAGAGCCCGTGCCAGAGCCCGTGCCAGAGCCCGTGCCAGAGCCAGTGCCAGAGCCAGTGCCAGAGCCAGTGCCAGAGCCAAAGTCAGAGCCAGAGCCCGTGCCAGAGCCCGTGCCAGAGCCCGTGCCAGAGCCCGTGCCAGAGCCCGTGCCAGAGCCAGAGCCCGTGCCAGAGCCCGTGCCAGAGCCCGTGCCAGAGCCCGTGCCAGAGCCAGAGCCCGTGCCAGAGCCAGTGCCAGAGCCAGAGCCCGTGCCAGAGCCCGTGCCAGAGCCCGTGCCAGAGCCCGTGCCAGAGCCAGAGCCAGTGCCAGAGCCAGTGCCAGAGCCAGAGCCCGTGCCAGAGCCCGTGCCAGAGCCCGTGCCAGAGCCCGTGCCAGAGCCCGTGCCAGAGCCAGAGCCAGTGCCAGAGCCAACGTCAGTGCCAGAGCCAGTGCCAGAGCCAGTGCCAGAGCCAGTGCCAGAGCCAGTGCCAGAGCCAAAGTCAGAGCCAGAGCCAGAGCCAGAGCCCGTGCCAGAGCCCGTGCCAGAGCCCGTGCCAGAGCCAAAACCAGAGCCAAAACCAGAGCCAGAGCCAAAACCAGAGCCAGAGCCAGAGCCCGTGCCAGAGCCAGTGCCAGAGCCAGTGCCAGAGCCAAAGTCAGAGCCAGAGCCCGTGCCAGAGCCCGTGCCAGAGCCCGTGCCAGAGCCCGTGCCAGAGCCCGTGCCAGAGCCAAAACCAGAGCCAGAGCCAAAACCAGAGCCAGAGCCACAATCAGAGCCAGAGCCAAAACCAGAGCCAGAGCCGAAACCAGAGCCAGAGCCAGAGCCAAAGCCAGAGCCGGTGCCAAAACCAGAGCCAAAACCAGAGCCAGAGCCAAAGCCAGAGCCAAAACCCAGAGCCAGAGCGAGAGCCAGAGCCAAAGCCAGAGCGAGATCCAGATCGACATCCAGAGCCAAAGACTGTACCAAAATTAGAGTGGTGTACGAACTTGTATTATATGAATAGCTTCTAGTTTTCATTGTCATCATTGACTAGATTTATTTAAATATATCTCACTTCACAAAACGAAAAGAAAGTAACATTGTTCTGATGTCTTGTGATTCAATTCAAATGCTTTATTGATGACAAATGTTTTTTAAAGACCTTGTTGACTTATAGACTAGACGTATAAAGCTATAAGTAGTTAATTCATGCCTACGTCCAACATTTTATTGTAGAGATATAATTTTTTACTCGCCATCATTTATTTATAGGGAGATTTAAAGCATGTAAAAGGTCAGATAAATATTTTGTTAAAATTTTTACTGTACATGTTAAGTAGTTGTGTAGGATAGACCTTAGAAATGCTGTTTAATTTAAGGAAAAATAAGAAACCTCTTTTTTTTAGGGGGGAGGTGTGACGTGGCCTAGACGTTCATAGCGAAAGCGTGTAGGCACGGAGAAATTGGGTGTGAGAGTCGCCTCCCCTGACAAGTGTGTGAACTCTAGTGTGTAAGCAGTGTGTGGTATCGTCAACTTAGGGTAGCATGTAGTCAGTGTTTTCGTGAATGTTCACTGTTTCTCTGTTGTATTTAAAAAGATTATATTTTTATTGTGATAAAGGAACAATGGAGTCTGTTGTAATTTGTGTTATGGCTAGTTACAACAATTAAATAGCCCACTAAGCATAACAGACACCCCCACGTAATGTGTGTGTTATCTGATATGTGTTGTTGTAATATGTGCATGCTTAAAAACACATGTGCCCTTGAAAACAAAGTATGCGCATCCTTGGCAACGAATTATGTGCGTCCTTGGCAACGCATCACGTGCTTCCAAGACAACAAATTGCACGTGCTCATGACAAGTTAATTATGTTTTTGTATTGGTTTTGAAATCAACGAAACAAATCTGCTTATTCGCCGGTACCCTCGAAACGGAAAAGTTCTCTCAAAGATAACTAATGTTAGATGTTTAGTCTGCAGCCATTACGCTCACAACGCTCGAAGAATCTAAAAAATAAAATGGTCTAAAAATACAGCTCGCACGAAGGTGTGTTTGTGTGTCTGTTGTTAGCTGGGAATTTTTGAACACTCATAAAATAAATAGCAAGATACAATGTTAAGTATACACACCGAGTAATGCGATACGAATTCTATAGAAACGTTTAAATGTCTACAATCAAGATCAATCAGTATCTCCAACAATCACTCTTCTCGCTCGTGTATACAATCTATGCAGATACAGATATCTAACACATTTTTCCAACATTTGCTACAAGTTTCATAGTTTAATTATATCGTCTTTCTCTCAGTCTCATTCAATTAAATGTTTATATAATAAATATATGTTTATTTTACCTTTTGTCAGAAATGAGGAATGTTTCCAAGCGAGGTAACCCGTCACACAACTCCAGTCCAATAACGAATACACAAATAAATTCGAGAAGAGTTATCCAACCTTAAGCACTAAACATCGCCGCGCCGAACAATTAGTGCAGTTTTCTCTCCCTTTGTTGACCGGCTAAGTCCACTCGCCTCGGGGTTCACGGGGTCGTCGCGAGCTGCGCGCGGCTGTTGCGCAGCGCTTGTAAAACCGCAAACCACGCCGCCGGCGCTGTTCGGCTGCGCTTTTTCAGACTGTGAAAAGTTTTTAAAAAAAATAAAGTGGAAAGAAAAAAAAAACACGCTTAGGCCTAGCTATGACAGTTTCCACAGTGGGTTGGACTAAATATTGAGAGGGGGGTGGGAAACACGTCCGCATATCTCTACGTGCGTGCTAGCCGTGAAAGACCCGGTAGGTTCGCGGTCTCTGTGATACCGCGGCTAGCCCCACAAGTCTGTAAAGGTGAAGGTTTGTGTCAGTAAGGATAAACCGTGGGCTTTTATTCACGTCGGCCTGCGGGCCACTGGCGGTCCCTTTGATATCACGGCTAGCCCCAGGTATGGTAGGGTGAAGTTGTGTCAAAATAAATCGTAGGTTTTTCAAAGTCGGCCTGGGGTCTTTTGGCAGTGGGAGCAGTCATAAGGCTCTAGATAAACACAATGTCAATTCTTATTTAAATCGATTTCTTTTGTTATTTCAGCATCTGATTTTTTAAATTAATTTATTTTTTATGTGTGCATGGGATGCGTCACTACCCAATGACCAGAGTCTTTGATAAAGTTCAGATTCTTCAATGCAGAAATACACAACTAGACTCGAACCCGCACAATTTGGTCTCTAGCCTTGCTCTCTGACTCACTACCAAATTGATCATGACTAAATAACATAACAAACACTATAACAAAACATACAGTATCTATAAACTCCAACATTTAGTTAATATAATCATCATCTGGATAATGACACACCTTGAAAAACCACTCAGCTAATACTAATCCAGATTGCCACACAAACCAATACAATAACCCCGAAAATAATCCCTTAGCTAATCCGTTACATAATCCATAAAGTCACGCTAATCTTTGACCGACTTAAGAAAGCGAAATATTTCGTCTTCAATTATGAAAATCTAGTATTGATCATACATTTTTGCCCGTCAATATTTTTTTACTATTGAACCTATTTTTATGTGCCCGTCAACATTTTTATTGTTGGTCAATTTTTTTTTTTTTTTTTTTTTTTTTTTTTTCTTTTTTTTTTTTTTTGGATTTTAACGTTTTTACTGTTGATCAAATTTTTTTTTTTGACTGTCAATATTTTTTTTCCAATTGATCGAATTTTCTGCCCGTCAACATTGAAATGCTAAAGGGAGGGGGGGGGGGGGGTTGTGAAGAAGGGTTGGCCTGTCACGTATATTGCAATTTTTTTATATATTTGATATAAAAAGTATGTTTTAGTATATTTAATTTATATAACATTGTGTTGCTCTTAAGAGAAACATAGAGGATTGGCCTTCAACGTATATATTTATCTAGCTGTAGACTCATATCTACCCCCTCCCTTACATACATATTTGAATATATATCTAGCCCCCCCCCCCCCCCCACCCCCTACCCCGAAACGGTAGATCCCATGATAATAATTTTACATTTTTTACTTGTGAAGTTCGACAACAATCTAATTGAGGTTCTCGCTACATGAGGAGTGAGTTTCTGTTAACCTTAATTTAATGTCATGCTAGTATATTGAGACTGGTTCAGTGTTTTACAATCAAATTAATCACATTTTCCTTAACAAATTAATCACATTTTCATACAAATAAATTACATTTTCCTTAACAAATTAATCACATTTTAAAAACACATCAGTCACATTCAAAAATAAATAAATCACATTATCTGTAACAAATTAATCACATTTTTCTTTAACAAATATAAACGTAATTCTGAGACTTAAGGTCGATAGAGTGTAAAGCATACCCAAGCTATATAAAAGTTAATGTATTAGTTACTTTAGCAAACTTGCTTACACAATAGAGACCCAACATTTACTCCTATAACTAAAAAAAAAAACCTCTGCCACTCTCCTATTTTCCAAGCATTCAGAAGCTTGTTATAACTTGTTTAAATAAAATAAACTTTTTTTTATATGCCAAGCTCACAGAAGCAGATGAACTCTACTTCATCTATAACACTATTTCTTTATATACCAAGGTCACAGAAGCGATGAGCTCTACTTCACCTGCCGCAAAAATCGCGAGGTCTTAAAATGTAGTTTCAAACGACCAATTTGAAATTAACAAAAACATGTTCGGCAGAGCGTTATCAAAACGTCGTTTAACCAATCAAAATGTGTTTTCTTAGGCCACAGCCGCATGACGTCATTGGTGTTTTTTTTTTTTCTTTTTTTTTTCTCTCATTTTTTTTACTGACAATGCGAGAAATAATAAGGTGTTTGGTAAATAGGCAGGTAATTTGGGGGTGGGGGCGTTATTTGTGAGAAGGGGAGGGAATCGGGTTATACACTAAGCATGACACTAATGATGGGACATCTTTTTTTTTTGGTGTGTGTCCTCTTTCATCTTTAGAGCACTGTGACCTTTTGACTTGACAAGATTGCAGGGAGGCGACTCTCGAGTAGAAAAGAAAGAATAACTACATGGCGGAAGTCGTTGTTAATGAGGTGGTAGGACCAACACAGATGGCGGGTCATAGGTGGATGGTTGGCCCTTGGTGGATGGTGGGATGGTATTTTTTGTGAGAATGTAGTGTTTTGTTGTACATCAGTAGTTTTTTTGGTGAGACTATAAGACTACATCAGTAGTTTATTGGTGAGACTTTACATCAGTAGTTTATTGGTGAGACTGTACATCAGTAGTTTATTGGTGAGACTACATCAGTAGTTTATTGGTGAGACTACATCAGTAGTTTATTGGTGAGACTACATCAGTAGTTTAATTTGTGAGACAGTACATCAGTAGTTTATTGGTGAGACTACATCAATAGTTTATCGGTGAGACAGTACATCAGTAGTTTATTGGTGAGACTACATTAGTAGTTTATTGGTGAGACAGTACGTCAATATTGGTGAGACTATAGGTCAGTATTGGCGAGACAGTACATCAATAGTTTATTGGTGAGACTACATCAGTATTGGTGAGACTATAGGTCAGTATACTACACCAGTACGTATGGTAGCTTGGCATTATTTGCGTCAGTCATAACCTATGACCCCAGCAGAAATGTTGGTATGGAAACAGTTCCAAGCTCGTCTTCTATTACTCCAACCATCAATAAGCTCAGAGGCTAAGATACTTCCGTGGATTCAGCCAGTGTTTCTTCCAGACTTTTTTCTCCGGGGGGGGGGGGGGGGGGCACTGTTAAAAGTATATTTTTTCTATATAAATTATATAAATTTCATTTCGCTCCCCCCCCCCCCCCCCCCCCCCGAAGATATGCCTAGAAGAAACTCTGGATTCAGCCATCCGTAGTTCAACAGCTTTGAAAAACACTAAATTTTAGTCATACTCATAAAGAAACGGGTTATTACATTTACCCAATTAACAATAGATTACGGTTAGAACTATGCTGTTTGGGTTCTAGCTGAACCTAAAACTACGAGACTTAAACCCGTATCGTCCTCGTTAAATTAGTAGAATGTTTTCAGTGAGTTATCCGGTGTAGATGTTAGGGTTAGCCCCCCACCCCCATCCCTAAAGCTTATCATGATGATGTAAAAAAACTGACGTGTCTGTAGACACAAGTGCTGGCATCTCCGCTGCTGTCAGAGCGACTCAGCAGAAACAAGAGCCCTTCACGCGACGGCCCCAGCGTTACCTGGGGCGCGATGTCTGACAGCGCGGGGGAGGGGAAGACAAGGGTAATTTGTGTGAGCCGTGTGAATAGCGCAGCGCGCTTTTGCCGCTTGAAACATGACGTGATGGGTGACACCAGCGGTGCTAGACAAATGAGCATTGTTAAGGTGGAGTTGTTTTTTTTTCCTTTAATAAAGCTGATGTTAAGCTAAATAGTTGACTTGTTAAGATCCAAGTTTTAAATGTTAGCATTGTCATACGCTACAATGGCGAAACGGGTGTGGTTGATTACTACACTCTAGGAAATTTCTTTTGACCATTGTTGATTCCTACTGACGATGTTTATTAAAATTTTAATGTATTGAGCTTTGTTTCATACACCTGTAAAATTGTGTTTGTTCTTAGTATTTGTCTGGTCGATAGTATAATATTTTTAAACTTTTTTTTTTTTTAAAAGTGCATCCTAGAGTTACCATTTTAATTGATAATTAATCAGCGGGTTGCAGATGAAATGCTAATTTTAAAAAATAGTTCCTAGCCTAGCATCTCTATATAAAAAGTTCCAAAGACAGCAATTTTTAAACGACATTTAAGAAGGAAAAAACACAAATGTCAAAATCTCAAGCGCTAGTAATGACATCTACTAATGATTGAACCGTTTATAGTCATAGGAGTATTGTGGTTGTTGCAGTGGATAGAAAAATGTCTAAATCCAAAGTTAATAGACAAAATTTAAACCCTTTAAAAGCTACGGTTGTTCTGTCAGTCGAGAGATCATACGATTGCTCATTTCAAAAGTCCCGAGTTCGAGTACAGGACAGACGAGGCTCGTTAGCTGGAGAATGTAACACGTTAAAGAGAGATAACTCCAAAATAAATTTAAAATATCTGCTGCCTTTCAATTTGTTCTTATTTTATTGTGTTGGGGGATTTTCCCTTCAATACAGTTAATGAAGAAGTAAAAGGAAATTAAGAAATAGAATCAAACAGTACTAATTAGAAATGTAATCAAACAGTACTAATTAGAAATGTAATCAAACAGCAGAGATTAGAAGCTTGTATATAAACGCCCCCATCGAGAGCCAAAGATAACCAGAGGTGTGACCGGACATATCAGTGCTGAGATTATCTGGGGACTACAGGATACAATTAAAACTGTTCTAATTACAATCAGCCTTATGACGTCATCGACGTTGAGTAATTAGACACGTGATAAATTGAGGGCCCGAGCAAAAAAACTAATTGCATAGACCATCGGCTCATATATATATATATATATATATATATATATATATATATATATATATATATATATATATATATACATATATATATATATATATATATATATATATATATATATATATATATATATATATATATATATATATATATATATATATATATATATATATATATATACTAGAATACCCGTCATCCGTTGGATAACTGTGGGTTTCGGGGGTCATCCATAAAAAAACATCACGTCTGTCACTCAGAGGCATAGCGACCCTTCCCGGCGCCCGGGGACAAACTTTTCGATTTTAACCCCCCCCCAAGATTTCGATTTTCAACCCCCCCCCCCTCAAACTTTTGATGTGCACCCCCCCCCCCCCCCACTCAAACTTTCGATTTGAACCCCCCTCAACCTTTCAATTTATTTTTCCAAACCATTTTGGCGCCCCAACATATGTCCCCCCCGCCCCCCCCTTCCCCCCTCCACCTCCCCCCGCCCCCCCCCTTCCCCCCTCCACCTCCCCCCGCCTCCCCTTCCCCCCCCCCCCCGCCTCCCCTCCCGCCCCCCCCCCCCCTCCTCGCTACGCTACTGCAGTGTCACTTATCGTCACAAAAAACAGACCCCACATTCAAAAATATGTTTCTTATCTTTTAAAAACACCGAAAACACCGATTTCGGACTATCCCTTCATATACTGACGTCACATGTGACCTACTCAACTCTACTTCACCTGCCCAGTGTCCCGCCAAGTCTCAGACAACATGTTTTTATCGTTTAAAAAACGATTCCAGCCGAGCATGTCTTTGACCACACTATCTTTTCATATGCTTAGGACAAAGAAACAGATGAACTCTACTTCACCTGCCCTGTATCCTGCCAAGTTCAGATAGGCAACTTTATCATTCACATCTAAAAAAAAAAAATTGAAAAAAAATATCATTGACATATTGGTCTAGAACCTGTGCCACCCACATGAGAGCGGGCTACGCTACCAACTTAGCTATTCACTCATGACGTCACAAATGAATTTTTATACTATACTTTTGAGTCTCCGCGCATAGATCTAGATCTAAGTCTAGTTAAATTTAATCTTAAATTAGCCAAACAAAGATTTATATAAAATAATTAAGGCCTGAAATGGATTCTAGATGTATTAAGGCCTGAAATAGATTCTAGATGTAGAATTTACATTAAGTCTAGTAGTGACCTAGATCTAGGCTAGATCTAGGCTAGCTAGATTCATAACTTTCCTTCGACATCTGATCTTTAGATCTAGAGAAATTTATCGTAAAACTAAATGAAAAAGACAGTTGAAAATTGATATAAGTGTTGGAACGTAATAAATACAGCAAACGGACGTATTGTTTAAGTTATAGCCGGCAGAAAATTAGCTTTGTAACGCGTTAAACTTTTGAATGGGCCACAAAGTCTATGATGGGGTCCGCCATTTTTATTGAACCAAAAAGTAAACACATCAAGGGACGTCACTATCCCCACAAAGTTTATTCAAAGTATTAACATTTTTAAAAAAATACGGTTAATTTAACTATGAATAAATCAATAAATTAATTAACGTCTTTAAATAAATTTGTGATTAACAGTCTGTCTGCATTAAAAAATTATTCTCTACCTACATACTATTTTACAGCTCTCCAGATAGAGTCGAACATATCACAATTTTCGATCAGGCAAACAAATAAATATTCAAACATGTAAACAAAGTTGAGTTTTAGTAGTATAATAGATATATAAGCCGTATCGGCCAGGCCCTGCACTGGCATTTGGAGTAAACTTTACTTAAATAGGCCCGTGACTTATGTGCTCATTAAGAATTATGTAGCATTCACTGCAATTGTTTGGGAATTTATAAAATTTCGAATTAATATAAATATGGATGTTTGTGAAATATAAAAATAAACGCAAAAAAAGAACCTCAAACATAAACGAAGTTTGTCTTTTTCACACAACGTCAATTAAAATGATAAGTTATTAAGCCCAGTTATAAAGAAAAAAACTTTATAGTATCACGCCCTGTCATTGAGTTTATTTATTTGAGTAATTAAATATGGACCCTGTACCAAAGTTAAACTACAAGACATCGTTTGATGACCTCACATTGTAACTAAAGGTGGATCCTGTACCAAAGTTAAACTACAAGACATCGTTTGATGACCCCACGTTGTAAGTAAAGGTGGATCCTGTACCAAAGTTAAACTACACCGCATCGTTTGATGACCTCACGCTGTAACTAAATGTGGATCCTGTACCAAAGTTAAACTACAAGACATCGTTTGATGACCTCACATCCCCACCAGATAAACCTATCAAATACATCTTTATGTGTTGGCCCCCACACGTTTATTAAGTGCATGTTTGCTATCCCCCAGCCGTGTCCACAAAAACTAAATTAGATAAAAATAAACACTCCCCAAGAAAATACATGCAGCCAGTTCCAGCGTTGAACAAGCACCGTGCCCGGCGCCCTCCATAAACGTAGTCGCACCCTTCTCGACACTGTTTATCTTGTTGGAAGTCAACATGCTACGCCTGGGATTGTAACCACCCATACGCTAGATAAAAAACTGACCGCAGCGTCAAGGGCGTGCACTCCTTCGTTTACTGGGATAACTCTGTAAAATCCAATCTTGGACACCCCCATGCAGGGGAGACAATGATATCCCTTGACGCCCGTGCGCATGTTGTATCAAGTTTTCTACAGGATGTGGACGTGGTTTTAAAAATCGCATACGATTACTCGCCCTGTATGTCTATTTGAATGTAAAAAGTGCAGCACATGTTTAGTAGGCGTGGTTTTTCTAATGGGAATAAGAAGCTAGTTGTTAAATTTTTTAATGCCGAGTCGGGTAGTAGTGAGTCACAAAAAAACAGCAATTGGACGTAGTTTTTTTTTTTGGAGGTGAGTAAGCGGGGTGGGGGGGGGGGGTCCAATTCACAAGTTATATCGTGACTTTCCCAGGAGTTTCCAGAAATTAGGGGTAACTAAGTATATGTGAGAATGTGCGTAACTTTATTCAGAAGAGAGAGAGAGAGAGAGAGAGAGAGAGAGGGGGGGGGGCGGAACCCACACATTACATGAGGCCGCCATCTCTAAAAGTAACATGGCGGTCTACGGGACCCATTATCTGCTGTGTGTAGACGAATAGAAACAACAAACTAAAGGCAAGACTCACGTCCACAACATCACAACACGAGAGGTGACACACGTTAACAAGATCACATAACAGGTGACACGATTCACTTATACAGCATCACAACATGAGATGCTAGAATCACATCCACATCATCACCTCACTAGAGTCAATATTCACATCCACAACTTCACCTTACTAGAGTCAATATTCACATCCACAACATCACCTAATTAGACTGACTCGAGTCAATATTCACATCCACAACATCACCTTATTAGACTGACTAGAGTCAATATTCACATCCACAACTTCACCTTACTAGAGTCAATATTCACATCCACAACATCACCTAATTAGACTGCCTAGAGTCAATATTCACATCCACAACTTCACCTCACTAGAGTCAATATTCACATCCACAATATCACCTCACTCATGGCAAGACTCACATCTAAAACATCAGCTCACTATTGACAAGACCCCCGTCAAAAATAAAGTTAAACCTGTTGTCCTGATAGTTCGATTGCACTTCTCTAACGATTAAAAAGATTAAACACATATCCACAAAACAATTGTACAGGGATGTAATAAGTTTCCATGTGAATGTGATAACAACTATCATCCACTTTGATGAATATCTGACTACTTCAGCAAAACTCGTGGGAAAACCAGTTACTTCCCTTAGTACTGTTTGTAAGTGGGGATATCGGAATTAAATAGTCCGTCGTGCAGTAGACTATATCTATTATAACTTGACACTTACCAATCTCGGTTCATTTACAAACATTGCTACAACTTTAAAAAATATACTATTATACAGTTAATCGAGGTAACAAAGACATTTTTGTACGCCGACATACGGACAAACTACTGACCTTCTGACCCCGACTCTTTAGCCCGTCCAGTTGTCACGAGCAATTTGTTTATTATGTCATTAACCTCGCGCGATTCTTTATTCCGATGACCACGCCCCCTCCCCTAACCCCACCCCTCTCATCTTGACTTAACAACAAAGACGGCGTGGAATAGGTGCTTAATTACCTGCGACCTTATCCAACACACGGCAGTAGAGAGATCACAATCAAAGATAAGGCGTGGCTATTTTCTTTTGTCCGGTTTCTTGGACGTCTAGTTTAGCTCAGAGCTAAACAATATATCAGGTCCGGAGCTTAATACTTCGGTTTTTGTTGAATCCATTGTCCAGCCGATCCATGTCCAGAGTTTCTTCCAGACATCTCTTTGGGGGGAGGGGGAGGGGTGGAGCTCTGCCAAAATTTTAAGAGCCCCACCCCCACCCCTCCGGAGAAAAAGTCTGGAAGAAACACTGTCCATGTCTAACAAAGGTTCTAAAGTAGTTCGTTCCACGCTCCTCCCCGCACATACACAATACATATATACTTATTAACCGCCCTTCACCCCACATACTACCAGCCAGTGTTTCTTTCATATTTTTTTATCCGCAGGAGGGGGCGGCATTTGAAATTTCAGGGGGAAGGAGTGGGACAGAGTATGCATAAGATATGCCTTACATCAGTGTGAGAATTACTGCATTAGAGGCTACCTTTTCATGCCCGCCCCCATAACTACAGTAAACTTTAATTAACGAGTTTGCTCCCCTCTCTAATTAATTGCTGCGGGCATTCAGCGTTAATTACCCCGTCTTATCTTCCCCGTCACATCCTCGGTTGTCTGCCCTTAATTGTCCCACCAAACAAAGAATTAATGACTCTTCGCTCAGGTAGATTAAATATCTTTCCTAAACATCTGCAACATTTGGGTGAGCTTGTTCATCTACTCACATTTTGTGCGCATTTATCCGATGAGCATTTTCATGTGCGCATTTTAAAAAAATTCTCCCATTACCCCTTTACAACAGATCATTTTTTAATCCTATGTTTTAGCGTTAATTTTACGAAATTCTATACATTCAGCAATTGTTTTAATTGTTTTTAAGAAATGTAAACGCTTGGTTTTTTCCCCGTTTTATTCTTATTCCAAAGTAGGCCTATTTCAACACTACATTAACTGTAGTTTATTCAATAATTGTTTTCTAATCAACAGTATTACAATGCCTCGTTCTATCATTTCTTATTTAATAAAAAAAATACATGCTTAGTTTTAAATGCTGTGTGTGCAAAAAAAAAAACTTTAAACATTCCAGACAAAAGACTTAACGGCTGCTACCTTTGTAAATTCATCTTTACAGGCGTCAAGAAAATGTTTTAACTTAAGATATCTTGTCAACGAAGATATTGTCTTTCATAAAGAAACTGACTAGACAAACAGTCAGATGATACCTTAGTAACACCTCCGGTAAAATGGGGTATCATAATTTAATTAAACCGGAAGCGGCACCCCCCCCCCCCCCGACTGACACGGCTGGTGACACGCCGGATGGTTGTCATTCAAATTTGACGTCCAGTGGAAATTTTATTCCAGCCGAGAACTAAGCCAAGATCTACGTAGTAGGTAGATGGTGACTATTGGCGCTGTTGTAGATGATGACTATTGGCGCTGCTGTAGGTTTACGAGTGACGCCCATATATGATGTAGACATAATCTAAAACCCCTGAGGCCTCTGTCCTATACCAACAACTCTAGAACCCCTGGGGTCTATGTCCTACACCAACAACTCTAGAACCCCTGAGGTCTATGTCCTACACCAACAACTCTAGAACCCCTGGGGTCTATGTCCTACACCAACAACTCTAGAACCCCTGGGGTCTATGTCCTGTACCAACAACTCTAGAACCCCTGGGGTCTATGTCCTACACCAACAACTCTAGAACCCCTGAGGTCTATGTCCTACACCAACAACTCTAGAACCCCTGGGGTCTATGTCCTACACCAACAACTCTAGAACCCCTGGGGTCTATGTCCTGTACCAACAACTCTAGAACCCCTGGGGTCTATGTCCTACACCAACAACTCTAGAACCCCTGAGGTCTATGTCCTACACCAACAACTCTAGAACCCCTGGGGTCTATGTCCTACACCAACAACTCTAGAACCCCTGAGGTCTATGTCCTACACCAACAACTCTAGAACCCCTGAGGTCTATGTCCTACACCAACAACTCTAGAACCCCTGGGGTCTATGTCCTGTACCAACAACTCTAGAACCCCTGGGGTCTATGTCCTGTACCAACAACTCTAGAACCCCTGGGGTCTATGTCCTGTACCAACAACTCTAGAACCCCTGGGGTCTATGTCCTGTACCAACAACTCTAGAATCCCTGAGGTCTATGTCCTGTACCAACAACTCTAGAACCCCTGGGGTCTATGTCCTGTACCAACAACTCTAGAACCCCTGGGGTCTATGTCCTGTACCAACAACTCTAGAACCCCTGGGGTCTATGTCCTGTATCAGCAACTCTAGAACCCCTGGGGTCTATGTCCTGTACCAACAACTCTAGAACCCCTGAGGTCTATGTCCTACATCAACAACCCCGCGAGGTCTATGTCCTACAGCAAAAACTTCAGAACTCCTGGGGGTCTATGTCCTACACCAACAGCTCTAGAACCCCTGAGGTCTATGTCTTATAACCAGCTCTTAAACTCACAACAACTCTAGAACCATGGCACCTATGTCCTGTACCTACAGTTCTAGAACCCCTGAGGACAATGTCCTATACCTCAACTCTAGAACCACTGATGTCTATGTCGTGTACCAACAACTTTAGAACCCCTGGGGTCTATGTCCTACACTTCAACTCTAGAACCTCTGAGGTCTATGTCCTATACTAACTGTTCTAGAACCCCTGATGTCTATGTCCTGTACTAACTGTTCTAGAACCCCTGAGGTCTATGTCCTGTACTAACTGTTCTAGAACCTCTGAGGTCTATGTCCTGTACCAACAACTCTAGAACCCCTGAGGTCTATGTCCTATACTAACTGTTCTAGAACCCCTGATGTCTATGTCCTATACTAACTGTTCTAGAACCCCTGAGGTCTATGTCCTGTACTAACTGTTCTAGAACCCCTGATGTCTATGTCCTATACTAACTGTTCTAGAACCCCTGATGTCTATGTCCTGTACTAACTGTTCTAGAACCCCTGAGGTCTATGTCCTGTACTAACTGTTCTAGAACCTCTGAGGTCTATGTCCTGTACCAACAACTCTAGAACCCCTGAGGTCTATGTCCTATACTAACTGTTCTACAACCCCTGAGGACAATGTCCTATACCAACAACTCTAGAACCCCTGGGGTCTATGTCCTGTATCAGCAACTGAAATGGATCCAGCCAGATGACTTAAGCAGATTATTTTACCGCGGGGTCGGCTCTCAATCTGGGACACCAAGATGGCGCCTTGGTGCACCCCCTGATGTCGCCGAACAAAAGACTAGCACCGTGCAGATTGGAGACCGTGATAGCCCGACCCCCCGGGGCAGTCCTGAGTGACCCCCTGCTGGGAATAGAGCCACGATTTTAATTGACTTAAAACACAAGTCCCGGACGTTGACAAAATTACGGCAAACTCTAAACGCATGTGAAAAATGTTGCCTTAAACCCGATTCAGTACATCTGTCAGAATGTTTTTAAGTCAACAAGTCTTAATTTTATCACGAGCTAGTAGAATTGTGATATTCAATTATTGATATGAATAAAATAGATTTCATTTTTGAATAGCGAAACAAAGATTTTCTTTAGTATGTGGCTACTGCTTTAAAGATAACGGATACAAGATGTTAAGTTATGAAAATATATATCAAGCCTGAGGTAAGATTTAAAAAATACTGTAGAGTCACATAAGACTATAGAATTGAGATGTGCTACGGACTGAAATAAGGTAGTACCTATTACTGACAGAAAAATCGTGCCAGCCCTTCAGTGTTGCCGTCACTTTCTCACCATAGTTCGACCCACTTTGAGAAAGGACATTGACACCTATAATCAAAAGCTAAAATATATACTTTGACCAGTGTCCGACACCCCCCCCCCCTTTCCCCCTGAAATTTTCAATAAACTAACAAAAACCCGTTGAAATCTAATTATAGCTCAAACATGGCTACATGGTCACAAGGCTGATGACGTCAGCGCCGCCAAAATCCTGGCCAGTCTCCAGCCAAGCGCCATCTTGTCCACGTGGTTACCTCGTAACGAGGCCGTCAGGCAGGGAGATGTCAGCGAGGGGCGGGGGGGGGGGGGGTGTTGATCTGATGACATGCCATGTGGGGATGCTGTGACATTACAGCCCTCCCCTCCCTGTGTGCTCGTGTAGAGATGGCGAACATAATGAAGCAATTATGTCTTTTTTGTCAACTCGGGACTAACTGGCTGGACTAGATGAAAGGGAGGGGCCGGTGCCATTCTCTGGTAGACGAAACACACAGTGACCTTCTGATAGCTGACCTAACAATATTTGACCTTCTTACATTTATACGTCATCTTTTTTTAATAGGAACTTTTTTTTGTGCAATTATTTAACATCGCAGAAATTACATTAACAAACTTTCTGGAATTAGTTTTAGAATTTTTAATCCTACATTGACCTTCTAATATTTGACCTTTATAAATTTATAAATGACCTCCTTTTTTTCAGCAATTCAGCGTAGTAGGGATGACCTTCATCTAACCATACATTCAATGCTCACAACGTATTGAAATAAAGAGGTATGGCGATAGAGATGATCCCAAGTCTGCTAACACAATAATCTCGAGTTCGGATCTCGGACTCAAAGTTGTTTCTGATTCCACCCAGTCCTGATGGCTACCTGAATCACGTTAGGGAAGTGTATTCGGCTGGACATTGTGCTGACCACACTATCCCTTCATATGCTCTCACAGAAACAACCGCTCTACTTCACCAGCTCTATGGACCATAAGGTTAAGAAGGGGACATTTTTTTTTTAAATATTGAAATTAGTTGTTGTGATGGTAAACAAGTCCCAGAAAGCCAATCGTTTGTCCAATTCTCGCGTTTGACAAACTCTCACGATACATCTTGTAAAAACTTACAAGGAATATGTTTGTCGACCCATGAACATGATAACTCTTATAACAGGGCTTTCACATACTTGTTTTTTCCTATTAGCGTAAGTCTTTTATCAATCAATTGATATTGACTGATACACATACCATCCCCTATTAAATTAAAAGCTTTTTGTTTTTAGCATCAGGCGTTTATGAGTAATTCTTGTTGAATATTTGGTTGTGGAAAATACACATGGTAATATACGCGCTTTGGTGAATCACTCTAGACATGCACATGTTATTTTAAATATTTGGGTGTACCTTGTAGAAAATACACATGGTAATATACGCGCTTTGGTGAATCACTCTAGACATGCACATGTTATTTTAAATATTTGGGTGTACCTTGTAGAGAATACTCATGGTAATATTTGAGCTTTGGTGAATCATGTAAAACAAGCACGTTATTTTCATAACAAATATTTTTATTCTATCTTGGCATGACAGCTTTAAATTTTCAGCTAGGTGGCGATAAATGTGACATTAAATTTCTAAGAATTCAGTTCGTTTCTTAAAATGGTCAACTAAGAAGTTGTAGGCGGTAACGAAAAAAAAAACAACCCAACCTTGAAAGATATTTTTAATCCAGTCTGGCAACGATTGGACATAAAAAAAACACGAGAGTGTAAAATCTCGATGATTTAGATAAACTTCAACTCTTGCCCTTCCCGTCAGATCTATATCAGCTTTACCCAGACGGCGTGGTGTTCTAGAGAAACCTACATCAACAGGAGTGGTCTCAAGCTCTGGTGCACACGATATGTAGTAATTTATACGCTACAGATTTATACACAACAATTTATAAGTTCCACTGTATATCCGCAAGACAGAATATCATACACAGTGAATCATCCAGGCTCTTTTCTTCGTGGGGGGGGGGGGGGGGGGACTTAAAATTTTCGAGGGTTGTGTTGTAATAGTAATAGCTGTCAGAGCCGGCGTTAGGGGGTGGCAAACGGGGCGGTCGCCCCAGGCCCCGCGCTTGAAGGGGCCCCGCGCTTCAGCAACGCAATTGTTGCCTGAATTAGTTTGTAAACTTAAATAATCTTTGCTGAATTAAATTAAAAAAAAATGGCCGAAATTGTTGGATGTTAAAACTGAGGCCACGGCTGATGTTAGTGAGTTATCCTCTACATTGACTGAAACAGACCGTTATTCTAAAGAAAGACATTAGTGTCACACATCGCTGACACGGTCGACTCGCTATTGTCCTGAGGTGACTGGAGATGGCGGTCGCGAATTAGCCCCCGACCTGACATTGGAGGTAAAATCGGGAAAAACGTAAACAGATACCCTATTGTTTGCGGACCGTTGATGACGTTTTTTTTTTAGTGAGCAGGCGGGGGTGCCTGTAGTAAACAGTCAGTGACCTGATGATGGCTTGCAGAGGAGGGGGGGAGAGCGGATGGGGACATGCCCCTTCCCGGGAAAAAACTTTCAAATTTTCGATTTGCACCCCCCCCCCCTCAAACTTTCAATTTGCACCACCCCCCTCCTCAAACTTTCGATTTGCACCCCGCTCAAGTTTTCGATTTTCACCCCCCCCCCCCTCCCAGAGTTTCTTCCAGACACCTCTTCGGGGGGGGGGGCTTAATTTTTACCGCTCCCCCCCCCCCCGAACGAAATGAAATTTATATAATTTATATAGAAAATATATACTTTTAACAGTGTCCGCCCCCCCCCCGAAGAAAGTCTACCGCCCCCCCCCCCCCCGAAAATTTCAAGTGCCCCCCCCCCCCACCCCCGGAGCAAAAAGTCTGGAAGAAACACTGCCCCCCCCTCTCAAACTTTCGATTTGCACCCCCCTCAAGTTTTTCTCTATATATTTTGCTATTTTTTGCCTTGGTGTCACCCCCCTAAATGGTGTCACCCGGTGCGGTCCGCACCCCCTCCCCTCGCTACGCCTCTGTGTAGGGATATTCAGTATAATAATTAAGGCCATAGTGATTCTTGTTTTAAAATAGTGTAGGCACACTAAACAAATTATAAAGTCTATACTGTTTGATACATCGGGCCGAGACTGTTTTATGGTAAAGTTCTCCTGATTTCTAAAACGTCTAAATTACCGGCAGTCCGAGAATGCCATCGCGAAACTCATAAATAACATGAAGCTGGCAGTCACATAGTTCACTTTCTAATTATAGACACGGACCTTCTCTTGTGATAACGCGGTCTTAATCTGTAATGTAATACGCGGACGCTCTATAAACACGCACCTTCTCTTGAATGGCTGCGGTCAGAGATCCAGTAACGTAGTACCCGAACTGATTTTTTTTAGGGTTTGGCATCCCATAGATTTAAATGTACAGTTATCCTTTACCTCACCCCACCAACTGTCACCCCCCCCCCCCCCCCCCCCAGTGTTCCACCTTACTGAGCGTCCGTGATTACATTTGAGAGTCATTTCATTTGGATATCTATAGTCGTAAACAGTGTTTTTCACGATTCGAGCTTATTCCGACATCTATCAATGCTTTGCTATTTTCCCCGGCATCCACACACTTTGAATGCCACTGTTAACACTCGATAAATTGAGAAAATATCGATACTATCACCTGCCACTGTGGACCGATTTAACGTTGCTTCAAAGTGATTTCACCATTTTTCCTCTACACCATGGCTACAAGAGACAGAGATAGATTTCGCAAGTATGAATCAGGTGCATCAAAAGCGAGGATAGAAAAATAGAAAAAGACATAGCCTCCAGTTTGGACTATGATGATATAATAATGGAATTTTCCTGACGAAAGGCAAGAAAAGTAGATCTTCGTTTGTGAACGTACTGGTAAGATTTTCATAAATAAACATAAATGTAAAAAAAAAATCAGGTTTGAAGCTGACGTTCATCGTCTCTTTTAATGCGTGTCTGAAACTTATATCTGTTTTATTTTTTACTTTTCAAACAAAAAGCCTTAACAGAAACAAGCAACGTTTCAAAAGCACTTCTAAGTAAACAAATTATTTGTTAATCAGTGTCTTAATGTTAATACGACATTGATAAGCAGCTTAAAAATACCATATATATCGTTATAAATATTAGTTCGCGTTCAGAAGAAGAAAAAAAAACGCCTCACTGTACATGTTTTAGACACCAATGAAAAAAATATAAGGCCCCGCGCGGATGGTTGGCCATGGGCCCCGCGTACCCCTAACGCCGGCTCTGATAGCTGTCATAGGAAAATAAGGGTTTCATGAATAGTGGTTAGCGGGTTGATAAACGTCTCTAGCAAATAGTGGTTGGCGGGTTGATCAACGTCTCTAGCAAATAGTGGTTGGCGGGTTGATAAACGTCTCTAGCAAATAGTGGTTGGCGGGTTGATCAACGTCTCTAGCAAATAGTGGTTGGCGGGTTGATAAACGTCTCTAGCAAATAGTGGTTGGCGGGTTGATCAACGTCTCTAGCAAATAGTGGTTGGCGGGTTGATCAACGTCTCTAGCAAATAGTGGTTGGCGGGTTGATCAATGTCTCTAGCAAATAGTGGTTGGGGGGTTGATCAATGTCTCTAGCAAATAGTGGTTAGCGGGTTGATAAACGTCTCTAGCAAATAGTGGTTAGCGGGTTGATAAACGTCTCTAGCAAATAGTGGTTGGCGGGTTGATAAACGTCTCTAGCAAATAGTGGTTAGCGGGTTGATAAACGTCTCTAGCAAATAGTGGTTGGCCGTACATAAAACCAAGCTGGGTTACCATGACCTCACGCTATTAGGATGTTATACACCTTTTCTTCCATTTCACCCCCCCCCCCCCCCGCGAAAAAAAGGTGTCGAGCCCTAACACAACATTACCGCCCAGCTGCCCTTATCACCCTCCCCCCCCCCATCTCTAGTCTGTCCATGCGTACAATCACGTTAGATCCTCGCTTGTCAGTCTGACACATGCCAACATAGCTGACTTGTCAGACCTGTCATGACACATAACTTCATGTCCATCTTCACCTGAGTTGAGTCTCTATCTTATCCTTTATCTTAGATATATCTTCATGTCCATTTTAACTTAAGTTGTATCTCTATCTTATCCTTTATCTTAGATCTATCTTCATGTCTATCTTCACTTGAGTTGAAACTCTATCTTAGATATATCTTCCACAATTATCTAAACCATCTTAGGTACCGCGTACACATATATACGACATGCATGATGAAGTACATGGTTTACATATCGAATATTTATCACACTGTAGGACAGCAAGACCATTTTGTGTACAACAGCCTTTGACTAAGCGTTACTACTTCAATTTTCAAATTTTCTCAAACTTCCTTCAAATTTTGATTGGTTTGTTGATTTTCACAGATACAGCTGGGTTATATTTTTTCTTACTCCTTTTGAACCATGAAAAGGTTTGGTGTTTCTAATGAAAACGTAACGTGCACTTTTTTTTTTAAAAAAGGTCAGGTACCCATTAATGCTGAGTTGACTCAACGACTCAAATTGTATTAAGTCCGGGATTCGAACTCGATAGCAGTGCAGACAATAACGCCTTTGATTAAGACGGGATAGGGGTGTGTAAAAAAAAATTACACTAAACACTTATAATGCTACAATAATGGAAACGTATTTAATAAACCGGGAGTGATCTCCCCTAAACTTTCTCGAATATTCTTATATAAAATAACAGGGGATGGGAACTCGGGCTATAGACATGATTTTTAATCCATTTTAAATACTTAAAGTTTTAAAAATAGAATAAAATCTCGTAGACAAATTAATTGCACACCAAGTGAACGCCAAATAAAAAAGCGCATAATAGTGCGCAATATTATTAGTACTTTTAAAATTTACATTAGTTTTTTGAGAAATCGGAAGTAGCGTAAATTACTACTTCCAGTCAACGGAAATTACTCAAAATTTTACAGAAGGTAGAGAATTAGATCTTTTACTTACATGTGAAATTTCATTTATCTATCTGAAATAGTACTCAAGTTATAGGCTTTTGAAAAATTCAAAGTAGGAAAAGTACCACTTCCGGTTATCGGAAATCGCTCAAAAGTTGATACGGATCTACGATTTTGATAAAATACTTATATATGAAATTTCATCAACCTAGCTGTAACGGTACTCACGTTATCGTGTTTACACACGGACACACAGACACACAGACACACAGACACACAGACACACAGACACACAGACACACAGACACACAGACATACGGACAAGATTGCAAAATTATGTTTTTCCGTATCAGTGAGGTGTAAAACGTCGAGATCTGTAAAAATCTCGATTTTTACTTTCTCGTATATACGAAGTATAGAGAAAGTCTTGTAATCGTGCAAAAAAAAAAATCGAGATTTTTACAAATCTCGACGTTTTACATCTCACTGATACGGAAAAACATAATTTTGCAATCTTGTCCGTATGTCTGTGTGTCCGTGTGTGTGTGTGTGTGTGTGTGTGTGTGTGTGTCCGTGTGTAAACACGATAACTTGAGTACCGTTACAGCTAGGTTGATGAAATTTCATATACAAGTATTATATCAAAATCGTAGATCCGTATCAACTTTTGAGCGATTTCGGATAACCGGAAGTGGTACTTTTTCTACTTTGAATTTTTCAAAAGCCTATAACTTGAGTACTATTTCAGATAGATAAATGAAATTTCACATGTAAGTAAAAGATCTGACTCTCTACCTTTTGTTAAATTTTGAGTAATTTCCGTTGACCGGAAGTAGTACTTTACGCTACTTCCGATTTCTCAAAAAACTAATGTAAATTTATAAAGTACTAATACTATTGCGCACTATTATACACACCTTTATTAGGCGTTCGCTTGGTGCGCAATTGTTTTTTACTGAGATTCTATTCTATTTTTAAAAGTTTCAGTATTTAAAATGGATTAAAGATCATAACTATATCCCCAGTTACCATCCCCTGTTGTTTTATATAAGAATATTCGAGAAAGTTTAGGGGAGATCACTACCGGTTTATTTTTTTGCACGATTACAATACTTTCTCTATACTTCGTATATACGAGAAAGTAAAAAGGGGTATTAGATCACTGGTAGTTAATTAAATACTAAATTGACTTACTAATGCCTACGCTAAATCTATCCATAATCCAAACCACATTTCCGACCAGAAAACTAAACCTGAAAATACTATACTCCTAAAACCTGACACACCTATTGTCGGAAGAGTTCATTGTCGGACATCTTTAATACAAACCCTCCCCTCCCGGGTCTTGTGGGGTATGAAATGTCACTGATGTCACAAAAGGCTTCCTGGTCAAAATGTTGTGACATAACAAAACTCACCAGGACCAAGATTTGATCATCCAAGGTCATATAAAAGTGGTCACTTAAATGCAATCATAGAGGTCAAGGGTCAGTTTGGTCAGTACGACATGGCTGATCAGAACTCACCTGGCCCAATATTAGGTCACCTGAAGTCTAATATGTTGGTACTTAAAGCTAATGCAATAATAGAGGTCAAGGGTTAAAGTTTGTCAATAACACATGGCTGATAAGAATTCACCTGGATCTAGAAATGGTCACTTTGGGTCAAGTCTATGCTGTCATAAAGTAACCACGCTTCATTGATGTTAGATGTCGGTGCTGGTCAATATGACATTGCTGATTAGAACTCGGATTGAGCAGGATTTTAGGCGTGTCTAGTGAAAAGTAAACAAATAGATTTTAAAATGTTTGACTGAGTCTAGGCTCTATAAAAGGTAGATTTTAAAAGGTTTGGCTCTATAAAACAAAATCACGTGACCTAACCATGTCTGGTTAGGCGTGAAATGACACGACATAATGTACATACCCAGGGGGCAATACACAAAACAGATGCAACATTCAGAGTGCCACATATAGGGTGCCACATATAGGGTGCCACATATAGGGTGCCACATATAGGGTGCCACATATAGGGTGCCACATATAGGGTGCCACATATAGGGTGCCACATATAGGGTGCCACATATAGGGTGCCACATATAGGGTGCCACATATAGGGTGCCACATATAGGGTGCCACATATAGGGTGCCACATATAGGGTGCCACATATAGGGTGCCACATATAGGGTGCCACATATAGGGTGCCACATATAGGGTGCCACATATAGGGTGCCACATATAGGGTGCCACATATAGGGTGCCACATATAGGGTGCCACATATAGGGTGCCACATACAGGGTGCCACACATATGGTGCAACATTTAGGGTGCCACATATAAGGTGCCACATTCAGGGTACCACACACAACCCTAGTGACACATACATGTTTTACAAATACGCCTATTAATATGTGCGTCATTTCAAAGCCCATGCACAACATAATAATTTTAATCCTTTGTTTTACTTTAACTTATAAGTTCTCATTCTATTATCATATTTTTTGTTTGCTTTAAGTTCACTTCTACTTACACCTATTAGACATGTATAATCCATACAATAGTATCTGACAATCTATGTGATGTTTTAGCTGTATTATTCGAGTTCTAAAATAAACTTCTTTCTATCTCTACACCACCGGATCATCAGGGTTAGAACAATTGAGGTTGAAATATGATGTGTAGTCAAGCATATCATGACGTAATTATAAACGGAGTGACATGTCAACTGGGGTCAACATGACACACATCAATAGGGCTGGTAAGTAGGTCACCAACCAGTTCTGTGGCACATGCAGGTTTTATTGAGCCGTAGAACTGGTTAGTGACCTACTTACCAGCCCTATTAGACCCAACAGGTCACAGAGGCCGAAAGATGTTTGGGGTCAGTGTGTCATGAGTTCATACAACTCAGCTGGAGTGAGACGTGTGTCATGTAGGGTCAAGCTAAAACAGTTAAACGAGGTTTAGAAATGTTGATGTCAACTCACAAGTGGTCTATTGTGGTCAGGTACTGAATGTAGGCTTCAGAATGTCACGACTAAATACAACACAGCTGATGTAAGTGTAATGGTCAGTTGTGGTCATGTAATGAATGTAGGGTTCAAAATGTCACGACTAAATACATCTCAACTGATCCAAGTGTAATGGTCAGCTGTGGTCAGCAATGTTGATCTCAGTATCACGTGGACCGAGAAGTAAGGTCAGGTATGTCAAGCTAGTAAACAAATAAACAAACAACTTATCTTAACAATGTATATGTCGTGCGTGAAATAAGAAAATACCTCACATATTTTCCTACATATTTGGTAGAGACAAGATGACATAGTTTATACACTACACTTTTAAGCCTGTATATTTCTTCATTAACATGCACATAATATTATGTTAATAGCTTGGAGTTGTCATACCAAAACATTATGACGAATGATTTTATGAGGTCCAACAGTGTAAGGAAGAAAGTAGCTAACATATAAACAAGAATAATGTCTGCCAAGTGTAAGATTGTTGGAGACAGCTATCTTCCCAAGAAGTACACAAACGAAGCATTCTACGTGCCCTATCTCCACTCTTTTGTTAAGAATTTTTTTTTTACAAATAATTGAAATTATTAATAACCGAAACATTAATCCTAGGTTGTGATTAAAATTTTCTAATACTTTAAGCTAAGTAATATTCAAAGTCTATACAAATTGATCCTGACTATTGTTTTGCTAATATTCGTATTGAACAATAGTAGACATATTTAATACAGACTACTTTGAACTGTAGACATAAGTCGGTTAATAGATTTCTAATAAAAAAAAGGCGGAAGTGGATACAATAGTTTGAAACAATACAAGTATGGAGTGGCATAATCAGAACAACATGGGTCCGTGCTCTGCCACCATCTCTCACGACCCAAATTTGGCTTCCAATCACGTCACCGGAAGTTCAATCCTGGCCTACACGAACTAGTGGATTGTGGGTTAATTATTCACACACATGCTGCTATTAGCCCGAAGTTTTTAAGTGTGTCACTTTTCAGGCAAGAGGAATGGTTGCATGACTTAACTTCTCATTATAATATTAATTGGTTTTAGGTATTTTCAATTCTAGGATGTAGCTTTGGTGTAGGTTACATACTAAAATTATTTCAATCATTACATAAACTAAATGCTAGTGAAAAAAATTAAAACATCCATTTCCTAAGACTGAACAGCAGTGAATTAATTTTTTTTTAATGAGAATCGGGACGGCTTGGCCGAAGCGGTAGAGCGCTCGACTGCTTACCCGCTAACCCGAAAGTCTCGAGTTCGAATCTGAGTCAAAGTCAGTAGGTTAAGAAGAAGTAAAGTCAGCTGGGCAAGGTGCCGATCCAAGGTCAAGAAACATAAGAACTCTACTCCATCTGCTTAATGGATCGCTAGGTCTAAAGAGGATTCTTACTCTTTAATTTTGAGAATAAGGACACATAATTAAAAATGGAGTAAGGTTAATTTCATGATAACATATTCTAACAAGGTTTTAAGGGTTTCAAATTTAAAAGTTCAAAGAATTTGAGAAAGGCCAAGATTCAAGACCAATTAACTAGACTCTATAGGCAAGAGCTGTCTATTGAAACTCTGAGTTTGTGATTTTAATAAAGCAACGTCTTGGGAAATTCTTGCAATTATTTATTTTTTTTGCAAAATCTATTACCTATCTTTTTGTGTGAATTATTCCGTGATTTGAAAAACGAATCAAATTTAGCAAATGCCATGTAATCATTCATCTGTTAACAAATTGTTATAAGTTAACATCGGACGGCTGTTAACATCTAGCGTGTGAGTTGTGTACAAGTAACCAATGTTAACAATTAGCCAGTGTTAACAAATAACCAGCGTTAGGTTAACAAATAAGTGGTGTTAAAAAGTAACTGATTTTAAGAAAACAACTAACAAGTGGTTACTAACCAACTAAACAAAATGTAACAACTACCAAGGGTAAAGTTAACAACTAACCAAAAGTTAACCAATCGGTGTAAAGTTAACAAGTAACCGATGTCACGATCACAAGTAACCAGTTACTTCGCTGAGTCGCCAAAAAAACGAAACAAGAACACATCACGACAATGGGATAAAATAAACTCGTTACGTCAGGGTCATAAGCCGGGGACAAAATGGACAGGGTCGAAACGCTATTGGCTGGTGATAAAATATGGTTCAGACGCCGGTTAATCTGGGGTTATTAGGTCATTGAAGGCTAATACAATCTCAGCGTGAGGTCATTAGGTCATAGCTGGCTCACATTTAGATGGCGCTGTGCACTTCCGCTGTTTCGTTGTTGTTGTTTTCTTTAAAGTTGTTGTTGGATGACAGACAGAAAAATGGGTACCAGACAGACAAATGGGTGCCAGTCACACACATGGGTACAAGACAGACAAGTGGGTACCAGACAGACAACTGGGTGCCAGACAGACAACTGGATGCCAGACAGACAACTGGATGCCAGACAGACAACTAGATGCCAGACAGACGAATGGGTGCCAGACAGACAAATGGGTGCCAGACAGACAACTGGATGCCAGACAGACAAATGGGTGCCATACAGACAAATGGGTGCCAGACAGACAACTGGGTGCCATACAGACAAATGGGTGCCAGACAGACAAATGGGTGCCAGACAGACAACTGGATGCCAGACAGAGAACTGGATGCCAGACACTATAGACAACTGGGTGCCAGACAGACAAATGGGTACCAGAAACACAAATGGGTACCAGACAGACAAATGGGTACCAGTCACACAAATGGGTACCAGACAGACAAATGGGTGCCAGACAGACAACTGGGTGCCAGACAGACAACTGGGTGCCAGACAGACAACTGGATGCCAGACAGAGAACTGGATGCCAGACACTATAGACAACTGGGTGCCAGACAGACAAATGGGTACCAGAAACACAAATGGGTACCAGACAGACAAATGGGTACCAGTCACACAAATGGGTACCAGACAGACAAATGGGTGCCATACAGACAAATGGGTGCCAGACAGACAACTGGGTGCCAGACAGACAACTGGGTGCCAGACAGACAAATGGGTGCCAGACAGACAAATGGGTGCCAGACAGACAAATGGGTACCAGACACTATAGACAACTGGGTGCCAGACAGACAAATGGGTACCAGAAACACAAATGGGTACCAGACAGACAAATGGGTACCAGTCACACAAATGGGTACCAGACAGACAAATGGGTACTAGACAGACAAATGGGTGCCAGACAGACAACTGGGTGCCAGACAGACAACTCAGACAGAGAACTGGATGCCAGACACTATAGACAACTGGGTGCCAGACAGACAACTAGATGCCAGACAGACAACTGGATGCCAGACAGACAACTGGGTGCCAGACAGACAACTGGATGCCAGACACTATAGACAACTGGGTGCCAGACAGACAAATTGGTACCAGACAGACAAGTTAGTACCACTCAAACTCATAGGTACTAGACAGACAACTGGTGCCAGACACTACAGACAACTGGATGCCATATACTCAAGATAAATTTGTACTTTGAATGTCGCGTCAAACCAATCCTCCTTCACTGACTTGCCTTATCACCCCCTCCTCACCCTTTCTATTCTCACCCTTTCTATCCCCACCCACTTGCGCACACAGTCGTCTGGAGGCATTAGCCTACAGTGACCTTGATATCACCTGACCTTGATGCCATTTGACCCTGATAGCATCTAACCTTGATAGCATCTTCTGACTTTGCTTTCTTTGATTATCCGCCGCGAGTGAGGTGTGTTTTTTATCTGATAGCTTTTGTTAGCCCGCATCAAGCGAACAACTACATGGGCCACAAAAAAAAAAAAACTTCCATCCAACCGACCCACAACAGCCTTTCTACGATCGCTCTTATCAAGTCTACCCACCGATTCTGCCCCACTCCCGCAGTTGTCTCTGAAAGGTGAGTTTAAAATAATTTTCAAAATCGTGTGCGTGGTCTTTAGGAAACTTGAAGAGAAATTTTGTAAGTCAAGGTGACTGTTGACCCCGGTAAGTTCAAAAAGGTGAAAGTTCACCGGTGTGACAGTGACTCTTGTCGTGTCAGTCTCGTCACGTGACAGGATACTACCTTAGTGTGGCAGTGTGACAATGTGACAGTGTGACAATGTGTCAGGGTGACAGTGTAGTATGACATGAAGTTTTAACTCAGTGTGACAGTGTGACAGTATGACCGTGTTGCAGTGTGACGTTGTGACAGTGTGACAATGTGACAGTGTAGTATGACATGAAGTTTTAACTCAGTGTGACGCCTTACTGTGACAAGATATTACCCCTGTGGTAAGCCTACCGTGACTGGATATTACCTCAGCGTGACACAGTGGCGTGACAGGAAGCTCTGGGGTAGCGTGACACTCAACGGCAAGCTAGGGTGGCTCTCTAGTTCATATCTCATTGTTAACAAAAGCTGTACATCTACCTCACTTTTTATCTTCATAACTCAAACCCTAACTATAAATGTACCAGCGTTTAGAAGAAAAACACCTGATAAATTATTTTCATGTGATTTGATAAGGTGAACTGTTTCGATGGGTGTAAAAAAGACGGTTAAAGCAACTGTTCCTTAGCACTTAACAAAATGTAAACATTGCTTGAATCTTGTCGCGCTAACCACTCCAACACAGATTGGAGAGATGTCGAGATTATGTTTTGATGGAGATAACTCCCATTAACCTAGAAAAAATGGTCGTGTTATTTCAAGATTCTCGCTTATCGTTCCTTACAAAAATAATTTCTGCACACGCGCTCTAATTGGGGATAACTCTAGTGTAAAATATGGCACAATTAATTGTGCTAAACATTTTACTAAGCACGCATTTAACTGATACTTTAATATATATATATATATATATATATATATATATATATATATATATATATATATATATATATATATATATATCTGTATATATATGTATATATATGTATATATATGTATATATATGTATATATATATATATGTATATATATGTATATATATATATATATATATATATATATATATATATATATATATATATATATATATATATATATATATATATATATATATAGTTATAGTTATAGTTATTTTACGAATGTTTTGACAGTGCAGGACTGTTCGAAGACATTTTAACCGAATTTTCGTTGAACATTTGCCAGCAGTGTTTGGTAATGAAATGTCGTAAAGCTAGACACTCAAACAGGTTGACGAGTCTAAAACGAAATTTTTATGACTGTTGTTTACACTTTCGGCAGCCAGTAATTTCTTGCACACAAATTAAAAGGGCTTTACTTTTCAGACGTGTTTTGTGAAGGGAGTTCAGCCTTTTAAGCTGTCAAATATTAGATCGCTAACATCAAAACAATAAACAGCTAAGCATTCTTTACACGCTAGCTCCCTCCCTCCCACACATACATACACACGCGTGAGCTGCATATATATATATATATGTATATATATATATATATATATATATATATATATATATATATATATATATATATACAGCAAAATTGGTTTCTCAGGTACATTATTGAACTGAGCCAGAAAAGAGTTGTAGATGTATGTGGGTTACCTCCCCTCTGCAGTGTGCCGTGCTGAACAGCTGTTGTGTAGCTGATCATACCAGCAATTATAAAAACAATACTCTGGGATTTACAACAAAACCAGTTTATCACATTCACGTGAGGAATAAATTATCTGAATAAGTGTTTCCTAGAACTCACTAGAAATTGGTCAGTGATTGAGGCAGTGGCCATGAGTCAGTGACCATGAGTCAGTGATTGAGTCAGTGGCCATGAGTCAGTGGCCATGAGTCAGTGGTTATAAGTCAGTGGCCCTGAGTCATTGGTTATAAGTCAGTGGCCATAAGTCAGTGGCTGTGAATCATGCGATGCTGTAATAATGGAACACGGAAGTAAATATCCATCATGTCAAAGTTTGTTGAACTCTGTGAGAATCTCATTACATGCAGCGTTCTGTGTGAAACAAGGAATCTCATTACATGCAGCATTCTGTGTGAAACAGGGAACCTCATTACATGCAGTGTTCTGTGGGAAACAGGGAACCTCATTACATGCTTCGTTTCGTTCTGTGTGAAACAAGGAATCTCATTACATGCAGCGTTCTGTGTGAAACAAGGAATCTCATTACATGCAGCATTCTGTGTGAAACAGGGAACCTCATTACATGCAGTGTTCTGTGTGAAACAGGGAACCTCATTACATGCTTCGTTTCGTTCTGTGTGAAACAAGGAATCTCATTACATGCAGCGTTCTGTGTGAAACAACGAATCTCATTACATGCAGCATTCTGTGTGAAACAGGGAACCTCATTACATGCAGCGTTCTGTGTGAAACAAGGAATCTCATTACATGCAGCATTCTGTGTGAAACAGGGAACCTCATTACATGCAGTGTTCTGTGTGAAACAGGGAACCTCATTACATGCTTCGTTTCGTTCTGTGTGAAACAAGGAATCTCATTACATGCAGCGTTCTGTGTGAAACAACGAATCTCATTACATGCAGCATTCTGTGTGAAACAGGGAACCTCATTACATGCAGCGTTCTGTGTGAAACAACGAATCTCATTACATGCAGCGTTCGGTGTGAAACAGGGAACCTCATTACATGCAACGTTCTGTGTGAAAAAAGTAATCTCATTACATGCAGCGTTCTGTGTGAAACAGGGAACCTCATTACATGCAGTGTTCTGTGTGAAACAAGGAATCTCATTACATGCATCGTTCTATGTGAAACTGGGAATCTCATTACATGTAGTGTTCTGTGTGAAACAATGAATCTCATTACATGTAGTGTTCTGTGTGAAACAGGGAACTTCATTACATGTAGTGTTCTGTGTGAAACAATGAATCTCATTACATGTAGTGTTCTGTGTGAAACAGGGAACTTCATTACATGCAGCGTTCTGTGTGAAACATGGAATCTCATTACATGTAGTGTTCTGTGTGAAACAGGGAACTTCATTACATGCAGCGTTCTGTGTGAAACATGGAATCTCATTACATGTAGTGTTCTGTGTGAAACAGGGAACTTCATTACATGTAGTGTTCTGCGTGAAACAGGGAACTTCATTACATGTAGTGTTCTGTGTGAAACAACGAATCTCATTACATGCAGCGTTCTGTGTGAAACAAGGAATCTCATTACATGCAGCGTTCTGTGTGAAACATGGAATCTCATTACATGCAGCGTTCTATGTGAAACAAGAATTCTCATTACATGCAGCGTTCTGTGTGAAACAAGAATTCTCATTACATGCAGCGTTCTGTGTGAAACAGGGAATCTCATTACATGCAGCGTTCTGTGTGAAACAGTGAATCTCATTACACGCAGCGTTCTGTGTGAAACAAGGAACCTCATTACATGCAGCGTTCTATGTGAAACATGGAATCTCATCCAGTTAACTTGCCTTCTTGCGTTCAATAATTTAAAAATATGTTTTTATTAAATTATTCTTTGAGATTTAAGAACCCGCTTCCTCTCTCTCTCACTCTCTCTCTCTCTCTATTTATCTCTCTTTCTATCTCTTTCTCTCTATCTGTAACTATTGGAGTTACTTCCCCTTATATTGTTGACAGAAATGTAACAGACCTCGCAACCATACTAACTGTATGCTTATTGTGTATGTGCCTTGCACTGTTCACAATTCATATAGCGGCTTGTTAGATGATAGGTAGAATCTCGATAATGGTGAAAAAACAATTCGACTAACTTTTTATTTTTGGTGTCCCCCTCCCCCACGTGGACGTCACAAAAGGATGACCCCCTAATATAAACATAATAATTCGGCCAATATTTGCTCTGATGCTTATTCCTTTAAACAAATGGGTCGAACACAACCGAACTAACCCGAACTGAGTACAGTAAAACAGGACGAACTGAAGTAGAACATCACGCAAGATAGCCAGGGCGTCGAGATGTCTGCCAAGATGTCTGTCATGATGTCTGTCAAAAGTCTGTCAAAGGTCGACATCGTTGTTAAGTTTTATCTTTACACAATGTAATTTTATTCTTCCAATTTTCTCTCTCAGTTGTGAGGTTATTGTTGTAGATCTAGGTACGTACACAAACACGGATGTAAGGCCATTATGGGGTTAAATAATAGAGGAATGAATTACTGTACTTGTGAAATACCTTTCTATTTTTAGCCCGATAAATGTATTGCTGTGCTTTTTAACTGTTTTTTAAAGATTGTGCATTGATTGGATACAGTTGTATACAAAGATGGTCTAAATGTCTTGTTTTGTCGATAATAGAGAGTGTAATAAAAAAAACAACCTCAAGCGTATATAATTAATCAGAATATTTTTCTTCGCGAAGACTCCAGGGTTGTACTGTTATCTAGTACATTATGTGCAAGTGACCCTCAATTAAGAATGGGGCGGCGTGGTCTAGATGTAGAGTGCGAGACTGCAAACCCCACTAAACCAATGCGCTAGTCACTGTAGTCTAAAGCAGTGTTAAAACATATCGCTTGAAGCAGTGGTTTGTGTAAATCTACACATAACACCTGGGTACCCGCTGGCTGGATTAAAGGGATCAGCTGATGACTCCACTCCGGAAGACGAACATCGGAAATGAATGTATAAAATGAGAGAGAGAGAGAGAGAGAGAGAGAGAGAGAGAGAGAGAGAGAGAGAGAGATATCTCATTTTTTGGAAAAACAATAGCCCTTGCAGCACTTTCATTCTACAAGATATACATTGAATTATAATTAAAATACATTAACCTGTTAACAAAGAGTTAATGAACTGCAATATTTTGAAGCAATCCACCGCACACTTCATGTTTAAATTAAAATGCATGCATCAAAGCATTTTGTCAAAATTGTTTAACCTAGTTGTCTAATTTGCACATATTTGTCTCCATTTACTTTTTATCTTGAAAACGTTTTTACGCGCACAGCAAATTTTTCAGATTTTCTTTTCTGAAATTCTTTTACTTCTCTGCCAACTTGTTATTATTCATGTACATGCTTATAATTAAAATTGTTTAGTTTTTTAAAATCATTTTCTAAATTAAAGAATGCCTTAACAAAATATAATTTCAAATCTCATGTCAATTAGTTGCCAGCTAGACAGCTAAGTTCTTTGCACCGTGCGTTGGAACTATTTTTACAAAACTTCTTTACAATGCCAGTTACTTCCCATACCATCTCTGGGTAAACAATTACAATTGAAGGACGCAAGAATTCAATCAGTTATTTCCCTTTAACTCCAGCCTAGGTCTAAAAAAAAAAAAAGCATACACCCATTTACTTGAAAAACAAACAAATAAAAAAAATCTTATATGTTTATTTTTAAAATTAAGTTCCCTGAGAAACAACATTACGTAGTAATTCATAATTGGCAGCTTTTTGTAAGTTAAATAACAACTAATAAATAAATAAGTGATATTTGTGTTATATAAAAGACGGTATCTACTATTTAGGCTGGCTCTTACATACTGTAAATATATATATTTAAAAGCTCTGCAACACTATATGAACGCAAGTACTGTTTATTCGTATCCATTGTTTTTTCTATAACTATGGGTAAGTAGATTTAGATTAACACAATGTTCATGTTTACACCCCCCCCCCTTCATTTACTTTCCCCACCCTCTCTTTATTAAGTCTAATAATTTTACCACGGAAGCAGGGACGGACTTCCATATCAAACAAGCACCCCACTCCCCCAAAAGTAAGATCACAATTTGTCGTTCAACGGACGTTATTTTTTTTTCTTCCTAAGGGACGCAACTGTAAAGATTTTTCCTTTATTTATATTTCACGATTGCCTCCCTATAAACCACCTTAGTTGTTTTTTTTTTCTTACATTTGCAAAAAATATAAACTGTGCGCACTAATGTAGACTGTATGCATATTAAGAAAAAAAAATATATTGAAAAAAAAAACAACACAGGAAAAATAAATCCCAGCACAATTGTATGAATAAGTTTATTTATGTAAGATGGAAAACAAAGACAAGTGTCAACAAGTTTGGCAGGAGTGTCAGAAACATTTTCATAACAGAACACATTAGATACACCACGTGACTTGAGATGTCCTGGTCACATGATCACGTCACGAAGCATAACAAAAACACAACTGATTAATAAAAAAAGTTATAGATTCGAGTGTGTACAGCATCAAGTAGACTGATCATGTGTACAAGAAGTAAAATACTATTTTCGTGTGCCCCAACAAAACCCTAACTAGACCCTACCGAAACCCTACTTAAGCCCAAACTAAACCGAACCCTAGCTTGACCTATCTGAACCCAGGTTTAGCCTATCTTGACTCTAAAACTAACCGATTTAACCGCTAGAGAATTATCTTTCTACCTTAACCAACGAACATATAACCACCAACGAAAAGATAATCTTAACTAAAACACAGATAACTTAACCAACGAACATATAACCTTAACCACGAAAAGATAATCTTAACTAATACACAGATAACTTAACCAACAAACATATAACCTTAACCAACGAAAAGATAATCTTAACTAATACACAGATAACTTAACCAACGAACATATAACCTTAACCAACGAAAAGATAATCTTAACTAATACACAGATAACTTAACCAACGAACATATAACCTTAACCAACGAAAAGATAATCTTAACTTATACACAGATAACTTAACCAACGAACATATAACCTTAACCAACGAAAAGATAATCTTAACTAATACACAGATAACTTAACCAACGAACATATAACCTTAACCAACGAAAAGATAATCTTAACTTATACACAGATAACTTAACCAACGAACATATAACCTTAACCAACGAAAAGATAATCTTAACTAATACACAGATAACTTAACCAACGAACAGGTAACTTTAACTAGAACAGATAACCTTAACCTAACTAACCTATATCAACCCAAGCCTAACTGTTCTAAGCGAATCATCCACTTCTGTTAATACACATGAAAGTTAATCTAACCCTTTGATCGTAACAAAACATAGCATGTTAGTATACAAAGTCCTAAGAAACATTAGCCATTAGTTAAACGATTTAGCGCAAGTCTTAACTTAGCTGTCAATTCACGATTATAGTATCGATACATTCAGCTGCCCATTCAACATTTACAAGCTATAAAAAATCGATTTTTGATCATCCCCATTCAATAACACATCGGCTATTGATTCAATAGAAACTAAACCTGTGGCTTTGATTACAACTAAAGCGGCTGGAGTGACGTAATAAATATAATCAATAAAGTGCAATATCAAATTACAAAGAGCGGCTTTTGAACAGGAATGAAGGTTACCCAATTGAAGAAAACGTGATAGCAGAAGCTAGTGTTACCTATAATTTTGATAGTTGACGGTCCATTACCCCTTGCCATCATACTAAACATTAGTATTTGTATTTATAAGTTCGTGTAGTTGATTTCATCGTCCCGGACTTAGCAAACGTTCCAGTGTTTAATGGCGGAGACAGTTATATTTGCATTGTTGGGATTGGCCGAGGTGACATACAGCCACGAATAAGAGAAATATTTACAGTCCTTCTAAGAACAAAGTTCCTAGAACATCTATTGTTGAGATGGGAATTAAGAACAAAGTTTTTAGAACATCTATTGTTGAGTTGAATCTTTAGAACAAAACTATAAAAACTTTGATAGTGTTGTACAAAAAGAGTTAGGACAAATATAATTCAAAATATTAAATACAAACAGAGCAGTAGAATACATATAACGCAGTAGTTAGTTGCATATTTTAAACAAGAAAACAAAATAGCCCAAATATTATTAAACTTTTAAAAGAATATAATTTCAAACAAGCAAACAAAATAGCCCAAATATTATTAAACTTTTAGAAGAATATAATTTTAAACAAACAAAATAGCCAAAATATTTTACAAGAATATAATTACAAACAAGCTATCAAAATAGCCCAGATAGTGTAAACCTTTCACAAGAATATAATTTTAAACAATATGCATAAAACTTTTAGAGGAATATTATTTTAAACACGATGCATAAAGCTTGCATGGATTTTCGCACAGAGGCAATATATTGCAAAGGTGTTTTTAAAAAAAAATTATTGAAAATCAACACTTCAACAGAATTAATTTGTTCAAGGCGTCAAATAAATTGGGTGTGTAACTTTTACAGATTTATTTGGGTTAAGCTGTAATTGTTTTACTGATGTGTAATTAAATTTGAAAAATCTTCAAAATTAAATCGGTATTTTTGTTAACTGTAAAAAAAAATCATTATTTATTTTTACAAAGCAATTAACATGAAACAAATTTCTGGTTTAATTAAGATTTCAATACGGACTGCTTTTAATTTTTTTTTTTTTGCTCTTTTGATACTTTAGTAAAAGAATCAACGCAACGCTGCTTCAAAGGCGATACCAAATTATGTAAGCTCTTGTGTTTAAATATTGAGGAATGTGGCGTATGCAGAGATGCATTATGCTTTTACACGCAAGCACTATGATGGAATGTATGTTGTGCTTCAAAACGCAAACACTGTGATGGAATGTATGTTGTGTTTCTACACGCAAACACGATGATTGGATGTATGCTGAGCTTCTGCAAGCACAACAAATGTGTGGCTGCTGAGTTGCTTCTAGCAAACATATTTGAAAGGATGGATGTTGAGTTACATCAAATAATGGCTCGGGTATGTGATATTTACATATAACGGGTGAAAGGAATATGCCAACATTTCAACAGTTCATAACAAAACCCTAGACAGAATGAGTTGATAAAGGATTTGTAGTTTAAATATAGATCAACACATTTTCACAAAGATGTATCATTGGTCCAGTTAATTGAAGTTTAAATCTAGATCAACAAATTTACACAAAGATATGTCATTGGTCAAGTTAATTGAAGTTTAAATCTAGTTCAAAAGTTGATCACAAAGATCTCATCGGTCAAGACGTTTAGCCGCGAGTTGCTTAAACAAGGAGGCGGCTGGTCGGACAGTGATGGTGTTGGTTGTGGGCTGGGTGATCACTTTGTTCGGCTCCACCTTAATCGTCTGGTTGACCGTGAGTCGGCTGGTTCCCCCGGGGGAGGGCGCCACGCGTGGGCTCTGTCTGGCCTGTTTCTTCTGCTCGATCAGGCTCGTCATTCTCTCCAGCTGTCGGCGTCTCTCCTGGGAGAGTCTCTCGTCACGGTCCTCTAGGGCGGTCAGCAGCTGGACGGTCTCCATCCTGCGGGACTGGACCTGTGGGAAGACACGTCAAAAATGTAAGACGTTACTGTCTCCATCCTGAGGGACTGGACCTGTGGGGAGAGACGTCAAAAATGTAAGACGTTACTGTCTTCATCCTACTGGACCTGTGGGGAGACACGTCAAAAATGTAAGACGTTACTGTCTTCATCCTACTGGACCTGTGGGGAAACACGTCAAAAATGTAAGACGTTACTGTCTTCATCCTACTGGACCTGTGGTGAGACACGTCAAAAATGTAAGACGTTACTGTCTTCATCCTACTGGACCTGTGGTGAGACACGTCAAAAATGTAAGACGTTACTGTCTCCATACTACTAGACCTGTGGGGAGACATGAGACGTCAAAAATGTAAGACGTTACTGTCTCCATCCTACTGGACCTGTGGGGAGACACGTCAAAAATGTAAGACGTTACTGTCTACATCCTACTGGACCTATGGGGAGACATGAGACGTCAAAAATGTAAGACGTTACTGTCTCCATCCTACTGGACCTATAGAGACAGTCACTCATAAAAAGTTTAAGACTTTACTGTCTCCTTCAAGTATACCAACCAATTAAAACTTTGCAGTTAATCTGTAGCTGCAACTACTGTTTACAAATAAATTATGTTGTTCAGTTTGTGAAAACAGATTGCGACGTTGTATTTTTACAACTGTTATCTGTAAACCAGAAAATAAATGTCAGTTACGTTATAAGTACAGTGTTATGCGGACCACTGCTGGCTGTGGGCTATCAAGATTGTGTTATGTGTGGCCAATTCACGCTGTGGGCTATCACACATGTGTATATGTGGGACATTACATGCTGTGGGCTATCACAATAGTGCATGTGAGCCGCTAGACGCTTTGAGCTATCAAGCTTGTGTATGTGGGCCTCTAGATGCATTGGACTATCACAATAGGGTACGTGGACCACAACAGGCAGTGGCTTATCAAGATTGTGTTTTATGTGGGCCGCTAGACGTTGTGGGCTATAAAGATTGTATTATATGTGGGCAACAACAGACTGTGGGCTATCAAGATTGTGTTATATGTGGGCCGCTAGAAGGTGTGGGCTATCACTAGTGTGTACATATGGACGGCTGCAGCTGTCAACTATTAAGGTTTTGTTTTCAAACAACCGGAAAGCTTCGCTCTACTGATAACGTTTAAAAAAAAATGACACGCAAGGCAGTTTACAAAAAAATGATCACGATATCTTCATTAGGTAACATCTAATCGATCAGAGCAATCAAAACATTACCGTCTCGATATCATGCGGGGTGCCAGGAATCTCAAGCTCCAGTTCCGCTATGCTGGCGGATACCGTGCGGACGGTGGAGCCGCCGTGGTGGACGGGGCTGTCTTTGACGCTCGGCCTCTCCGATAAGGTCGAGCACATGGTCGACGTCGACTCCATCGATTCCAGCTTCCGGTGTTCGTGGTCGGCAGGGGAAACGCACTCTTCCAGCCCGGAATCAATGGACGGGTTATCGTCTCTCGTTTCCGCCTCGCGCGGGGTGTGTAGCGAGTTGAACGTTTTCGTCTTCTTCACGTTCTGCGTCAGTTTTTGGATGAACTCCTGCGCCTTGTGGTTTTTCATGATCAGCTTCTTCTGCAGCTCCTCGCGCTTGGGGGGCGGGAGCTTGACCCGGGACTGTGCGTGGGAGTAGTACAGGGTGAAGTTGTTGACCACGATCGGGACGGTAAACGCCACGGTCAGAACCCCGCACAGGACGCACAGGGAACCTATGAGGTACCCGGCTTCTGTTCTGGGAACTTTGTCCCCGTACCCGACTGTTGTCATAGTAACCAATGCCCACCAGAATCCGATGGGAATGTTGGTGAAGGTGGAGTTTTCAGCGTAAAATATGACGCTGGCGAACAGAAGAACTCCTGTGAAGAGGAAAATAACCATTAGGAGAAGCTCTTTGGCGCTGACCTTGATGGTGTAGACTAAGATCTTGAAAGCGGTGTAGTGCTTCATCAGCTTGAAGATTCGCAAAACGCGAATAATTCTCAAGGCCAACACGACTTTTATAACGTTGGAGCTTTTCTCCGTGGGGTCTACGGACTTGATGATGATGGACGCGAAATGCGGAAGGAGACAAAGGATGTCGATGAGGTTCAGAGGCTGGCGCAGGAATTCCAGTTTCTTAGGCGCGAAAAAAAGTCTGCCCACGTACTCGATGGTGAAAAATCCCGCCGCGATGTAGTCCAAGTAGGTCATGGCGTCGTGAGGTTCAGACTCTGAGTACTTGAGCTCATCGTTGAGGCCGAGTGTACAACAGCAGGTACCGAGGGCGGAGTAGGTGTTCCCACAAGTGCTGCTGGCGTCTGATGATGTGACGTTGACGCCGTCTAGAGGCGTCCTGAACAGGTAGTGGGTCTCCAGAACAAACACGGCGATAGACAGCAGCACAAAGAACATGGACGTTATGGCGTAGATCTGTAAATAGAACAGTTATTGGACAAACGTTGAAACTTTCGTCGATTCAGTACATGGAAATAGCTAAATATATGACATAAAAAAAATTCATAAAAAACGTTTTAATAACAAGCTTTTATGTAATGACGCACTAAAAAGTAGAAAATAAATTATAGACTACTATTTAAATAACTATAAAGAAAAGCGTGGGTCACTTTAGTATCTATTGGATACCTTTACTAATGTTAAGGAAGACACCCACGCTTTTCTTTATAGTTATTTAAATAGTAGTCTATAATTTATTTTCTACTTTTTAGTGCATCATTACATAAAAGCTTGTTATTAAAAGGTTTTTATGAATTTTTTTTTCAGTACTTTACATGTTTTATTTACAATAGAGTTACATGACTAAAAACCATTGCGCGCCTACTGAACATCACGTTCAGTAGGCGCGCAATGGTTTTTGAACGCAGCCATTACGTGATGGCGCAGCTATTGAAGGTGATGACGCGTGTGGTGTGGTTGGCTAGACATGCCTACTAATTCGGTCCAAATTTTAATTAATTCATAAAAAATTAATTAGGCATCCAATTAAGTCAAATTTAGTTTCAGATTGCATTGTCTTCATGTCTTGACCCACGTGCTAACTTTGAATCGTATCGGTCAAGTAGAACTGTCCGAATTTTCACTCCTGCGTTTCCGTCTAGACAGACTGACGACAGAGGAAGTGAGTTAAATAAAAGCTTGTAATAAAACTATGTAAACTTTGAATGGATGGCAAATTGAATCAATACAATATTTTATCTCTCTATTATTCTTGTGATGCTTAACAAGTCTAAACAATTTAATTGAATCCAAACTGATTTAAGACCCGTCGTTGTCTTGTCATAGACAAAGACAAAGACAGTGTCTAGAAACTTGTCTACACACAAGAAGACATTAAGTCTAAGACTTCTAGTTGACCAAGTGTCTTAATTAATTAATCTAATTAACGCAATTTAAGCTAATTGAATTTAATTAATTTAAAATGAAATTATATACGCTAGACTAACACCAATACCAAACCGAATAAGGATATTAGTTAATTTTTTTTTTTAAATACCGTGTATCAAAATTATATCATTAGAAATTAATTTAATACTAGATTTAAAAAGGCAATTAAAACGATTGCAAATAAATAAAGAAAATCGAACACTAGTATAATTTAGCGAATGTTGATGCAGTAATATGACAGGGATTTATGCCCAAAAAAATGGTGACTATTTATTTTGACTTAGAATAAATTTTGGCCTCTGTTTTTTCCCGAGTGTTTATTTTGGGCTAATTGAGACCTGTATGATTGTTCACGTGATACCCGCTATAAAGTTTCCAGGTCTGTGTGCTCGGCGTGTGTGCCATTGATTTTACAGATTGTGTTTTTTTTAATGTACCAACAAACACTCACCTGCTATTAGAGGGATCACATTCCTAACAAAACACCACTTAGCTAATCATTTATTTAGTCGGACAATTATTTACTGAGGTTAAACTAATACAACTCGCTGTTGAACTGCGGTGTTAATTAAATTGTGCGCAGGAGTTTTTCTTTTTTTAGGAACAGCGACAATCACTCAAGTAAGTAGGCCTACCTGCGCTAAAACATTGACTGACTAAATGCGAATTTTACTGACATCTATTTATGCAGTTGGAAATTTTACTTAAGTTTGCTCGAGGGCAGGGGTTCCCAACCCTGTGCCCGCGGGCGCCATGGCGCCCGCTGAACGATTCGTATGTGCCCGCCTCTCACTATTCGACAGAGGCAGAATTTTTTTTCATAAACTTTATTTTAAAATATGATTTATTTTTATTCATTTGTTACAGTTTTTTTTTACTTCCTAGGTTTATTAAATATGTTCGATACTTGTCCCAACTTGTCTAGCGCCGACTAGCGGCGAGCCAGACTGCACTATTTACGCTAGCCTGGAACGGCTAGTGCCATTTGAATCATTTTTCGGTTCGACATATTTATTCGAATCATTGTTTTCAAACATGAACTTAATAAAATCAAGATATAGATCCCGACTCACCGATGAGCATCTTTATGATTGTCTGCTAACTGCTAGATGACCACTAAATTAGACTATCTTCACCTTTGACCCCCGGCTAGATGACCACTAAATTAGACCATCTTAACATTTGACCCCAAGCTAGATGACCACTAAATTAGACCATCTTAACATTTGACCTCAAGCTAGATGACCACTAAATTAGACCATCTTTGACCCCGGCTAGATGACCACTAAATTAGACCATCTTTACCTTTGACCACCGGCTAGATGACCACTAAATTAGACCATCTTTACCTTTGACCCCCGGCTAGATGACCACTAAATTAGAACATATTAACCTTTGACCCCCTGCTAGATGACCACTAAATTAAACCATATTAACCTTTGACCCCCAGCTAGATGACCACTAAATTAGACCATCTTAACCTTTGACACCCGGCTAGATGACCACTAAATTAGACCATCTTAACTTTTGACCCCACTGCTAGATGGCCACTAAATTCGACCATCTTAACCTGTGACCCCGGCTAAATGACCACTAAATTAGACCATCTACCTGTGGCCCCCGGCTAGATGACCACTAAATTAGACCATCTTAACCATTGACCCCGGCTAAATGACCACTAAATTAGACCATCTTAACCTTTGACCCCGACAAGATGACCACTAAATTAGAACATCTACCTGTGACCCCCTGCTCGATGACGGGTCCTCCAAGAAGACCCAGACCTTCTTCTTCCACATCATGTAGGGTGTCAGCTTCTCCCCAAAGGCGTCAGGGTCCAGCTGGAAGGTGAAGCTGTCGTCGATGGCGGCCAGCGTCTCCTTGTTCTCCTTGAACCGGTTGTAGTGGCCCCAGCAGCAGGGCTCAATGTCCAGCTCGGTCAGGCCCCAGAACTCCAGCTCCTGGGGGGACGGGGAAGGTAGAATGTTAGAAAAAAAATCTGGTATAGGGCTGGTAAGTAGGTCACCAACCAGTTCTACGGCTCAATAAAACCTGCATGAGCCATAGAACTGGTTGGTGACCTACTTACCGGCCCTATAGTGGTATGTTAGAATGGGAACAGGCATAGTGATATGTTAGAATCAGAACAGGCAGAGGCGTAGCTAGGAGGGGGGGCGGGGGTGCGGACCGCACCGGGTGACACCATTTAGGGGGGTGACACCAAGGCAAAAATAGCAAAATATATAGAGAAAAAGTTGAGGGGGGGGGTGCAAATCGAAAGTTTTTAGGGGGGTGGAAATCAAAAGTTTGGTGGGGGGTGCAAATCAAAAGTTTGAGGGGGTGCAAATCAAAAGTTTGAAAGTTTGTCCCCGGGAAGGGTCGCTACGCCTCTGGGGGGTGACACCATTAAGTGCCGCACCGGGTGACACCCGACCTCGCTACGCCACTGAGAACAGGCATGGTTGTATGTTAGAATCAGTACAATGTTGGTCTTAATTCAAAAGCAAGACGGACAAGGACCTATGTTCAAATAAAAATAGTGATCTAGTGTGTAGATCCAATGAACTGTATTTCTAGGGTTGAAGAAGGACATCATTAATATCGACCCTTAATTTTTTTTTATTTCTTAGACATAAAATAAAAACAGAGGAACCTTATCAAAAGTTTGTCTTAACAAATGACGCTAATTAGTACCATATCCCGGCTGTTATTATTACGTCATACAGCGGGATGACATGGCGTGTCCCGACCCCAGGGGAGATAAGTGGGGTTGGTCCATCCCGGCTAATGTCTTTTCGATAGTCTCCCTGTTGTTGTAGCGTCCCATTCTCCGTGGGCCTGTCACATGAGTGGGGGGGGGGGGGGGGGGGGAGACACGACAAAGGTTGGGGCGAAAGGTGGAAAAAGTCAATCAATATGGATCAAAGGAAAGAATTCGATCCTTAGAACGAGGGGCCGTGAGTTGAGATTATGATGAAGTGGGTGGTTCGATCCATTACCTCGAGGTGTAGGAAAGTCGTGTCTTAGTCGGACCCCGACTCGCCGCTATGTTGTCTAACAATAGGCTTGAAACGCTGGTTACAAAATGGTTGTTGCCAGAAAGCATAATTCTCAACCAAAATTGAATATTTTATAACATTCGAGAAATAAGAATAAAATGACTTCCGGTTTTATTATAGCTAGAAATATTCAAGCAAAGAATTGCTAGCAATTGAGCAAACACTTATTTTTAACTTGGATTAGTAGAGTCAGTTTGTTGTGGTAATAGGGGACGTTATATTAAATATAAATGAACTACTTCGATATACACCATTGACCACTATTGTGTATTTTATCATGGAGAACAATGGTTCTAACATTTATTATTTTACTTACCTTGGCTACTATGGTTGACTTCAAGGAAGGATTGAGGACAGTTTTTAAAAACATTTGAATTGATCAAATAATTCTATAATTATTTTCAGCGACTTATATATTCGATATTAAAATCTAAATATGAGTGTGATCGATGGATCCCAAACGGCTTTATTTTAAAAAAAATGTAATTATAATTTTATCGCTTGCCATAATTTTTAACGATTAAAAAAAAAACATTACTATGATTACATCGATTTTCAAGCCTATTGTTGAGTGATTTGTTGGATGTTGTATGGACAATGTCAAATATTGGTTGAGTGGCTGATGTTGTATGTACAGTACAATTAAACACTGTTAAAGTGGTTCGTAGGATGTTGCATTAGTAAGCTATAACATACTTAAAACTGACACCGTATGAAATAGGCAGACATAAGTAAAGGCAAAGAATACATTTGTGAACGGATTAAACTATTACAATGAGAAAACAATAAGAAAACAATGAGAAAACAATGAGAAAACAATGAGAAAACAATGAGAAAACAATGAGAAAACAATAAGAAAACAATGAGAAAACAATGAGAAAACAATGAGAAAACAATGAGAAAACAATGAGAAAACAATGAGAAAACAATGAGAAAACAATGAGAAAACAATGAGAAAACAATGAGAAAACAATGAGAAAACGATGAGAAAACAATAAGAAAACAATGAGAAAACAATGAGAAAACAATGAGAAAACGATGAGAAAACAATGAGAAAACAATGAGAAAACAATGAGAAAACAATGAGAAAACGATGAGAAAACAATAAGAAAACAATGAGAAAACGATGAGAAAACAATGAGAAAACAATAAGAAAACAATGAGAAATGAATGTGAAATTTTGTCCGAAACTGGAAACTCATAGAACAAGGAACATTGTCCGTGAAAAAAATGTTCGTAAATCGAAGTTCACATATATTTTTACATTCCGGGCAACTTATATCTGATTACACAAATGGCTTACTGTGAATGTTTGTTGATGTTTTGTTTTTAATCACATACAAGTTTAGGCTTACATATAAAGTTTATGACTAAGCGAATGGCTGGGCTTGTGGCTAGTTTTATAGCTAGCTTTATGGCTAGGCTTTAGGTTAATACTTCTACACTTCAATCTATATAAAAAATCTAAATGTTTTGCTGATGGAATCAATTATATCGATGATTTTAGCGTACAGTGAAGTTCAATACACGGATCTGTTTTATAACTTGGTCGGAAAGTACACAGTGTTTACCTTTGAATAACTTCGTAACTAACCTAAAAATTAAGTGTAAAGACATTGTAAAGACTAGCTTTTTAAAACAATTAAGTAGATGTTTATTTTAGTCTATTGTGTTTACTGGGTGAGTACTGAATACATTGGTTCCACCTTGACATTGTTTCATGGCCCCTGTCGTGAGCATCGGTACGACGGGGTGTTACCCTTGAGACGGAGGTAGTAGATGTTGACATTGAGAAGGAGGTTGTGGGGTGTTGACCTTGAGAGGGAGGTTGTGGGGTGTTGACCTTGAGAGGGAGGTTGTGGGATGCTGACCTTGAGAGGGAGGTTGTGGGGTGTTGACCTTGAGAGGGAGGTTGTGGGGTGTTGACCTTGAGAGGGAGGTTGTGGGGTGTTGACCTTTAGAGGGAGGTTGTGTTGACATTGAGAGGGAGGTTGTGGGGTGTTGAGAGAGGGAGGATGTTGGGTGTTGACCTTGAGAGGGAGGTTGTGGGGTGTTGATCTTGAGAGGGAGGTTGTGGGGTGTTGAGAGAGGGAGGATGTTGGGTGTTGACCTTGAGAGGGAGGATGTTGGGTGTTGACCTTGAGAGGGAGGTTGTGTTGACATTGAGAGGGAGGTTGTGGGGTGTTGAGAGAGGGAGGAGGTTAGGTGTTGACCTTGAGAGGGAGGATGTTGGGTGTTGACCTTGAGAGGGAGGTTGTGTTGACATTGAGAGGGAGGTTGTGGGGTGTTGAGAGAGGGAGGATGTTGGGTGTTGACCTTGAGAGGGAGGTTGTGTTGACATTGAGAGGGAGGTTGTGGGGTGTTGAGAGAGGGAGGAGGTTAGGTGTTGACCTTGAGAGGGAGGATGTTGGGTGTTGACCTTGAGAGGGAGGTTGTGGGGTGTTGACCTTGAGAGGGAGGTTGTGGGGTGTTGAGAGAGGGAGGATGTTGGGTGTTGACCTTGAGAGGGAGGATGTTGGGTGTTGACCTTGAGAGGGAGGTTGTGGGGTGTTGACCTTGAGAGGGAGGTTGTGGGGTGTTGACCTTGAGGTGGGTATTGTCTGAGGGTGTGGGTTAGCGCTGGGGGATAGATGAGACTTAGCTGGAGGGGTGGGTGGGGTAGGGCGAAGTGGGTGGGTATCTATGTTATAGGGTTGGGAGATTTCTCAAATAGGGGTGGGGTGTGTAGGCTGGGGGAGGGGATGTGTAGAATGAGGGTAGGGTAGTGTCAGCTGGGGTGGTGTAGTTTCGGCTAGGGTTGGAGTTTAATTGAGGTGGGGAATTGTCGGAGGGGTGGGGTAAAATGTCGCTAGAAGGAGAATGTAGGAGTTGGCTAAGGTGGGGGATGCGTCACTGAGTATGAAAAAGTGTCAGATGAGGGTAGGAAAGTGTCGCTGGAAGGGGGCGGGTCCCTTTCTTATTTGATTGACACATCAAAGAATAAATGACCCGATCAATAACCTTTGACTAGCACGGACCTCCATGACCAATGTGTGGAGGGAGACATTGAAATCACGCGGAGGTCGACCATGTATTTGTGACTCTAAGTGTCATATCTTGTCCATCCCGGCTTGATTTTGTTTGTGTTTGCTTGACCTGTGCATACATTCTTGGCCCAAATGTCATCAAATACAAAACACTTCGATAAACTGACGATAGATCATTTCAACAAACTACCACTATCCTGTATGTAGGTTTAGCTAAGTTGATTTCATTTGTTTTGATGGTCTGATTCCACAGAGTTTGATGGTTTGATGATTTTGTAGCGTGTAGTCTAATAGATTATAGCAAAACTACATTTACTACAGCACAACCATACTTATTATAGCAACAACCGCACTAACTACAGCAACAACCACACTAACTACAGCAACAACCACACTAACTACAGCAACAACCACACTTACTACAGCAACAACCACAGCAACAACCACACTTATTACAGCAACAACCACTTATTATAGCAACAACCACACTTACTACAGCAACAACCACAGCAACAACCACACTTACTACAACAACAACCACACTTATTACAGCAACAACCACACTTACTACAGCAACAACCACCTTTATTATAGCACAACCATTTCAAAAACACCTTAAACACATTAACGACAGCACAACTATTAGCTACAGCTTAAACACATAAACTACATCACAACCACATAAACTGTACATCACAACCAACCTACCAACAAACACATCACAACTATTTTAGAAACTGCTGAATTAATCACGACCCTCACCCCTCCCCCACTCGTTTAATTCCCTCACCGGCAATAAAATCAATCAGCACATTGTAAATCAAAGCCGCGACGCCTGATTAGCGTGTATGTCGTTAGAATTAGCATTTGGACTGGCGATGAATAAACATAAGGCGCTGTAGTTTTACACACTCTCGCCAACCCCCCCCCCCCCCCCCCCAGCCCTTGTGATTACAGCCGGACGCGTTGCACTTTTTTGGGTGAAGATTTATGACACCGAGGTATTTGGACGTTGTAAACAGTGAGATTTTTGTTGTATTCTATTCTGTATTTTGGTGATCACTTCCGGGTTTTAAATACAACACTGATAGGACAACTTGACCAAGTGACAGTTCGAACTTTGACACTATAAGTAAGGGTGTCCAAAAATTGACACTATATATTCCAGTAAAGGTGTCTATATCTTGACACTATATATTCCAGTAAAGATGTCCATATTTTGACACTATATATTCCAGTACAGGTGTCCAGACATTGACACTATATTCCAGTAAAGATGTCCAAACATTGATACTATAATTCCAGTAAAAGTGTTCAAACATTGACACTATATATTCCAGTAAAGGTGTCCAAACATTGACATTATATATTCCAATAAAGGTGTCCAAACATTGACACTATATATTCTAGTAAAGGTTTCAAAAAACATTGACACTATATATTCCAATAAAGGTGTCCAAACATTGACACTATATATTCCAATAAAGGTGTCCAAACATTGACACTATATATTCCAATAAAGGTGTCCAAACATTGACACTATATATTCCAATAAAGGTGTCCAAACTTTGACACTATATATACCAGTAAAGATGTCCAAATCTTGACAATATATATTCTAGTAAAGGTTTCAAAAAACATTGACACTATATATTCCAGTGAAGGTGTCCAAACAATGACACTACATATTCAAGTAAAAAAGTGTCTTGACACTTCATATTCCATTAAAGGATCGATTCTAAAATAATTATCATATTGTATTTTTTAAATAACATTTCGAAATGTCAAGCTATTATAAATGTGTTCAAACGTCCCGATGATTGGGATCGATATTTGTATTTGAAGTACTCGCGTGTCTGACCAGTATCGATACCAGCATTGATGACAACAAGCCCCCGTGGGAGCTCAGCAAAGGATGGGGGGAGCTAATCTAAACAAACCATCCCACCCAGCAAAGGATGGGGAGAGCTAATCTAAACAAACCATCCCACCCAGCAAAGGATGGGGAGAGCTAATCTAAACAAACCATCCCACCCAGCAAAGGATGGGGAGAGCTAATCTAAACAAACCATCCCACAAAGGATGGGGAGAGCTAATCTAAACAAACCATCCCACAAAGGATGGGGAGAGCTAATCTAAACAAACCATCCCACCCAGCAAAGGATGGGGAGAGCTAATCTAAACAAACCATCCCACAAAGGATGGGGAGAGCTAATCTAAACAAACCATCCCACCCAGCAAAGGATGGGGAGAGCTAATCTAAACTAACCATCCCACCCAGCAAAGGATGGGGAGAGCTAATCTAAACTAACCATCCCTCCCAGCAAAGGATGGGGAGAGCTAATCTAAACAAACCATCCCACCCAGCAAAGGATGGGGAGAGCTAATCTAAACAAACCATCCCACCCAGCAAAGGATGGGGAGAACTAATCTAAACAAACCATCCCACCCAGCAAAGGATGGGGAGAACTAATCTAAACAAACCATCCCACAAAGGATGGGGAGAGCTAATCTAAACAAACCATCCCACCCAGCAAAGGATGGGGAGAGCTAATCTAAATAAACCATCCCACAAAGGATGGGGAGAGCTAATCTAAACAAACCATCCCACAAAGGATGGGGGGAGCTAATCTAAACAAACCATCTCATCCAGCAAAGGATGGGGAGAGCTAATCTAAACAAACCATCCCACAAAGGATGGGGAGAGCTAATCTAAACAAACCATCCCACCCAGCAAAGGATGGGGAGAGCTAATCTAAACAAACCATCCCACAAAGGATGGGGAGAGCTAATCTAAACAAACCATCCCACCCAGCAAAGGATGGGGAGAGATAATCTAAACAAACCATCCCACCCAGCAAAGGATGGGGAGAGCTAATCTAAACAAACCATCCCACCCAGCAAAGGATGGGGAGAGCTAATCTAAACAAACCATCCCACCCAGCAAAGGATGGGGAGAGCTAATCTAAACAAACCATCCCACAAAGGATGGGGAGAGCTAATCTAAACAAACCATCCCACAAAGGATGGGGAGAGCTAATCTAAACAAACCATCCCACCCAGCAAAGGATGGGGAGAGCTAATCTAAACAAACCATCCCACCCAGCAAAGGATGGGGAGAGCTAATCTAAACAAACCATCCCACAAAGGATGGGGAGAGCTAATCTAAACAAACCACCCCACCCAGCAAAGGATGGGGAGAGCTAATCTAAACAAACCATCCGACAAAGGATGAGGAGAGCTAATCTAAACAAACCATCCCACCCAGCAAAGGATGGGGAGAGCTAATCTAAACAAACCATCCCACCCAGCAAAGGATGGGGAGAGCTAATCTAAACAAACCATCCCACCCAGCAAAGGATGGGGAGAGCTAATCTAAGCAAACCATCCCACCCAGCAAAGGATGGGGAGAGCTAATCTAAACAAACCATCCCACCCAGCAAAGGATGGGGAGAGCTAATCTAAACAAACCATCCCACAAATGATGGGGAGAGCTAATCTAAACAAACCATCCCACCCAGCAAAGGATGGGGAGAGATAATCTAAACAAACCATCCAACAAAGGATGGGGAGAGCTAATCTAAACAAACCATCCCACCCAGCAAAGGATGGGGAGAGCTAATCTAAACAAACCATCCCACCCAGCAAAGGATGGGGAGAGCTAATCTAAACAAACCATCCCACCCAGCAAAGGATGGGGAGAGCTAATCTAAACAAACCATCCCACAAAGGATGGGGGGAGCTAATCTAAACAAACCATCCCACCCAGCAAAGGATGGGGAGAGCTAATCTAAACAAACCATCCCACCCAGCAAAGGATGGGGAGAGCTAATCTAAACAAACCATCTCACAAAGGATGGGGAGAGCTAATCTAAACAAACCATCCCGTCCAGCAAAGGATGGGGAGAGCTAATCTAAACAAACCATCCCACCCAGCAAAGGATGGGGAGAGCTAATCTAAACAAACCATCCCACAAAGGATGGGAAGAGCTAATCTAAACAAACCATCCCACCCAGCAAAGGATGGGGAGAGCTAATCTAAACAAACCATCTCACAAAGCATGGGGAGAGCTAATCTAAACAAACCATCCCACCCAGCAAAGGATGGGGAGAGCTAATCTAAACAAACCATCCCACCCAGCAAAGGATGGGGAGAGCTAATCTAAACAAACCATCCCACCCAGCAAAGGATGGGGAGAGCTAATCTAAACAAACCATCCCACAAAGGATGGGGAGAGCTAATCTAAACAAACCATCCCGTCCAGCAAAGGATGGGGAGAGCTAATCTAAACAAACCATCCCACAAAGGATGGGGAGAGCTAATCTAAACAAACCATCCTACCCAGCAAAGGATGAGGAGAGCTAATCTAAACAAACCATCCCACAAAGGATGGGGAGAGCTAATCTAAACAAACCATCCCACCCAGCAAAGGATGGGTAGAGCTAATCTAAACAAACCATCCCACAAAGGATGGGGAGAGCTAATCTAAACAAACCATCCCACAAAGGATGGGGAGAGCTAATCTAAACAAACCATCCCACAAAGGATGGGGAGAGCTAATCTAAACAAACTATCCCACAAAGGATGGGGAGAGCTAATCTAAACAAACTATCCCACCCAGCAAAGGATGGGGAGAGCTAATCTAAACAAACCATCCCACCCAGCAAAGGATGGGGAGAGCTAATCTAAACAAACCATCCCACAAAGGATTGGGAGAGCTAATCTAAACAAACCATCTCACCCAGCAAAGAATGGGGAGAGCTAATCTAAACAAACCATCCCACAAAGGATGGGGAGAGCTAATCTAAACAAACCATCCCACAAAGGATGAGGAGAGCTAATCTAAACAAACCATCCCACCCAGCAAAGGATGGGGGAGAGCTAATCTAAACAAACCATCCCACCTAGCAAAGGATGGGGGAGAGCTAATCTAAATAAACCATCCCACCCAGCAAAGGATGGGGAGAGCTAATCTAAACAAACCATCCCACCTAGCAAAGGATGGGGGAGAGCTAATCTAAATAAACCATCCCACAAAGGATGGGGAGAGCTAATCTAAACAAACCATCTCACCCAGCAAAGGATGGGGAGAGCTAATCTAAACAAACCATCCCACAAAGGATGTGGAGAGCTAATCTAAACAAACCATCCCACCCAGCAAAGGATGGGGGAAAGCTAATCTAAATAAACCATCCCACCCAGCAAATGATGGGGGGAGCTAATCTAAACAAACCATCCCACCCAGCAAAGGATGGGTAGAGCTAATCTAAACAAACCATCTCACCCAGCAAAGGATGGGGAGAGCTAATCTAAACAAACCATCCCACAAAGGATTGGGAGAGCTAATCTAAACAAACCATCCCACCCAGCAAAGGATGGGGAGAGCTAATCTAAACAAACCATCCCACCCAGCAAAGGATGGGGAGAGCTAATCTAAACAAACCATCCCACCCAGCAAAGGATGGGGAGAGCTAATCTAAACAAACCATCCCACCTAGCAAAGGATGGGGGGAGCTAATCTAAACAAACCATCCCACCCAGCAAAGGATGGGGAGAGCTAATCTAAACAAACCATCCCACAAAGGATGGGGAGAGCTAATCTAAACAAACCATCCCACAAAGGATGGGGGAGAGCTAATCTAAACAAACCACCCACCCAGCAAAGGATGGGGGGAGCTAATATAAACAAACCATCCCACCCAGCAAAGGATGGGGAGAGCTAATCTAAACAAACCATCCAACCCAGCAAAGGATGGGGAGAGCTAATCTAAACAAACCATCCCACAAAGGATGGGGAGAGCTAATCTAAACAAACCATCCCACAAAGGATGGGGAGAGCTAATCTAAACAAACCATCCCACAAAGGATGGGGGGAGCTAATCTAAACAAACCATCCCACCCAGCAAAGGATGGGGAGAGCTAATCTAAACAAACCATCCCACAAAGGATGGGGAGAGCTAATCTAAACAAACCATCCCACCCAGCAAAGGATGGGGAGAGCTAATCTAAACAAACCATCCCACAAAGGATGGGGAGAGCTAATCTAAACAAACCATCCCACAAAGGATGGGGGAGAGCTAATCTAAACAAACCATCCCACCCAGCAAAGGATGGGGAGAGCTAATCTAAACAAACCATCCCACCTAGCAAAGGATGGGGGAGAGCTAATCTAAATAAACCATCCCACAAAGGATGGGGAGAGCTAATCTAAACAAACCATCCCACCCAGCAAAGGATGGGGAGAGCTAATCTAAACAAACCATCCCACAAAGGATGGGGAGAGCTAATCTAAACAAACCATCCCACAAAGGATGGGGGAGAGCTAATCTAAACAAACCATCCCACCCAGCAAAGGATGGGGAGAGCTAATCTAAACAAACCATCCAACACAGCAAAGGATGGGGAGAGCTAATCTAAACAAACCATCCCACCCAGCAAAGGATGGGGAGAGCTGATCTAAACAAACCATCTCACCCAGCAAATGATGGGGGGAGCTAATCTAAACAAACCATCCCTCCCAGCAAAGGATGGACAGAGCTAATCTAAACAAACCATCCCACCCAGCAAAGGATGGGGAGAGCTAATCTAAACAAACCATCCCACCCAGCAAAGGATGGGGAGAGCTAATCTAAACAAACCACCACACAAAGGATGGGGAGAGCTAATCTAAACAAACCATCCCACCCAGCAAAGGATGGGGGAGAGCTAATCTAAACAAACCATCCCACCCAGCAAAGGATGGGGAGAGCTAATCTAAACAAACCATCCCACCCAGCAAAGGATGGGTAGAGCTAATCTAAACAAACCATCTCACCCAGCAAAGGATGGGGAGAGCTAATCTAAACAAACCACCCAGCAAAGGATGGGGAGAGCTAATCTAAACAGACAATCCCACAAAGGATGGGGAGAGCTAATCTAAACAAACCATCCCACCCAGCAAAGGATGGGGAGAGCTAATCTAAACAAACCATCCCACCTAGCAAAGGATGGGGAGAGCTAATCTAAACAAACCATCCCACCCAGCAAAGAATGGGGAGAGCTAATCTAAACAAACCATCCCACCCAGCAAAGAATGGGGAGAGCTAATCTAAACAAACCATCCGACAAAGGATGGGGAGAGCTAAACTAAGCAAACCATCCCACCCAGCAAAGGATGGGGAGAGCTAATCTAAACAAACCATCCCACCCAGCAAAGGATGGGGAGAGCTAATCTAAACAAACCATCCCACCCAGCAAAGGATGGGGAGAGCTAATCTAAACAAACCATCCCACCCAGCAAAGGATGGGGAGAGCTAATCTAAACAAACCATCCCACCCAGCAAAGGATGGGGAGAGCTAATCTAAACAAACCATCCCACCCAGCAAAGGATGGGGAGAGCTAATCTAAACAAACCATCCCACCCAGCAAAGAATGGGGAGAGCTAATCTAAACAAACCATCCCACAAAGGATGGGGAGAGCTAATCTAAACAAACCATCCCACAAAGGATGGGGAGAGCTAATCTAAACAAACCATCCCACCCAGCAAAGGATGGGGAGAGCTAATCTAAACAAACCATCCCACCCAGCAAAGGATGGGGGAGAGCTAATCTAAACAAACCATCCCACCCAGCAAAGGATGGGGAGAGCTAATCTAAACAAACCATCCCACCCAGCAAAGGATGGGGAGAGCTAATCTAAGCAAAGGATGGGGAGAGCTAATCTAAACAAACCATCCCACCCAGCAAAGGATGGGGAGAGCTAATCTAAACAAACCATCCCACCCAGCAAAGGATGGGGAGAGCTAATCTAAACAAACCATCCCACAAAGGATGGGGGAGAGCTAATCTAAATAAACCATCCCACCCAGCAAAGGATGGGGAGAGCTAATCTAAACAAACCATCCCACCCAGCAAAGGATGGGGAGAGCTAATCTAAACAAACCATCCCACAAAGGATGGGGAGAGCTAATCTAAACAAACCATCCCACCCAGCAAAGGATGGGGAGAGCTAATCTAAACTAACGATCCCACCCAGCAAAGGATGGGGAGAGCTAATCTAAACTAACCATCCCTCCCAGCAAAGGATGGAAAGAGCTAATCTAAACAAACCATCCCACCCAGCAAAGGATGGGGAGAGCTAATCTAAACAAACCATCCCACCCAGCAAAGGATGGGGAGAACTAATCTAAACAAACCATCCCACCCAGCAAAGGATGGGGAGAACTAATCTAAACAAACCATCCCACAAAGGATGGGGAGAGCTAATCTAAACAAACCATCCCACCCAGCAAAGGATGGGGAGAGCTAATCTAAATAAACCATCCCACAAAGGATGGGGAGAGCTAATCTAAACAAACCATCCCACAAAGGATGGGGGGAGCTAATCTAAACAAACCATCTCATCCAGCAAAGGATGGGGAGAGCTAATCTAAACAAACCATCCCACAAAGGATGGGGAGAGCTAATCTAAACAAACCATCCCACCCAGCAAAGGATGGGGAGAGCTAATCTAAACAAACCATCCCACAAAGGATGGGGAGAGCTAATCTAAACAAACCATCCCACCCAGCAAAGGATGGGGAGAGATAATCTAAACAAACCATCCCACCCAGCAAAGGATGGGGAGAGCTAATCTAAACAAACCATCCCACCCAGCAAAGGATGGGGAGAGCTAATCTAAACAAACCATCCCACAAAGGATGGGGAGAGCTAATCTAAACAAACCATCCCACAAAGGATGGGGAGAGCTAATCTAAACAAACCATCCCACCCAGCAAAGGATGGGGAGAGCTAATCTAAACAAACCATCCCACCCAGCAAAGGATGGGGAGAGCTAATCTAAACAAACCATCCCACAAAGGATGGGGAGAGCTAATCTAAACAAACCACCCCACCCAGCAAAGGATGGGGAGAGCTAATCTAAACAAACCATCCGACAAAGGATGAGGAGAGCTAATCTAAACAAACCATCCCACCCAGCAAAGGATGGGGAGAGCTAATCTAAACAAACCATCCCACCCAGCAAAGGATGGGGAGAGCTAATCTAAACAAACCATCCCACCCAGCAAAGGATGGGGAGAGCTAATCTAAGCAAACCATCCCACCCAGCAAAGGATGGGGAGAGCTAATCTAAACAAACCATCCCACCCAGCAAAGGATGGGGAGAGCTAATCTAAACAAACCATCCCACAAATGATGGGGAGAGCTAATCTAAACAAACCATCCCACCCAGCAAAGGATGGGGAGAGATAATCTAAACAAACCATCCAACAAAGGATGGGGAGAGCTAATCTAAACAAACCATCCCACCCAGCAAAGGATGGGGAGAGCTAATCTAAACAAACCATCCCACCCAGCAAAGGATGGGGAGAGCTAATCTAAACAAACCATCCCACCCAGCAAAGGATGGGGAGAGCTAATCTAAACAAACCATCCCACAAAGGATGGGGGGAGCTAATCTAAACAAACCATCCCACCCAGCAAAGGATGGGGAGAGCTAATCTAAACAAACCATCCCACCCAGCAAAGGATGGGGAGAGCTAATCTAAACAAACCATCTCACAAAGGATGGGGAGAGCTAATCTAAACAAACCATCCCGTCCAGCAAAGGATGGGGAGAGCTAATCTAAACAAACCATCCCACCCAGCAAAGGATGGGGAGAGCTAATCTAAACAAACCATCCCACAAAGGATGGGAAGAGCTAATCTAAACAAACCATCCCACCCAGCAAAGGATGGGGAGAGCTAATCTAAACAAACCATCTCACAAAGCATGGGGAGAGCTAATCTAAACAAACCATCCCACCCAGCAAAGGATGGGGAGAGCTAATCTAAACAAACCATCCCACCCAGCAAAGGATGGGGAGAGCTAATCTAAACAAACCATCCCACCCAGCAAAGGATGGGGAGAGCTAATCTAAACAAACCATCCCACCCAGCAAAGGATGGGGAGAGCTAATCTAAACAAACCATCCCACCCAGCAAAGGATGGGGAGAGCTAATCTAAACAAACCATCCCACAAAGGATGGGGAGAGCTAATCTAAACAAACCATCCCGTCCAGCAAAGGATGGGGAGAGCTAATCTAAACAAACCATCCCACAAAGGATGGGGAGAGCTAATCTAAACAAACCATCCTACCCAGCAAAGGATGAGGAGAGCTAATCTAAACAAACCATCCCACAAAGGATGGGGAGAGCTAATCTAAACAAACCATCCCACCCAGCAAAGGATGGGTAGAGCTAATCTAAACAAACCATCCCACAAAGGATGGGGAGAGCTAATCTAAACAAACCATCCCACAAAGGATGGGGAGAGCTAATCTAAACAAACCATCCCACAAAGGATGGGGAGAGCTAATCTAAACAAACTATCCCACAAAGGATGGGGAGAGCTAATCTAAACAAACTATCCCACCCAGCAAAGGATGGGGAGAGCTAATCTAAACAAACCATCCCACCCAGCAAAGGATGGGGAGAGCTAATCTAAACAAACCATCCCACAAAGGATTGGGAGAGCTAATCTAAACAAACCATCTCACCCAGCAAAGAATGGGGAGAGCTAATCTAAACAAACCATCCCACAAAGGATGGGGAGAGCTAATCTAAACAAACCATCCCACAAAGGATGAGGAGAGCTAATCTAAACAAACCATCCCACCCAGCAAAGGATGGGGGAGAGCTAATCTAAACAAACCATCCCACCTAGCAAAGGATGGGGGAGAGCTAATCTAAATAAACCATCCCACCCAGCAAAGGATGGGGAGAGCTAATCTAAACAAACCATCCCACCTAGCAAAGGATGGGGGAGAGCTAATCTAAATAAACCATCCCACAAAGGATGGGGAGAGCTAATCTAAACAAACCATCTCACCCAGCAAAGGATGGGGAGAGCTAATCTAAACAAACCATCCCACAAAGGATGTGGAGAGCTAATCTAAACAAACCATCCCACCCAGCAAAGGATGGGGGAAAGCTAATCTAAATAAACCATCCCACCCAGCAAATGATGGGGGGAGCTAATCTAAACAAACCATCCCACCCAGCAAAGGATGGGTAGAGCTAATCTAAACAAACCATCTCACCCAGCAAAGGATGGGGAGAGCTAATCTAAACAAACCATCCCACAAAGGATTGGGAGAGCTAATCTAAACAAACCATCCCACCCAGCAAAGGATGGGGAGAGCTAATCTAAACAAACCATCCCACCCAGCAAAGGATGGGGAGAGCTAATCTAAACAAACCATCCCACCCAGCAAAGGATGGGGAGAGCTAATCTAAACAAACCATCCCACCTAGCAAAGGATGGGGGGAGCTAATCTAAACAAACCATCCCACCCAGCAAAGGATGGGGAGAGCTAATCTAAACAAACCATCCCACAAAGGATGGGGAGAGCTAATCTAAACAAACCATCCCACAAAGGATGGGGGAGAGCTAATCTAAACAAACCACCCACCCAGCAAAGGATGGGGGGAGCTAATATAAACAAACCATCCCACCCAGCAAAGGATGGGGAGAGCTAATCTAAACAAACCATCCAACCCAGCAAAGGATGGGGAGAGCTAATCTAAACAAACCATCCCACAAAGGATGGGGAGAGCTAATCTAAACAAACCATCCCACAAAGGATGGGGAGAGCTAATCTAAACAAACCATCCCACAAAGGATGGGGGGAGCTAATCTAAACAAACCATCCCACCCAGCAAAGGATGGGGAGAGCTAATCTAAACAAACCATCCCACAAAGGATGGGGAGAGCTAATCTAAACAAACCATCCCACCCAGCAAAGGATGGGGAGAGCTAATCTAAACAAACCATCCCACAAAGGATGGGGAGAGCTAATCTAAACAAACCATCCCACAAAGGATGGGGGAGAGCTAATCTAAACAAACCATCCCACCCAGCAAAGGATGGGGAGAGCTAATCTAAACAAACCATCCCACCTAGCAAAGGATGGGGGAGAGCTAATCTAAATAAACCATCCCACAAAGGATGGGGAGAGCTAATCTAAACAAACCATCCCACCCAGCAAAGGATGGGGAGAGCTAATCTAAACAAACCATCCCACAAAGGATGGGGAGAGCTAATCTAAACAAACCATCCCACAAAGGATGGGGGAGAGCTAATCTAAACAAACCATCCCACCCAGCAAAGGATGGGGAGAGCTAATCTAAACAAACCATCCAACACAGCAAAGGATGGGGAGAGCTAATCTAAACAAACCATCCCACCCAGCAAAGGATGGGGAGAGCTGATCTAAACAAACCATCTCACCCAGCAAATGATGGGGGGAGCTAATCTAAACAAACCATCCCTCCCAGCAAAGGATGGACAGAGCTAATCTAAACAAACCATCCCACCCAGCAAAGGATGGGGAGAGCTAATCTAAACAAACCATCCCACCCAGCAAAGGATGGGGAGAGCTAATCTAAACAAACCACCACACAAAGGATGGGGAGAGCTAATCTAAACAAACCATCCCACCCAGCAAAGGATGGGGGAGAGCTAATCTAAACAAACCATCCCACCCAGCAAAGGATGGGGAGAGCTAATCTAAACAAACCATCCCACCCAGCAAAGGATGGGTAGAGCTAATCTAAACAAACCATCTCACCCAGCAAAGGATGGGGAGAGCTAATCTAAACAAACCACCCAGCAAAGGATGGGGAGAGCTAATCTAAACAGACAATCCCACAAAGGATGGGGAGAGCTAATCTAAACAAACCATCTCACCCAGCAAAGGATGGGGAGAGCTAATCTAAACAAACCATCCCACCCAGCAAAGAATGGGGAGAGCTAATCTAAACAAACCATCCGACAAAGGATGGGGAGAGCTAAACTAAGCAAACCATCCCACCCAGCAAAGGATGGGGAGAGCTAATCTAAACAAACCATCCCACCCAGCAAAGGATGGGGAGAGCTAATCTAAACAAACCATCCCACCCAGCAAAGGATGGGGAGAGCTAATCTAAACAAACCATCCCACCCAGCAAAGGATGGGGAGAGCTAATCTAAACAAACCATCCCACCCAGCAAAGGATGGGGAGAGCTAATCTAAACAAACCATCCCACCCAGCAAAGGATGGGGAGAGCTAATCTAAACAAACCATCCCACCCAGCAAAGAATGGGGAGAGCTAATCTAAACAAACCATCCCACAAAGGATGGGGAGAGCTAATCTAAACAAACCATCCCACAAAGGATGGGGAGAGCTAATCTAAACAAACCATCCCACCCAGCAAAGGATGGGGAGAGCTAATCTAAACAAACCATCCCACCCAGCAAAGGATGGGGGAGAGCTAATCTAAACAAACCATCCCACCCAGCAAAGGATGGGGAGAGCTAATCTAAACAAACCATCCCACCCAGCAAAGGATGGGGAGAGCTAATCTAAGCAAAGGATGGGGAGAGCTAATCTAAACAAACCATCCCACCCAGCAAAGGATGGGGAGAGCTAATCTAAACAAACCATCCCACCCAGCAAAGGATGGGGAGAGCTAATCTAAACAAACCATCCCACCCAGCAAAGGATGGGGAGAGCTAATCTAAACAAACCATCCCACAAAGGATGGGGAGAGCTAATCTAAACAAACCATCCCACCCAGCAAATGATGGGGGGAGCTAATCTAAACAAACCATCGAACAAAGGATGGGGAGAGCTAATCTAAACAAACCATCCCACAAAGGATGGTGAGAGCTAATCTAAACAAACCATCCCACCCAGCAAAGGATGGGGAGAGCTAATCTAAACAAACCATCCCACCCAGCAAAGGATGGGGAGAGCTAATCTAAACAAACCATCCCACAAAGGATGGGGAGAGCTAATCTAAACAAACCATCCTACCCAGCAAAGGATGGGGAGAGCTAATCTAAACAAACCATCCCACCCAGCAAAGGATGGGGAGAGCTAATCTAAACAAACCATCCCACCCAGCAAAGGATGAGGAGAGCTAATCTAAACAAACCATCCCACCCAGCAAAGGATGGTGAGAGCTAATCTAAACAAACCATCCCACCCAGCAAAGGATGGGGAGAGCTAATCTAAACAAACCATCCCACCCAGCAAAGGATGGGGAGAGCTAATCTAAACAAACCATCCGACAAAGGATGGGGAGAGCTAATCTAAACAAACAATCCGACAAAGGATGGGAAGAGCTAATCTAAACAAACCATCCCACAAAGGATGGGGAGAGCTAATCTAAACAAACCATCCCACCCATCAAAGGATGGGGAGAGCTAATCTAAACAAACCATCCCACCCAGCAAAGGATGGGGAGAGCTAATCTAAGCAAAGGATGGGGAGAGCTAATCTAAACAAACCATCCCACCCAGCAAAGGATGGGGAGAGCTAATCTAAACAAACCATCCCACCCAGCAAAGGATGGGGAGAGCTAATCTAAGCAAAGGATGGGGAGAGCTAATCTAAACAAACCATCCCACCCAGCAAAGGATGGGGAGAGCTAATCTAAACAAACCATCCCACAAAGGATGGGGAGAGCTAATCTAAACAAACCATCCCACCCAGCAAAGGATGGGGAGAGCTAATCTAAACAAACCATCCCACCCAGCAAAGGATGGGGAGAGCTAATCTAAACAAACCATCCCACCCAGCAAAGGATGTGGAGAGCTTATCTAAACAAACCATCCCACCCAGCAAAGGATGGGGAGAGCTAATCTAAACAAACCATCCCATCCAGCAAAGGATGGGGAGAGCTAATCTAAACAAACCATCCCACAAAGGATGGGGAGAGCTAATCTAAACAAACCACCCCACAAAGGATGGGGAGAGCTAATCTAAACAAACCATCCCACCCAGCAAAGAATGGGGAGAGCTAATCTAAACAAACCATCCCACCCAGCAAAGGATGGGGAGAGCTAATCTAAACAAACCATCCCACCCAGCAAAGGATGGGGAGAGCTTATCTAAACAAACCATCCGACAAAGTTAGTGCTGCAGTTTATAACAAATTCATTGTTTAATTTAAGTTTTAGGTTTTCGTTACATTTGCTTAGATCTCTCATAAACTTTCATTTTACAAAAAAATTAACTACTTTAAAATATTTTATTGAAGACTCTTTTAGGGTCATCCATAAATGACGTCACACTTTTTTGACGATTTTTACCTCTACCCCTCGTCTCCGTCACACATTGTCCCAAAAAGCCAGACACCCCCCCTCCTCTAAAATGACGTCACATCTCAGCCTACAACCCACCTCAAAATTGCATTTGAATTTTTCTTAAAACATCGAAATTTTCCAAAATTCTTGTCTGAACTCTCAATTTTTATTACAATTTATTAAAACCGTTTTCAAAAACGCGAAATAACGGCTAAAATTCGTTTTTTAACATTGCTTTTTATAATGCAAAAGTATGACGTCCCACCATCAGATCCCTCCTCCCCCTCATAACACCGTCACAAAATTACGGACCCCCCTCCCCCATACGAGTGTGACGTCGTTTATGGACGACCCTTTTTTTAAAAAGGTAAAATTACATTATTGATTGGCACACCATGATATGTTTGAAAATTCGCATACATGAATAAACGAACGATCTCAAAACAGATAGAACTTAATAACCTCTTAAATCGATCTGATGAAAAAATGTGCTACATTTGATGACTACATTGATGTACCAGTCATGACATCATACTTTGCCTCAAACTCCTTTCTTGAATGAATATTCCTTCATTTTATTAACCTTACCATTACTATGATATTTTAAATTATTATTTTTTAAACTTGTATTAAAGTTTTATGAACTTCTATTATAATTTCATAAAATATTTTTTTTATAATTTTATCATCGTGTATAATAATTGTATATTTTCACATTAAATACGAACACCATTCTTCGATGTATTGCAGCCTGGTATGAAAACTTCTGAAAAAAAAACCCACTTAAAAGATGGGCTGTTAAAACATCAGACTGCTGGCCGATTGAACCATGGCGAGATAACGAGTCGATGCTCAACAAACGTAATCCTGCTAATGGCTAAAACAACTGACAAAAACGGCCATCAGTTTCCTACTGTCCCCGTGTTTTATGGCGCATCAGCCTCTGTTAGAGTGTGAAACATATCAGCCTCTGTTAGAGTGTGAAACACATCAGCCTCTATTAGTGTGAAACAACGACCTCTGTAAACGGTGCTAACGTGCCCGTCGTAATGGAAGTCTTAAAGGGTTATGGTGGTTAAAGTGATACCATTAAAAGATTACATCCCCTGTTTAACGACGGAGTTATCGGTCTTTTAACGAGAGAGGTGAATTTATCTAGAGAAATCTTCCATTTATGGGCGGAAAAAAAAGAAACTTCTCCAATTATAAATTGGAATGTTTTGTTATAAAGTTCAAAGTTCGCGCACAGAATGTTATAAGACATAAGAACCAATTATATAACACATTAACGATTTAAAGTAATTCTCATACCACTTTCCATTAAGTGATCTGTTAAATCCATTATTTGAAGCATGCTCTCTTGCGACAAAACAGCACGCTACATTTTATTTTATATAAATAATGGTTAAGCCTTAAGCTGTGTTTGCAGTTAATGTGTAAGCATGGTGCGTAATCCCGTCCTATTAGAAATAGAATACAGGGAATTAAAAACATTGTTGTAAACCGTTCTTTATCCCAACACCTAGCCCATACAACTCAACATATGCCAAATACCTTATCGGAATATGTAAAAGTAATTTCAATCTTTTACGTCACTGATCTAATTACGCTTTCTGTCAAAACAAAATGTATTACGTTTAGTTGTTTTATTTTCCGTCTTTCGTTATTTTATGATACTTTTGTTTATATTATAAACAATGGGCTATTAATATATATAAATTTGATCAGGCGGTGTATAAAACAACAGCGTCCTTGACACGTAATCGAAGAGATCGATCACGCATCCAATCACATTGAACAGCTATATCTGCAGCTCTCGACAGACCCAATGTTGAAGGCGGTAACTTCACCCAAGGGAAATAATTTGAAACCGCCCGAGTAACGGAACCTGTAACTGGGACCACCCAGTTGAAAACATTCGTAGTTTAGAAAGGAATTTATTTTATAAACATCGTAAATCTATAGTACAATAAATGATTGATGCTGAGATTTATCGTTGTAGGTTGTACGATCAAATATGGCTCATGATTTTTTTAAATATATATTTTTTTACAGATTTGAGATTTTTCTAATATTCGCATTAAGTAAATTATTTTTTTTTAAATACAAGGACATATCAATCAGTGGTAACGATTGTAATCTCTTTGCAAAATTTTAACAGTCAACTAGAAATCCTTAAAGAAATAAAAACTTTAAAAAGTTACATTAACAAATCATTTTATCGTCACCCCATGCCCTATTCGTCATCGCAATCCTTCATAATACCCCTCCCCCAATCCCTGCCTCTTTCTTTGCCCAGTCCCTTTTTACCAGTCTAGCTCCATACCAGTCCTTATCAACCAGTCCCTCACTAATCCAAATCTCAACAATCACAATTCCTCACTAATCAACCTCTCCACAATCCCAGTTAATCACTAATCCAGCTCTCCGGAACCCCAGTCCCATTTCATTCCTATTTGTCCCTTTCAAATTAAAATAATTAACAAGTGCCATACAAGACCAAAGGCACAGTCCCTCATCTCATTCCTCACATTCCATTCCCTTTCCCTCAAACATCTCTTTCTAGAACATTTCAATTTTCTTCAACTACATTCAAGTCTCACCCTACCACCACACTCTTCTGCCCACACCAAATCTACTTTCACAATTGACATCACACATCTCCCCCACAACAAACCTACTCTCACAATTGACATCACAAATCTCCCCCACAACAAACCTACTCTCACAATTGACATCACAAATCTCCCCCACAACAAACCTACTCTCACAATTGACATCACAAATCTCCCCCACAACAAACCTACTCTCACAATTGACATCACAAATCTCCCCCACAACAAACCTACTCTCACAATTGACATCACAAATCTCCCCCACAACAAACCTACTCTCACAATTGACATCACAAATCTCCCCCACAACAAACCTACTCTCACAATTGACATCACAAATCTCCCCCACAACAAACCTACTCTCACAATTGACATCACAAATCTCCCCCACAACAAACCTACTCTCACAATTGACATCACAAATCTCCCCCACAACAAACCTACTCTCACAATTGACATCACAAATCTCCCCCACAACAAACCTACTCTCACAATTGACATCACACATCTCTCCCACACATATCAAACCTACTCTCACAATTGACATCACACATCTCCCCCACAACAAACCTACTCTCACAATTGACATCACACATCTCTCCCACACATATCAAACCTACTCTCACAATTGACAGCACACATCTCCCCCACACCAAACCTACTCTCACTATTGACATCACACATCTCTCCCACACATATCAAACCTACTCTCACAATTGACATCACACATCTTCCCCCACACACTTAACCTACTCTCACACCTGAAATCACACATATCTCCCCACACCAAATCTACTCTCACAATTGACATCACACATTCTCCCACACACTTAACCTACTCTCACACCTGAAATCACACATCTCCCCACCCCCCCCTCCACATTACACACTTTTATTAAATTCGCCTGTTTGTCGCAAACCAATTTAATTGAATTTGAAGTACTGTTTCGATCGTCGACCATGAAATCACCAGGCACCAACATCACAGTTCAGCGGTGACCCAACCCTAGTCAATCTCCTATTGATTTTAACCAATACAGTTATTTGATTGGTTTTTTTTTTACATGGATCATTTGGTAGGTTTTGTAAATTTAAAAACAAAATCTGCTTCGATCAGATAGGTTATTACAATAAATAAACAGTGTGGTGTGTATCTGACACTGCTGTGTAGTGTGTCTTACCAGAGGCGTAGCGAGGGGGGTATATATGTCCCTGGGCACCGACCTTAGGGGGCGCCAAAATGGGTTGGAAAAACAAATTAAAATGTCATTTTAGCTGCATTTTTGCATTATAAATAGTTTGAGGAAGGAAGTGCAGATCGAAATTTTGAGGGGGGGGGGGGGTGCAAATCGAAAAAAAATTCCCGAGGGGGGGGGGGAGCGCCAAATTGAAAGTTTGTCCCCCGGCGCCGGGAAGGGTCGCTACGCTTCTGTGTCTTACACAGTGTGTTGTGTGTCTGACACTTTTGTGTGCAGGTCTGACACAGCGTACTGAGTGTTTGTTGTGTGTCTGACACGTTGTTTGAATGTCTGACACAGTGTGTTGTTTTTCTGACACGTTGTCTTGTGTGTCAACACGGCCAGGTGTGATCAGGTCCTACACAGTGTGTTGTTTCTATACCGTCATGTACCTCCATTAAACAACATACACGGTTCACTGTTTCAAGAATAACAGTGAACGTATCTTATAACTCGTAATGTATCATCTTTCAAAACATGTTTCCCCATTCAAAGATTACATGACGCTGTATATTTAAGGTTATTTTTTGAAGTTGTCATTTGTAGTGTCCGGTCTTTAAACGTCAGGTAAACTCTACATCACCTGACTTACCAAGATGGGCTGCTAACTTCCCCGGGCCACCACGTGATACTGGCCATTAAACTATCGACACCACCCCTCCCCCCTTACCTGAGACCAATCCACGTAATAAAATGTGATAGTTCTACACAAATGACTAAAACATCTTAACTTAACAATCGCTTTGTCAGCGAATGCCATTCAATTGAGCAATTATTATGTGCACTTTCAATTTTTTGAGCATCAAATGGGTACAAAAAATGTAGTTCAAAGCCATGGGAAACTGGCCTACAATTCATGTTGGTATTTTTTTTCTATAATCAATTTTATTTTTTGCAACTGTTTGAAATAATCGAGTCGTATCAAGTAATGATTGGAAGATTACCAAATCATGCAGATCATTACGTAATTATTTGATATAGCTTGCGGAGCGGGAGGAAAGCGAACAGCAGAGGCGTAGCGAGGGGGGGGGCGGGGGGGGGGGGGGCGGACCGCACCGGGTGACACCATTTAGGGGGGTGACACCAAGGCAAAAAATAGCAAAGTATATAGAGAAAAAGTTGAGGTGGGGTTGCAAATCGAAAGTTTGAGGGGGGGGGGGGGTGCAAATCGAAAAATTGACCTCCGACCTCACTCCGCCACTGGGGAACAGTATTACAGTATTTGAATCATATTGTAATAGAATTTAACCTTAAACTGTATCACGTTGTTCTAAAACTGTTGCATCACAGCTATTAATGTTAGACAGGCCTAAATGGGGTCACATGATGTCATTTACATTTGAGCCGTCCCTCTGCGTAATTAACGTTCGTACAATTAACTGACAGCTAATTAGTCGCCTGCGTAGCAGTCTTCTATTTTATATTATTCACACAAGGGGTTTAATTAGGAGAAACTTCACTCAATCAAACCAAGTGAACAGTATCGACTTCTCTTTAATTAAGCGTCGTTTCATTAAGTCGGATCGTTTCGATATTTTTACAAGCACAGTTGGGGTCGCACGTTTCAAATGTTAAATGATCTGCCAGATAAAGTTAAGCGTCTTGTGGCCAACTATAATTTAAATTATCAACTGACGCGTCAAATGATCTCACGAACAGACGAAACACTAACGTTAGAACAACAGGGTTCCAGCTATCTTCTACATCTTCGTCCTTAAATTTAGTGTTAGAAGAAATCCCCTCTAGCACAATTAAGTATACGTGTCAAATGGTTATGCGCCATTGAGGCTTTTCTTTCTGGATTTGCATCCGTATCTTTTGCACAAACAAGAACAAACTACACGGCAGTATTTGTTTGATTTTGGAGTTCCAGCAATGAAACTCAACTTTTCCTATAGAATTATTCTCCTTAGATTATATATATATATATATATATATATATATATATATATATATATATATATATATATATATATATATATATATATACATATATATATATATATACATATACATATACATATATATATATATATATATATATATATATATATATATAAATAAATATATATATATATATATATATATATATATATAAATATATATATATATATATATATATATATATATATATATATATATATATATATATATATATATATATAGATCCTCTGGTATTCATCTCTTCGTTGCGTAATTCACATTTTGTCAATTCCTGTCAAATACATTTAACGGACCTTGCTAAAGAACACTTTTAAGTTAGTTTTGATATTTTGTGTAAACGGGAAAATAATTTGTATTGATTCTATCAGTGATCGATAGCACGAGGCCAATATTATCAAACAGCTTGGAGGGGGGGGGGGGGGAGGGAGAGGCCGATGACGTCATAACTCAATTGATCGATGAGGTAATATCTGAGAGAGGACGAAATGAATCGCCACTGTTTATTCAAACATTATTCTACCTGGGAGATCGCTCGAGCTTTTCCAGGTGTTTAGAACTCACAGCGCGTGGGGTCGATTTCAATCACAATCTAGAGATTGTGGGCAGGTGTTTGGTCACATTCAGCGACCTGTGTGGTTGTGTGGTTGGGTCAAATATTTGGTCACATTCAGCGACCTGTGTGGTTGTGTGGTTGGGTCAAATATTTGGTCACATTCAGCGACCTGTGTGGTTGTGTGGTTGGGTCAAATATTTGGTCACATTCAGCGACCTGTGTGGTTGTGTGGTTGGGTCAAATATTTGGTCACATTCAGCGACCTGTGTGGTTGTGTGGTTGGGTCAAATATTTGGTCACATTCAGCGACCTGTGTGGTTGTGTGGTTGGGTCAAATGTGTGGTCTTAGGTCAAGTGTTTGGTCACATTCAGTAACCTGTGTGGTTGTGTGGTTGGGTGAAATATTTGGTCTTAGGTCAAATATTTGGTCTTATGCCAAATATTTGGTTACATTCAGCAACCTGTGGGGTTGTGTGGTTGGGTCAAATATTTGGTCACATTCAGCGACCTGTGTGGTTGTGTGGTTGGGTCAAATGTGTGGTCTTAGGTCAAGTGTTTGGTCACATTCAGTAACCTGTGTGGTTGTGTGGTTGGGTGAAATATTTGGTCTTAGGTCTAATATTTGGTCTTAGGTCAAATATTTGGTCTTAGGTCAAATATTTGGTCTTATGTCAAATATTTGGTCTTAGGTCAAATATTTGGTCTTAGGTCAAATGTTTGGTCACATTCAGTAACCTGTGTGGTTGTGTGGTTGGGTGAAATATTTGGTCTTAGGTCAAATATTTGGTCTTAGGTCAAATATTTGGTCTTAGGTCAAATATTTGGTCTTATGTCAAATATTTGGTCTTAGGTCAAATATTTGGTCTTAGGTCAAATATTTGGTTACATTCAGCAACCTGTGGGGTGGGGTGGTTGGGTCAAATATTTGGTTTTAGGTCAAATATTTGGTCTTAGGTCAAATATTTGGTTACATTCAGCAACCTGTGGGGTTGGGTGGTTGGGTCAAATATTTGGTCTTTGGTCAAATATTTGGTCTTAGGTCAAATATTTGGTCTTAGGTCAAATATTTGGTCTTAGGTCAAATATTTGGTCTTAGGTCAAATATTTGGTCTTAGGTCAAATATTAGGTCTTAGGTCAAATATTTGGTTACATTCAGCAACCTGTTGGTTTGGGTGGTTGGGTCAAATATTTGGTCTTAGGTCAAATATTTGGTCTTAGGTCAAATATTTGGTCTTAGGTCAAATATTAGGTCACATTCAGCTACGTGTGTGGTTGAACCATAATTTCTACAAATGAACACATTCCGGCATCGCTATCTCCGTATTGGTACAATTACCCGCCTTAAAAACTCCAATAGTGCATTATCTCCTTGTCATTTCCCCTTCCCCATCACTCCAACTCATCATTTAGAGATTGGGCTATGTTAAGGATTAGTGGAGGAGACGTTAAGGATGGGGATTGCGTTTTGGTTAGGGCTATGATGAAGGCTGTGTTAGTTTAGGGATTGGGGTAGAGTTGTAGATATGGATAAGGATATGGGATTAGATATTCAGACGAATAGGGAAATAAATAGTGAGACGCAGACAAAAGAAACTCACCCCTTTGATAATATTCCCACATATATTGTGATCCGTGTGCAGCTCCTCCGTACGGTAGTAGTGCATGACCGTGGCGAAGATGCCCGGATGTCGGTCAAAGAAGTACTCGTTTCTCTCGGCGTCGTAGCTCTCGTCATTCTCCAGACTCCTGGCCAGACGAGACAGTCTGGTGCCCGGCTTCTTCAGAAGTGTGTGCGTCCAGGTTTCGAACACGGCACCGCCGACGTTGAGCTTGACGCGCCGGTTTCTGGTGGCGTTGGTGACGGCCGCCACAGCCGCCCGCCTGATCACTTCCATAGGTCACGTGATGAGGTCAGACGATGAAACGACACGCATCCTTGACCTTTGGAGTTTCGGGTTTGGAACTCTGCGAAAATAAAAATAAAATCACTTATTTAAGTGAATTGGGACTGCGTGGTCGATTGGTAGAGCATTGGACTACTAGCTTGAAAGCCTCGAGATCAGATCTTGGTTCTGACTTGTGACTGTAGGACGTCCCAGAGTTCGACCAGGTCTGATTGGTACATGATTTACGTTGGGGGAGATAAGGCGACTGGGCATAGTGCTGACCACGTCATACGTTCATTTGTCGAGGTCAAGAATCATATGAAGTCTACTTCATCTGCCCAACGGATCGCTAGATCAAAAAAGAAGTTTATTTCATTAATTAAGTGAATCAAATAGCCTAATTAAAACTTTCTACTATGTAACACCAGAAGAAATGCAACCTAACCATAGCTGAAGAAGTAAAAAAAGTTATTAAAATATTTTGAATAAAGTTGTCCAAGTTATAGTTATTGTAGTTCACTATTTCTTATAGCTTTTAAACTGAATGTTATAAATCTCAACCAGTATTAAAATAAGTGGTGTCATTTGAAAAATCTTTGCCCTAAACTAGAGACACAAAAAAAACTATAAACTGTGCTGCATTTTTTCATGACAAAAACTGAGTTTTCGTTTTTAGCCTGATTGTTTTTGTGTTTGTTTTTTAATGCTAAATAAATGGTTTGTGCTTTGGGGAAAATGTCAATTTAAAAGATGTGATAGGAAAGGAAAAAAAAAATTATAGATAGAATCAAGAATGTCTATCAAAGAAATAAGCATTCCCTCTGCATGTTTTTAAAATGTTTGATCAGCTGATGTATAGATGTACGTGGGCTTATATGTATATAGATATAATATGTCGGATGAGAATACAGAGCATTAAAAACATGGACCTTGAAATCTTAAAATACAAACAAAAGCACGGCATTTGTCCTATAAATAGGATACATTTGTTTAAAAAAAATCTTAGTGCGTGCTCTTTAGAGTGAGCTCCCCTTTGTTTGGGTCGCGTTGTTTACTTTGATAACTGTATTTTGTTATTGGGTCGCTTATAACAACTATTTGGATGGAGTGTCGTGTAGGCTGCTGGACGCTACGGTCACGTACACACATACACACTGCGATGTGTTCTCTCTCTCTCTCTTTCATCACATACATACTGAGATGTCTCTATCATCACATACGTACTTAGATGCCGTCTCTATCATCACATATACGATGAGATGTGTTCTCTCTATGAGTCTCATTACATACATATTTATATTTGTTCTCTGGTAAATATACATTTAATGTATAATTCTATTCCGTTTAGGATGAGGGGGTGGTGAACGTGCTTCAGGGGCCAGTGCCTCCCCCCCCCCCCCACACACACCATCGAAGAGATACCTGAAAGATCACATAATTATGTACTGAACCACTCACCAACAATACATTTCACCCCCTCCATAGGTATTTTATATCTTGAGCCCATCAAACATAGCACTAGCAACCATTAGCTGTTAAATCTAAGGTTGGACAACAACGCAATCCTCTTGTATTATCCAGTGATAAGCTATATACCGCCTTTTCCAGATATTAAAATTATTTAATACCATCACTAACTCGTCTTTGAGTTAATGGTGAGTTATTTAAATTACAGACTTTAAAAAAAACAACAACGTGAATTTCAAATGCACCTTCAGATTTGGAGTTCTGATTATGTGGAGTTCTCTGGCAACATGAATAAAATAAAGTTTACATTCGATCCTTGCATATTGATCTATTTGTTTTCTTTCGTTTCTAGGCAACGATCATTTCACACTAAGCCAACAAATGTTTGGTACCGCTTGCTTTTATTCCCACACATATTACAAGTATTACATTCAGCCATATGTTATTGTAAGGAAGTATTACATTTAACAACACGTTATTGTAAGATAGTATTAGACAGGGGCGTAGCGAGGGCGGGGCGGGGAGTGCGGGCCGCACCGGTGACAACATTTAGGTGGGTGACACCAAGGCAAAAAATTGCAAAATTTATAGAAGAAAAATGTTTTGTTTTGCCCGTTCAATTAATGGTTAATTAAAGTTAAATTAATTAGTCTTCTAAGTAAAAATAGAAAATTATAACAAGGGGGTGACACCATGACGTAAACGTGCTAACTTTAGAGACACATTGCTACATCCAACTACATTATTAACAAACTATAGATAAACATCGTTACTATTACGTCTCTAGTGATTAAAGCTTATTAAAATGCATGTATGCGTATGTGGCGCATATTTAAATTATAGGCCTATGTAGGCCAATACACACACACACACACACACATATATATATATATATATATATATATATATATATATATATATATATATATATATATATATATATATATATATATATATAAGTTTCTTGTAGGTGGGGGTGACACCACGATGTACCGCACCGGGTGACACCCGACCTAGCGACGCCACTCGTATTACATTCAACCATATGTTATTGTAAGGAAGTATACATTCAGCCATATGTTATTGTAAGAAAGTGTTACATTCAACCACACGTTATTGTAAGGAAGTATTACATTCAGCCAGACGTTATTGTAAGAAAGTATTATATTCAACCACACTTTATTGTGAGAATTTGTTACATTCAACCACACATTGTAAGAAAGTATTACATTCAATCATAACTTACTACAAGAAAGTATTACATTCAACGACAGATTTTCCCCATATCAATGGCTACCTGATTTGTACTTTCTATTTTAAATTAAACTTCTGTGTTAATAATGAATGTATCTGGTCCGACCATTTCCTGCTGTCATATTAACACCCGTTTTAAGTGTACAAGTTAACTATATATATTACACGTTTATATTAACGTTTATGTTATGTGTATGTTTATATCAATTTCATCGTTAAGCGTACAAGGTTATATACTTTTATTAGTCGTTAAAGTACATGTTATATATATTTGTTAATGTATATGTATGTATGGGGTGTGTATGCACGTGGTGTAACACAAATCATTCTCTCTATATTTTTTTATAATTTATTAAAATTGTATTAGATTTAGATATATCTTAGACCAACAAAGCATAATTTACATGATGTTCTTAAATTAAGTTACACAGGTATTGCTGTAATAAACTGCTTTTTAAGATAATATCAAAGAAACACGAAATGTTAGTGCAAACGTTTCACTGTAATTGATCAATAGTACTAGAACATTCAGAGTTAGTAATAAATATTCCACCAACCTTACGTTCAACGTACCCAAACAACTCAGCCTATTTATGTTAGTGAACTCTGTTTACGGGGAAAATCTCCCTGAACTCATCTGTTTCATCCGTCCATGTAACAGCGAACTTTGTTACCGGCGAACTGATACTAAATAATTCAACTGGTGGAACAGCCATCGCACGTGCGATCGGTTTAACCCTTGCACGTGGAAGGTGAGCGGCAACCGGTTTGTTGTGAGTTAGCGCTCTACTAGCGCCGTGAGAGCCGTCTTTAAAAAAGTCAATGGTGTCGTAATGTGTACCCCGTGTCGTTTAGAAGTGTGTCGTAATGTGTCCATTGTGTCGTTTAGAAGTGTGTCGTAATGTGTCAATTGTGTCGTTTAGAAGTGTGTCGTAATGTGTCCATTGTGTCGTTTAGAAGTGTGTCGTAATGTGTCCATTGTGTCGTTTAGAAGTGTCGTATTGTGTCCATTGTGTCGTTTAGAAGTGTGTCATGATGTGTCCATTGTGTCGTTTAGAAGTGTGTCGTAATGTGTCCATTGTTATTGGTAATGTGTCGTATAGAAGTGTGTTGTAATGTGTCCATTGTTATTGGTAATGTGTCGTTTCTTGAGTGTGTCGTAATGTGTCCAATGTGTCATTTAGTAGTGTGTCGTAATGTGTCCATTGTGTCGTTTAGAAGTGTGTCGTAATGTGTCCATTGTTATTGGTAATGTGTCGTTTCTTGAGAGTGTTCTAATATCTCATTAGTGTCCTAATGTGTCCAAGCGTGTTGTGTTTCAAGTGTGTCCTGACGTATCGTTCGTCTCGTGTGTCCAACGTCTCACCAACCAAGTGTGTCTTGGTGTGTCTCTTATCATTTCTCTGCAGATTTTCTCCACGTGTCGAGACAGACTGGAGAGTACAACATTCTAGCGGGGTCTAGTTGGCGGACACACAACATTTCTCTGGCGAAGCCTAGCGGTAGAGCACTAGACTGCTAACCCGAAAGTCTCGAGCTTGAAGTCCATTCAGTATTGATGGGTTCCTAATTCTCGTTAGAAACAAAAACAGCCGGATAAAGTGCTGACCGCACTATCCCTTCATATGCCGAGATCACAGAGACAGGTGAACTCTACTTTACTTGCCCCATAGGTTGTTAGGTTTGAAAAAAGAACCTACCCTGAAAATGATGTCACTAACCTCCCACCCGCATGACTAATCATAAAAAAAAACTCAATTGGTTTTCGACACAAAAAAACACTCCAGTTTGTGAGGACGTGACGTAATAAGATTTTTAAATCTAACACAACCATTCATTTATGCAAGTGGGTGTGAAGATTTCTCCACAAGTAAAACCAATTAAAAACGGCTTTGAATACAATCTTTGTTATACTCTCTAACCCCTTGCAATCTTTTTGTTTCAAGAGACTTAAACGGAACTGTGGTTTTCGGGTCTGTTATCGTTCTTTAAGCATCACTGCTAAAAAAAACTGTTGCTGTAAAATTGCTACCTGCGAAAAGAACCGTCTATTGTCATGAACAATGGCAATTCATACAAAGATGGTTGTTTGAAAATTCTGCAATAACCTTCTAGCATGTTCGCAGTCATTTTAGGTAAAACGCGGTTAGCACCCCCCCCCCCCTTTTTACCGCCCTTCCCAGCACCCCCACCAATTCACACACGCACACCATTTCACTTTGCACTAATAAAAATAAATGAAATCTAAAGAAAAATTCAGCCGACGCCTGTGAATACAGGCACTGCAACATTGTTGCGAACTAAAATAAACATTTTCGGAATGCTGCCTGAATAACATTTTGGTGGTACATCATTGTATACACTTAAACCTACGACAGACTTGTGTAGATGTTGTTATAAATCTAGGTACCCAACAGTACATCATTGTATACACTTAGACCTACGATATCACACATTCTTGTGTAGATGTTGTTATAAATCTAGGTACCCAACAGTACATCATTGTCTACACTTAGACCTACGACAATCTTGTGTAGATGTTGTTATAAATCTAGGTACCCAACAGTACATCATTGTATACACTTAGACCTACGATATCACACATTCTTGTGTAGATGTTGTTATAAATCTAGGTACCCAACAGTACATCTTTGTATACACTTAGACCTACGATAATCTTGTGTAGATGTTGTTATAAATCTAGGTACCCAACAGTACATCATTGTCTACACTTAGACCTACGACAATCTTGTGTAGATGTTGTTATAAATCTAGGTACCCAACAGTACATCATTGTATACACTTAGACCTACGATAATCTTGTGTAGATGTTGTTATAAATCTAGGTACCCAACAGTACATCATTGTATACACTTAGACCTACGATAATCTTGTGTAGATGTTGTTATAAATCTAGGTACCCAACAGTACATCATTGTATACACTTAGACCTACGACAATCTTGTGTAGATGTTGTTATAAATCTAGGTACCCAACAGTACATCATTGTATACACTTAGACCTACGATAATGTTGTGTAGATGTTGTTATAAATCTAGGTACCCTACAGTACATCATTGTATACACTTAGACCTACGATAATCTTGTGTAGATGTTGTTATAAATCTAGGTACCCAACAGTACATCATTGTATACACTTAGACCTACGATAATGTTGTGTAGATGTTGTTATAAATCTAGGTACCCAACAGTACATCATTGTATACACTTAGACCTACGATAATCTTGTGTAGATGTTGTTATAAATCTAGGTACCCAACAGTACATCATTGTATACACTTAGACCTACGATAATGTTGTGTAGATGTTGTTATAAATCTAGGTACCCTACAGTACATCATTGTATACACTTAGACCTACGACATCACACAGACTTGTGTAGATGTTGTTATAAACCTAGGTACCCAACAGTACATCATTGTATACACTTACACCTACGATAATGTTGTGTAGATGTTGTTATAAATCTAGGTACCCAACAGTACATCATTGTATACACTTAGACCTACGATAATGTTGTGTAGATGTTGTTATAAATCTAGGTACCCAACAGTACATCATTGTATACACTTAGACCTACGACATCACACAGACTTGTGTAGATGTTGTTATAAACCTAGGTACCCAACAGTACATCATTGTATACACTTACACCTACGATAATGTTGTGTAGATGTTGTTATAAATCTAGGTACCCAACAGTACATCATTGTATACACTTAGACCTACGGTATCACACATTCTTGTGTAGATGTTGTTATAAACCTAGGTACCCAACAGTACATCATTGTATACACTTAGATCTACGACAATCTTGTGTAGATGTTGTTATAAATCTAGGTACCCAACAGTACATCATTGTATACACTTAGACCTACGAGAATCTTGTGTAGATGCTGTTATAAATCTAGGTACTCAACAGTCAGTTATTTTTTTAAACTATTACCTAAACTACCAGAATTTTTTTCTGTTGTGAACTTGAAGCAGGAGGATAAAGACGTTTAACCGATGAATTACTTTAAATCACTGAGACTGATTTCAATCCCTAAAACACTAAGGAAATAAAAACGAGCGTATTTAGAAAAATACAACTTACCTTTTGAGAGTAGCCTCCCTTTTTATTATGAATAACAACAGGCTTAAAATGTCAACAGATTTTATACTTGTCCAGTAAAGCAAAAATTATAATGGAAATGACCGTTTCTCACATTAAAATACAATGACTAGTAAAGAATGTCTTCCAACTTAAAAAGTCAGTGGAATACAGTCGACTCGACATCTTGCTTGTACGCAATAACTTACTCCCCTTAAAATACCGCGGTAGTTGTGGGAGATATGGCTATAAGATCACATTGGAGTCAGGTAGAAAAAATCTGGAGGTATTTCCTGGAATAAAACAGAGCGACTACTGAGCCACGCGACAAGTGGGGCCGGCTATGGCAGGACGCTGGTGATGGGATTATTCTCAACACTATCGATTGGTACCGATTGATGCCGATTGATGCCTATTGGTACCGTTTGATGCCGATTGATGCCGATTGATGCCGATTGATGCCGATTGATGCCGATTGATGCCGATTGATGCCGATTGTTGCCGATTGATGCCGATTGATGCCGATTGATGCCGATTGGTGCCGATTGATGCCGGTTGATGCCGGTTGTTGCCGATTGATGCCGATTGATGCCGATTGATGCCGATTGATGCCGATTGATGCCGATTGATGCCAATTGATGCCGGTTGATGCCGATTGATGCCGATTGATGCCGATTGGTGCCGATTGATGCCGATTGATACCGATTGATGCCGATTGATGCCGGTTGATGCCGGTTGATGCCGATTGATGCCGGTTGTCGCAGGATGGTGTTTCACTTAGTTCGGTGGTCGTGGGTTCACGATTGTAAACCTCTTCTTATGTGGTTCGATGGTTAGAACCACTCGTACGATGAAACGATCATTTATTCCACTTTTCCTTGTACAAGAAAGTTTTCTTCGCATGTGGCGAGGGTTCACCTTGAAATGGGGAAGATGATTTATCCTGAATTATAATGGTCAGAGGCGTAGCGAGGGAGGGGGGGGGGGCGGACCGCACCGGGTGACACCATTTAGGGTGGTGACACCAAGGCAGAAAATAGCAAAATATATAGAGAAAAATTATAATTCCACTTTATTAAGTGATTAATTCGAGTGTTAAATAGTGTTTTTAGAGGTGCAAATCGAAAGTTTGAGGGGGGTGGGGGGTTGCAAATATGAGGGAGGTGCTGGGGGAGGTGCAAATCGAAAATTGAAAGTTTGTCCCCGGAAGGGTCGCTACGCCTCTGGAGGGGGGGGGGGTAGATGACACCATTAAGTGCCGCACCGGGTTACACCCGACCTCGCTACGCCACTGATAATGGTGCAAGGTTTCCAAGTGTTTTGATGCTGTGTAGTTGTATATAATCATTGTTACACATCACAAAAACAATATCATGTTTTCCAGTATTTAACTCAATTACTTCTAAGCTATCACCCACCTGTAAAATATGTGAATTGGTGCTCGATCTTAACTGACAATGTCTGTCTCGATTTCACCTGACAATGTCTCACAGTTACCTGATATCTGTCTTATAACTACCTGAAAGAACTGGAGTCTGTCTGTTACCTGATGTTTATCTCGCAGTGACCCGTTAATGTCTGTCTTTAAAGCCATCTTCTAAAGGACTCTACGATCTAGCTCTCTTTTATTTGTTCCTACTGTTTGAATGCATATTTTATCAAGTTTAACTGACGTTAGAATTGATTGCATGATAACGAACAACGAACGTGGTTTAGCCTGAATAATTATTTGACTAATACAATGCTGGACTGCTGAATGTCTATGGGAATTATTTATATTGGGTTTTCTTTGTAAGCTGGCTATTGTGAGTCCACTAGGGACATTTTCATCAAATGGCGACACTTCTAAAACCTTAAATGGATTACTGAAGCGTTTGATCTGCTCGACTGGTAACCTGTGGTCTGGAGTTCGAATCCCTGGTCCTAAAATGACGGGACCTTGACCATAAGAACGACTTCTTGCTGTTGAAAGCCCATTCATGCGATATCTTAACCATAGCCGTACTCCATCGTTATATAACCGGTAAAGGATCACTCATTTATGACATGAATTCACCTTATGAACACGAGTTTTGTATGTGTACATACTTTAAGATGTTAATACTGTTAGTTCATCTTTTCGGAATGTATGTTTTATTGTGTCAAGAAATAAACCGGGAGTGATCTCCCCTAAACTTTCTCGAATATTCTAATATAACACTACGGGGGATGGCAACTCGGGATATAGACTTCTAGACATGATTTTTAATCCGTTTTAATTACTCAATTTTTAAAAAAATAGAATGTAATCTCGTAGAAAAAAGAAATGCACACCAAGTGAACGCTAAATAAAGATGTGCATAATAGTGCGCAATATTATTAGTACTTTATAAATTTACATGCGTTTTTTGAGAAATCGGAAATAGCGTAAATAAGTACTTCCGGTAAACGGAAATTACTTAAAATTTGACAGAAGGTAGAAAATTAGATCTTTTACTTACATATCAAATTTCATTTATCTATCTGAAATAGTATTCAAGTTATAGGCTTTTGAAAAATTCAAAGTAGAAAAAGTACCACTTCCGGTTATCGGAAATCGCTCAAAAGTTGATATGGATCTACGATTTTGATATAATACTTATATATGAAATTTCATCAACCTAGCTGTAACGGTACTAAAGTTATCGTGTTTACACACACACACACACACACACACAGACACACACACACAGACACACAGACATACGGACAAGATTGCAAAATTATGTTTTTCCGTATCAGTGAGGTGTAAAACGTCGAGATTTGTAAAAATCTCGATTTTTTTTTTGCACGATTACAATACTTTCTCTATACTTCGTATAAAGTTTTAATTCATTGAGTTGCGGCCCCTGTGGATTAAGTTGTGTTTAATGCTCTTGTGAGCGATTTTACCTGGGTAAAATATGGGTAGTTTCGTGCCTAGCCGTGTCAGTCACACACAAGGCTGCTGTCTGTGAACACGGTGACGGTACCAAGATGTAGACCTAATGAAGGGCTACAGTTTTCTTCTATGTTTTCTTTTTGGGCTTCCTGTTCGTTTGGTAGTCATCTGTAATCGTCGTACTACTTTGTTCTGCATCGCCGTCATATCTCGATGTAGTGAATAAATCCAGTACTTGACAACAATTGTCGGTGTCAGTGTGTATTAAATCTCAGGGTCAGCCCGTCTTAACCATAACACCTCAGTGGGTAAAAGCATTCCCACTGAGTGAGTGTTATATATATATATATATATATATATATATATATATATATATATATATATATATATATATATATATATATATATATATATAAGCATGTATATACGCATGTGTGTATGTATTAACATATATTTTTAAAATGTATTTAATTTTTTACCTCCCCCCCCCCATACATGGATTAACACATACGTTATTAAGATTCTCAACCAAACCGTTTACCTAAGGCATATTTTGCAAAGTTGAGTTAATGTAACTGCCCCACACTCACCCCCCCCCCCCCCACCCCCACGTCGATTGCTTTAAACTACTCCGATATAATACTAACGATTTCTATCTATAGTCGGTTATAAATTCAGCTTGATGTAGCTTGTATTCTCTATCATTAGCACCCCCCATCCCCCACCCCTCCACCCTTGTCGGGATTTGTCAAATTTGCTCTTAAAAGATTTTTAACACTCTAATTAACCACTTAATTAAGTGGAATTATCATTTTTTCTGTATATACTTTGCTGTTTTTTGCATTGGTGTCACCTCCCTAAATAGTGTCACCCAGTGCGGTCCTCTCCCCCCCCCCCCCCCGCTCTCTCTCTCGCTACGCCTCTACTCACTAACATGCTTGTTAGAACATACACACACAGATAATATACAATTTAGAGTTTCAATTTACTACAAGCAACAGTCGTAAAACAAACCCTTGCACAACATGAACAATTATAGAATGTTCTATAATTGTATTTTAGTTTTTATTTGGATAAATGTTATAATTAGAAGCAGTGTAATTCACATGTTTAAATAACACTTTATCCATAAAAAGCTTTAGCTGTTACTTAAATTCTTCCATATTTTAAAGCAAATCTAGGCAATTTTGACCACAGGGGGGTTAGGATATATGGTCTTGACCAGCAGCCCGTCACCCTTATCAGAGGCAATCCAGTTAAAAAAGTTGAACCGGTACTTGGTAGTACCAGGTCTCTGTAAATGAAAAACAAAATGTAGCTATTATTTAGGTATCATTGAAAGGTATCATCATAGAAACCTACAGAATTCAAATATACAGCAATGTTACAAACTAATCCAACAGAAACCAACAAGTAGACATTTCACCGATACGTATATATATATATATATATATATATATATATATATATATATATATATATATATATATATATATATATATATATATATATATAATCAATAGTTTCTACTGCAAAGAGTCGAATATACGTGATTTGCATTGCAGACTTCTTTATGTTGATTTTACACAATCTTAAATCTTTTTTCTAACTCTTTCTCATTAGACTGAGCCACTGTTTCACTTGTAATATTGCCTATTAAACATTAAAAAAACAATTAGAACTGTTTTTAAAAAACTCACAATGTCTGTGTCATTGACAGCTGCCACTCTCTGATCGATATCAACCTAAGAAAATTTTCCGGATAAAAGGAAATTTAACCATATTTGTTCATATTAATGAATAAAGTATGTTTGGATTAATAAAAAAATGTAAAGTTATGTTATGCCTTTAGACGACTCAATTAAAAAATTGAACTTAAGAACAGCGTATTGTTACAACCGATGGTAATTCAAGATTGACCATTGTAAATTTATAATTAAAGCTGGAATAGTATTACTCACATAGTCAAGGAACCAGCCTGGATCGCTGCCGATGTTATTGTGTCCTATCTCGATAGAGTGAACCCTCCCAACGTTTTGAGTGTATACCTTGGGAAATATGCACAAACAAATTATTTTTCACGAGAAAGTAGAGATTTAAATAAACCAGCCAATTAAAATCATCGTTACAAATATATTGGTACTAAGAAAAGTTTTAAAATAGAACTTGACCAATATTCAAATACCCTCGACTCCAGTGAGTAAAAACAAATTAATATCAAAATATTAAGGAAAATAGAATCTTGTGTCGGGACATAATTCCAATCATAAACTCACATAACCCTTAGGCGTGTAAATGTAAGATACTGTTTGGTGATTTATTTATTTTTAAATTATTATACATCCTATTAAGCGAAAGTTGATTTCACATGACATAGTCATCAAATCATGAGCGTCGTGTCAAGTTTAAAAAACATCGGTTCGGGAGAAGTGAGTTAAAATTCGTTCGCAAGCTTCAGCCTATGACGGAAGGATGTACGAAGACATACTTGACAAGGAATCAGTTTAGATCTCTCACCGAAAACATGTCCGTGTCGCCCCTCTCAAAATTGTCGTCGGACTGACTAAGAAAGAAGTATCTGCCAGTCGAACCGAAGGAGCCTTTCATATTAAGGAATACCTTAGCATCAGTGCCGGCTTTGAATTTGTTACCGGTTTTTATAGATATCGTGTAAAAGATATCTTTAGAACACGCTGCTGAAAATGAAAGAAAATACACACACACACAAATATATATATATATATATATATATATATATATATATATATATATATATATGTATATATATATATATATATATATATATATATATATATATATATACCAATACCTACACCGATACCTACACCCACGACTACACCTACACATACTTGTATGACTGCACCTACAACGTCATCTACTTCTACTTCTACACTTTAACAACCACCTACACCTTGCCTACACCTACGTCTACACCTACGCTTACACCTAAATAACACTTACACTCACACTCAAATCTACACCCCTACCCACACCAACGCCCAGGCCCACACCTACACCCACACCCACACCCACATACAAACCTATACCCATAACCATACCAATACCCATACCGATCCCATACCAATACCCATACCCATACCCTTACACATACCTATACCCTTACCCACACACACACCCACAACCACAACCACACACACAAACAAACTCAACCACAAACATAACCACACCAAAACTCATACCCGCACCTACATCTACACCTGCACCTCATTTAGTTCTTTTTCATAACCAGTCATCCATACAGCAAATAGCACTAAACCCCTTTCACTAAGCTCACGTGCTAATGGCTGTATACCCTCCCCCCCCCCCTTCCACAATACAAGGTTGAGCTATAACCCCATAACATAACCCGGGCAGTGAAGGGTCAATCGCGTCCACAACACTCTTTAAAAAGCTAACCACTGTATCACTGAAAATTAGTCTTATCGTCGAAGCCAATTTTTAAAAACAAACGCGTTTATTCAAAAATCATTTTCTAGGCTGCCGATTAAATTTTATAAATAAACTTGGTATCAATTTAAAGGTAAATAAATGTAGTTTTTATTTGTTTAAGTCATCATGAACAATAATTAGGTTCAAAATCTTAGGCGACACCCTAAATTAAAGTGACTGAAAACTTCATGAAACAGTCCGCAGGCTTAGTTAACCTATACATTTTTTAAACGTTTATTAATAGATCGACCTCTTGTAGATGCGGCACAAAATTTATATTTGGTAAGGAGATACCTATTGTGACGTAGGCACCTGGAAAATACTAGATTCTTAGTCACATTAAGCAGTTACAAATTGAACCGACATCCACACACCAACACCACAGGAAGATGACTTAGACTAAGTCTTCCTAAGACAGCTCAATTTTTACCTATTAAATGGAAGTAACTGCGTCATGAATTTAAACTTTAAATTTCCTACGTTGTTTGACTACCCATAAAAAATAAACGAGCAAAATTTTTGGATTAAATAATAAGTCCTTAAAAATTTATACTAAAGTGCTTTTAAATCTCTGTGGAAATAAATAAATGGTGACTAACAATTATTCTTTGAGTCTTGGCTGGTGTAAACAAATAAAAAACGTCACAGATAAACTGTTTCGTTCATTGGTGCGGAGCTTTATGTAAGTGTTCTTAAAAGAAACTTGTAAATATACTAACATTATTGCATTAATATTTAAATTTAGGCAAGGCTATAAAATTGGTTGAAGCAAAGCCTAGCTCACAACGGCTAATTACATAATAAAAACAAAAAATACCTGGTCGTATGAACGCCACCAGACAGAGCACACCAAAGATCGCTGCCATTTTCATCATCTTCGGCTTTCTCTGTGTATGGTCTGAGCGCAGAAAAACAACCAACTTATAAAGGCCTGGTAGACTAATTAAGTTTTATTGACAAACAGTGGCGTAGCTACCGTAAAGCTAGCGTAAGCAAGGCATAGGGGCCAAGGCACATAGGAGCCCTTTTCCCTCTTTAATAAAACAAAAACTTATATATTGGAGTTTTTATTCTTTGTTTTATGTAAATAATTTTAAAAAGATTTTATATTCAGTGTGTTTATATGTGTGTGTGTAAGGGGGGGGGGGGGGGGGAAGGGTCGAACCAGGGCGCATCTAACCCTATAAATTTTTTGTTTTCATCCAATCGCCAAGAAAATTTTCCGAGACATTTTTTGAAAAACGTACCTGAAAGAAAACTCTGGGGATGGTTTCTAGCATTACATTTTATTTTAATTTTTTTATGGCGGCGCCTCGGCTGTAAGACGGTGCTGTTTGCCATTCAGTTTCTCAGGGGCTATTTTTGCACCTGGTGTCCGTTAGTCTGAATACCCGGTGCGCCCTGGGATACCCGTGAGCTCTTCAGCGCCTACATTCATTTAATGAGCGCCATTCACTAAGGTTACGGAGGGCTACTAAAATCGATAACTAAATCGAATAAGAGGTGTCCCCTAGCGCGTCAGCAGTAATAAAGGTTAGGTCCCCCGAGAAAGCCAGTGGCTACCTGAGGGAAAGAGATCCGTTAATTGCGCGTCCTGCATGGGTACTTCTAATTTAACAACCAAACTGCAACATGGGCAGCCTACTGCGCCTCCGGCTTACGGCTGACACCAAGCACAGGTGCACCCCACGATGTGCCTCTACGTTTGATGATTAAACCGAACATGGGTAGCATCCGGACACCTATGATAGTGTAACACGTCACTTCCGCGACACCCTTAGGTTATCGCTGAAAGGTGTTCAACCTCACTATTACGGAGGATGATCAACGTACACTCAAAGCTTTCATACAACACGCGCAAGGGCGCCTAATGGGTAGTGTGGACGAACCCGCGCCCCAGCAACAAAGATCCGAAAAAGATAACAGTGGTGTTGTTTACCATTTAACTATCTCAATTTAAGAAAAAAAAGGTCACACGACTACAAATACACAATTGGTAACGCGTTGATGAAACCCTTACAAATTGTTTCATTACACTGGTATGTGGGCAGTGTTTCTTCCAGACTTTTTTCTCCGGGGGGGAACTTGAAATTTTCGGGGGGGGGGGGGGGGCGGTAGACTTTCTTCGGGGGGGGGGGGGGCGGACACTGTTAAAAGTATATATTTTCTATATAAATTATATAAATTTCATTTCGTTCCGGGGGGGGGGGGGGGGGCGGTAAAAAATTTTCGGGGGGGCTTTGCCCCCCCCCCCCCCCCCGAAGAGATGCCTGGGTATGTGGGACTAGATCGAAGCTTTTTCATGCTGTATGCTAGCTATAGATAAACATTCTTTAACATTCCACTAATTATTTGCTCATTTTGATGCTGTTAATTTGTTATAAAACAAATTGTAGATATGCCCTTTAGGTCAGGTGCCATCCTAGGTATCTTACATAGAGAAGCAGATAAAATAGATCTCAAGGAACTTATTAATCATTTTTCAAAATTAAAAGCATGAGAAAAAAAAAGATCTAAATAAATTGTGAGTGAGAGTGGCGTCACAAGGTCGAGTGTTCCCTAATGTGTTTACTTAAGAAAATTGTGAGTGAGAGTGGCGTCACAAGGTCGAGTGTTCCCTAATGTGTTTACTTAAGACGCCACCCCATCGTCCCCAACAACTTTGTATTTTCTGTGGGGTACCACCCCTCTCTGACTTATCTTTTAATACCTTTGCTAGATACAACATTATTTTTTTCAGTAAATTTTACAATATTTCGTCATGGTGTCACGCCTAAATGTTGTTAGCCGTCTTGTGACCCAACTGTGTTTGGTTAACTGAAAAACAAAAACAAATTAACGGTAAGCCTGTAACAGTTTTACAAAACTACGGGGTCTACATAAAAAAACTACTAGAATGTAGTAGAAAATAGTAGTTGATTTCTTCGTTTCACTCCGTTGTAGTCTAACGGCTGACAAAGGGGAACACTGATAATTTTAGCATTGGGGCCTGAAAATCCTAGCTACACCTCTGTTGACAAACAATAAACATTTGTCTAAGGTTTACTCCAGAGTACATATTTAAGCTCGTATTACTGCTACATCGTTATATCATTTTTAACACTTCTGTTATTGAAATTTTTTATATTATTTTATCGACCTAATCATGGTGATACATTATGATTGTATATATACAGTTTACATTTTTTTTTCTAGCTTATGTGGTGCAGATCCAGGGCTTAAGTTTAACATGTGGGCGTCGATAAATGACGTCACATTCGTTGGGAGGTCCGATGGTTTGACGTCACATTTTTGCGCTTAAAAAAGCAATATGAGAAAACGGATTTTAGCCGTTATTTAGCGGTTTAGAAAACTCCTTTTATAAATTATAATACGAATTGATTAAAATACTCTATGTTGATAGAGTTCAGACAAGATTTAAGAAAAATATCAATGTTTTAAGAATTATTCAACTGCAACTTTGAGGGGTCTGGTTTTTTTGTGACGATTTGTGACGGAGAGGAGGGGGGAGGTAAAAATCGTCAAAAAAGGGTGACGTCATTCATGGATGACCCTCTGAGCGGGGCTCTCATGCATCTCTTTGGGTAGAGGGGCTCTAGGGGGGACATAGCCCCCCTACCCAAAGAGACGGAAGAACATCTTCCAACCTCACCCCAAGGAAATACAATTTATATAGAAAATATATACTCTTACCAGTGTCAGTCTCCGCCCGGAGAATTTAATTCGCGCCCCCCCCCCCCACCAGAAGAATTTACGGACTCACACCCCCCCCCCCCCATCAAAAAAAGGTATAGTGCCTCACCCCAGGAGAAAAATATCAGAAATAAACACTGTCTGTGTGAGTGAGGTTTATCCGCCAAAAAGTTAGAAACGTGTCGGGCACTGGTAAAAGTATATTTTCTATATAATATTTTATTTCTGTTGAAGAAGACGGTAGACGTGCTTCGGGATGGGTGGGAAAGGGGCTCGGAACCTGGAAGAGTCGCTTATAAAAGAAATTCTAAATGCGACTTTTATTGTCATGTTTGAGCTTTGGTGCATGGTTTAGAGGAATGACTTCGACTATGTTTAGTATCAATGTGTATTAACTACGTGTAGATGAATGTTAAATCCGATTAAAATGCCGATTTTGGATAAAATCCGTTTTCAATGACATTTTTCCTTTCCGGTGATTTAAGTTTTGGTTTCGATTTAGAGAAAAAGACAACACTATCAACCTAGCGCGCTTTGTTTGTATGACTCTCTCAACGGGTCATTTATATAGCTTGTAATAATTTTCATTTTATCACACACCTACAGCACAATCTACTTTCATGAGTCTGCACCGCTTTACACATCCTCAACATCCACTCCACACTAAGCCATCCACAGCAACAGCACAGAACACTGCCACTCGTGTTAACACCACTCTGCGCGTCATCAGCATCATATTACACTATATCCACAACCACATCTACACCACACTGCCCGTCATCAGCATCATATTACACTATATCCACATCCACATCTACACCACACTGCCCGTCATCAGTATCATATAACACTATGTCCACATCCACATCTACACCACACTGCCTGTCATTAGCATCATATTACACTATATCCACATCCACATCTACACCACACTGCCCGTCATCAGCATCATATTACACTATATCCACATCCACATCTACACCACACTGCCTGTCATTAGCATCATATTACACTATATCCACATCCACATCTACACCACACTGCCCGTCATCTGCGTCATATTACACTATATCCACATCCACATCTACACCACACTTCCCATTATTCACAGCCACCTGTTACACATGAACTCTATGTATCTCAATTTTTTCGTTGTCTATGATATTTTAAAACAGTCTGGCGTACTTTGATCGTCCTTTGAAAGTTTCAAATGTCACACTGCATTAGTTATCAAACGATTAGCACAACGTAAACCAGTAAACCATAGAAAAACATTATCTAAGTTTCCTATACTGTCCACCCATCCCATGCAATGAAGCCTGATGTAAACCAGTTAACCTATGAACATCACAGGCGAATATTTGAATTGATCTAAACTTACATATGTACATCCTTATGACGAAAGGTGTTTATTCAGTGTACTTTCAGGCATCACCAGAACCTAGAAATACAACGTCGAACACATACACGTACATGTAGACATAGACATAGACATAGACATAGACATAGACATAGACATAGACATAGACATAGACATAGACATAGACATAGACATAGACATAGACATAGACATAGACATAGACATAGACATAGACATAGACATAGACATAGACATAGACATAGACATAGACATAGACATAGACATAGACATAGACATAGACATAGACATAGACATAGACATAGACATAGACATAGACATAGACATAGACATAGACATAGACATAGACATAGACATAGACATAGACATAGACATAGACATAGACATAGACATAGACATAGACATAGACATAGACATAGACATAGACATAGACATAGACATAGACATAGACATAGACATAGACATAGACATAGACATAGACATAGACATAGACATAGACATAGACATAGACATAGACATAGACATAGACATAGACATAGACATAGACATAGACATAGACATAGACATAGACATAGACATAGACATAGACATAGACATAGACATAGACATAGACATAGACATAGACATAGACATAGACATAGACATAGACATAGACATAGACATAGACATAGACATAGACATAGACATAGACATAGACATAGACATAGACATAGACATAGACATAGACATAGACATAGACATAGACATAGACATAGACATAGACATAGACATAGACATAGACATAGACATAGACATAGACATAGACATAGACATAGACATAGACATAGACATAGACATAGACATAGACATAGACATAGACATAGACATAGACATAGACATAGACATAGACATAGACATAGACATAGACATAGACATAGACATAGACATAGACATAGACATAGACATAGACATAGACATAGACATAGACATAGACATAGACATAGACATAGACATAGACATAGACATAGACATAGACATAGACATAGACATAGACATAGACATAGACATAGACATAGACATAGACATAGACATAGACATAGACATAGACATAGACATAGACATAGACATAGACATAGACATAGACATAGACATAGACATAGACATAGACATAGACATAGACATAGACATAGACATAGACATAGACATAGACATAGACATAGACATAGACATAGACATAGACATAGACATAGACATAGACATAGACATAGACATAGACATAGACATAGACATAGACATAGACATAGACATAGACATAGACATAGACATAGACATAGACATAGACATAGACATAGACATAGACATAGACATAGACATAGACATAGACATAGACATAGACATAGACATAGACATAGACATAGACATAGACATAGACATAGACATAGACATAGACATAGACATAGACATAGACATAGACATAGACATAGACATAGACATAGACATAGACATAGACATAGACATAGACATAGACATAGACATAGACATAGACATAGACATAGACATAGACATAGACATAGACATAGACATAGACATAGACATAGACATAGACATAGACATAGACATAGACATAGACATAGACATAGACATAGACATAGACATAGACATAGACATAGACATAGACATAGACATAGACATAGACATAGACATAGACATAGACATAGACATAGACATAGACATAGACATAGACATAGACATAAACATAAACATAAACATAGACAGATTCGTGTATATATATATATATATATATATATATATATATAATATATATATATATATATATATATATATATATATATATATATTACATATTTATATAGCTATATATTTTTTAGATTATATACTTTATTGTATTTTCGTTTTTTTTATCTAGGAACGGCTATTGTGAGCATTGAATTTGTACTGAAATGAAATGAAGCTTTGTCGTTACTTTGAAGACTAGATTATACATCATGGAAAACTGTTTTTATTGTTATAGTACGTTAAGACAATGTTAAAAAGTAACTAACTTCATTTTTATTTAAAAATCAAATTAAAGCAGAAATTAAAGCAATTTTTAAGGCTTCAGATTTTGTTTTTTTGTTTTTGTACATCCATCCTGCTAGCTATCGAGGGCTAAGTGGAATTAGCTTTGGGACATGTTGTGTGGGGTGCGTCTCGTTTATATCGGTGGATTGCGTTGTGTGACGTATGGAATGTGGTAAAATGTGGTTGTCGTTAAAGGTGTCATGTGGGTTAAAAACATCAGTTTTGTGTTTAGTGCCTTTCTTTTACTATCCTCCATAAAGTACATTGCATTGTTTGAAACTATTTTTAAATCTTGAGTTTCAAAGATTGATTTTTCAATGATGAAATTATGTTGTAGATCAAGAATAAAATTCTATATTTGTAATGTACAAATTAATTTTAGACAAATCAAATACTTCTTAGAGGTGATTTTAGAGTAAACAGAATTAAAAATTCAATGCCGAAAAAATACATGATAATCATGACGTCTTCGATACTTGATAATAAAGATACTAACATTACCATTTAATTTGTTTCTCTAATATTAAGAGGGGTGTTGCGTGCAAAGTTTCTTTCATGCATCTCTTTGGGAATGGGAGGCAGAGCTCCCCCCCCCCCGAAAAAATTAATCCCCCCCCCTCAAATGTATAGTGCCCCCCCTCCCCGAGATAAATTCTGAAAGAAACACTATCTCTGTGATTAAGGTTTAGGTGGCCAAAAGTAGCGAAAGTGTCTTTATTTTTAACCAGAAGGCCCCAATGACAATAGAAGGAAGGCAGGTAAATGATGTGAAAGAGTCTATCTTTAGTCTGTATGATCTACAAATGCGACCAGTGTTTCTGTCCGTCTTTTTCCTCCCTGGAGGGGGAGTACTTGAAATTTTCGGAGGTGGGGGTGGACTTAATTTTCTGGGAGTGGGGCGGACACTAATAAAAGTATATTTTTATATAAATTATGTTTCTCTGAAGGGGATAGTGTGGGTGGGTGGGAGGTCAGGGCGGAGCGCCCCGCACCCCCCCCCTCCCTCACTCTAAATGTGACTTTTGTCATATTTGAGCTAGGTGCAAGTTGTAGGGCTTTGACTACGACTATACTTAGTATCAATGTGCAGTAGCTACGTGAAAATCGAGGTTAATTCGGGTTGTAATGCCGATTCTGGATACAAATCAGTTTTCAATTTGATTTTTCGTTTCCGGTTATATTTAAAATTGAGGTGGTGATTTTAGTTTTGATTTCGGTTTAGGGGTCGTACATAATTGTTGTCACACTCATTAAGGGATGAGGGGGGGTCCGTAATTTTGTGACGGTGTGTGATGAGGGGAATGGGGGCGTTGCAGATGGTGTGACGTCATTTTTTTACATTATAGAAAAGAAATGTTAGAAAACGATTTTTAGCCGTTATTTTGCGTTTTAGAAAACGGTTTTAATAAATTGTAATAGGAATTGATCAAAATACCCTATGTTGATAAGGCCTGACAGGTTTTGGAAAAATATGCTTTAAGATAAACTCAACAGCAATTTTGAGGGGGGATGTAAGCTGATGTGTGACGTCATTTTAGGGTGAGGGGCTGTTTTTTTTTTTTTGACGACATGTGACGGAGGGAGGGGGGGGGGGAATCGCAAAAATAAGCGTGACGTCGTTTATGGATGACCCCCTTAGAGAAAAAGCCAACACTATCAACCTAGCACCCGTTGTTTTCTCCCTCTAACGGGTCATGTATCTCGTAATAAAGAAGTACCCCAACCAAAAACGATAACTTTTTCATTTAGATTTCGTCCTGCACGAAATGTAAATGTACGGATGCTTTACACACTTTACAGCAGGGGTCTCCAAACTTTTCAGTCCGAGGGCCGCATTAACTATCAAATTTCAGTTCGGGGGCCAGCTTCTTCCAGGCATGTCGTGATTTTTCTGGGCAAAGTTCCTCAGCCTTCACCAACCAACGTTTTTTCCGTGGACAAAAAGATCGCCGCGGGCCGGATGAGAGGACCTCGCGGGCCGCATCCGGCCCGCGGGCCGTAGTTTGGAGACCCCTGCTTTACAGCATGCAATTTAGTTCAGTTTAAAATGGAATAAAATTACAAAAATAAAGGGAGTAAACTTACGAGGGGAAAAAAGTGAATAATACAGTAGTACATGTTCTTCAACCAGAAAAATAATCTCAAATAGAAATATAAAATGGAGGAATTTTAAACTTTGATTTCTCTGCACTTCTTGTTATGAAGTTATGTCTACACGCGTTATACCACTATTTGATTAAATGGCTGTAGGTTAGTGTGGTGCTTATGGGACGACGTGGCACACTGTAGAAAAACATAATATAAAGTCCTTAGCTGATTTCTAGAAGAAAGTACAGGCGGTTGGTCCCTATTTTGACCACATAACTTATATATATAACTATATATATATATATATATATATATATATATATATATATATATATATATATATATATATATCATTGGCGTAGCCAGGTCGGATGTTACCCGGTGCGGCACCTAATGGTGTCACCCCCTATACGCGATCCTTCCCGGGGTCAAACTTTCAATTTTCGATTTGCACCCCCCCCCCCCTCCCTCAAACTTTAGATTTGCACCCCCCCCCCCTCTCAAATTTGCACCTCTTAAAACACTATAAATGGCGTCACCCGGTGCGGTCTGGGCCCCCCGCCCCCCGCCCCCCCTTGCTACGCCTCCGCCCCCCCCCCCCAATCATCCACACACGTCCACGAAAATCATCTATTTGGGATCCTAGACCGCCCCATCTCAAATAGGATGTCATGAATGGCCTCGTGGTGTAACGTCGATTTGCGATGATAATTTCAATGTATCTTCTAAAGAAAACTGGCACGGTTCCTTGAAGAGGAGAATAAAACAAAAAAGAAAAAATCTTAATGCAGTATTTCCATTAACATGGACGTGCCTGTTCAAATGTAACTAAGCAGTTTGATTTGGGTTGTTTTTTAAAACTGAAAGTGATCCCAATCCATTGTAACTAAGCAGTTTGATTTGGTTATTTTTTTTTTAAACTGAAAGTGATCCCAATCAATGAAGAGCTTTAAGTTAACTGGAGCATGTCTGAACTAAAAACCACAGCCCTAGATTATTTTATTTATTTAAAAAATCTAACAATTCGTATTTTCGATTTCAAATTCTAAATCATGCAATATTATTAAATTAATATAATATAATATTAGTATATTTAAAAACAACGGATTAAAGTTATTAATTAGGTAAGCCTGTTACTCCTTAAAATACTCCAAAATATAATACTATCAACCTGTGTCTTTAATCTGGGTCAGATTTTGTTTTCTGGGGTAGGTGATGCGAACAAATGTGTATTAAAACATTCAGCATTGAATAGAGTATATTAAACATACAAAAATATAAATATACTTAAAATCGAGATTGTTATTGATGTTGATGAATGTTACATTAAGGTAAAATGTTTGATAAATGAAAAAAAAATCAATATTTATTTTAATTTTACATTTAGTTTTTTTTTTATTTAATTTTTTAAGATTTTATTTTATTTGTTCCGAGCACAATTAGGCCTAAACATCTTTCATTTTTATTTATATTTGGTTTTAGTGCGTCAAAAATCGTTGGCCAGAAAAACAATCATTACAATTTTAAAGATAAGCCAAAATGAATTCATGATTTATTATTGAGATTAAATTGATGTTTTTTCTTCTTCTTTTTGAACATTGCTTTTGTAAAAGAAAATAATCCTATTATGTGGCGTGAGCTTACAATGAGATAATTCATACGGTAGAGATTATAGAAATTTCAACTTTACCAAAAAATTGCATTCATCTAAACCTCATACCTTCAAAGTAATTTAGACACAACCTGCAAAATAAATTAATTTCAACTGTACTCTTAAATCTGAACTAAATCATAGCTAACCAAAGCACTATATTATAAATCACATATGGTTTACAGTATGTGCAAACGAATGCCTGGTTCCAATAGCATTTCTCTTTTAGACGGCCTGGAGAATATTCATGACTAGTAGTGTCCCTTAGGGAGACTTTGTCTGAGACCAACCAGCTAGTCAAAGCTTCATACCACACGGGTACATTCATCATTTGGTGGAGCAACTGAACGATTCAAACGTTTTGTTTGATTGATTTGTTTTCTGTTTCTTAGGAGTTATTTATACATCAAATAATACATTATGGCCCATGCATCATGGCCAATATATTATGGCCAATGTATCATGGCAAATACATCATGGCCAATGTAACATGCCAAATACATCATGGCCAATGTATCATGGCTCATGCATCATAGGCCACCCAACTTGCCCACGCATCATGGCCCATGCATTATGGCCAATATATTACGGCCAATGTATCACGACCAATGTATCACGACCAACACATCATGGGTCACACATCATTGGCCACGCATCATAGCCAATGTATGGATTCTGTACGTTTAGCCAAGGGTCTATTGCTTTTCCTAAAAACGAAATCAATTTAGTAGCAGCACAATAAGGTTAGGAATAATGCACTAAGGTTTGTTAGGGTCACTGGTAAATCTATCGTGTGGTGGGAGTGGGACTGGAATCATTACCACTCCTTACAATTAACGATTTTTTAATACATGATTTCGCGTTGGTTAGGTACAGTTGCCGTAGCGCAGCGTTACCAGTTACCCATCGGAAATAACATTTAAACACCCTGATCGATTAGCTATTATCGATGACGTAAATCAATAATGAAAAAAAAGAACTTCCGGTTGAATTGAAATAAACGCGGGGAGAATCAGGGAAAATATTTAAATTTTATTTTTGTAAAGCAATTTGTAAATCGTAGGTTGCTCTAGATATGGTAAATAATATGTCTGGGCGAGTGGGGGCGGGTGGGGGTGGGGGGAGGAAGTTGTGCTCAGAATAATGGTCAAATAGTCTTTTGAAAAAACGGAACTAGACCTGGTTATTAAAAGTATATTATTTAAACTGCGTATATTTATGTGTATGCTTTTCGACCCGGGGCACAGCGTCCCCACTTCTCCCCTCCTATTAACGCCCTTGTTGTATTAAGTTTTTGAACTAGAACGACGGGGAAACAATGGCTGCGTGGTCACAGACTTTTGTTACAGTTAACAGAATATCTGCGAGGTCGCATATTTTTGTTAAAGTTAACAGAATATCTGCGAGATCACATACGTTTGTTACAGTTAACAGAATATCTGCTAGGTCGCATATTTTTGTTACAGTTAACAGAATATCTGCGAGATCACATACGTTTGTTACAGTTAACAGAATATCTGCTAGGTCGCATATTTTTGTTACAGTTAACAGAATATCTGCGATATCACATACGTTTGTTACAGTTAACAGAATATCTGCTAGGTCGCATATTTTTGTTACAGTTAACAGAATATCTGCGATATCACATACGTTTGTTACAGTTAACAGAATATCTGCTAGGTCGCATATTTTTGTTACAGTTAACAGAATATCTGCGAGATCACATACGTTTTTTACAGTTAACAGAATATCTGCGAGGTCGCATATTTTTGTTACAGTTAACAGAATATCTGCGAGATCACATACGTTTGTTACAGTTAATAGAATATCTGCGAGGTCACAGACTTTTGTTACAGTTAATAGAATACCAATAATCAGATGAGGTCGATGGCCTTCGATCTGCCATTCATCTTGGCTGGTAATCAGGGATGGTTTGGGGATGTGCTGGATGGTTTTTTTCCATTGTGGTGGCTTTATTCACACGGCTTTTATGATAGATTTTTTTTTCCCTGATGTCGAGAGGTGTTATTTTTTTACACTATAACGGGGTGGTGGTGTTTTTTTACCCTATAACGGGGTGGTGGTGTTTTTTTTTACCCTATAACGGGGTGGTGGTGTTTTTTTACCCTATAACGGGGTGGTGGTATTTTTTTTACCCTATAACGGGGTGGTGGTGTTTTTTTTACCCTATAACGGGGTGGTGGTGTTTTTTTTACCCTATAACGGGGTGGTGGTGTTTTTTTTTACCCTATAACGGGGTGATGGTGTTTTTTTACAAGCTTTTATTTAACTCACTTCCTCGTCAGTAGTCAGTCGTCAGTCTAGATCGAAACGCCGGAGCGAAGTTGCAGGCACTTCTACTCGACAGATACGGTTCTTAATGTGTACGAGTGGCAAGACATGAAGACAATGCATCGTGACATTAAATTTGACTTAATTGGATGCCTAATAATCTTTTTTATAAATTAATTAAAATGTTGACCAAATTAGTAGGCATTTCTATCCAACCACACCACACGCGTCATCACGTTCAATAGGCGCGCAATGGTTTTTAGTCTTGAAACTCTATTGTAAGTAAAAACATGTAAAGTACTAAAAAATTTCATAAACAACGTTTTAATAACAAGCTTTTATGTACTAATGCACTAAAAAGTAGAAAAAAAATTATAGACTACTATTTAAATAACTAGAAGGAGAAGCGTGGGTCCTAAACATTAGTAAAGGTATCCAATAGATATTAAAGTGACCCTCGCTTTTCTTTATAGTTATTTAAATAGTAGTCTATAAAATTGTTTCTACTTTTTGGTGCATTAGTACATAAAAGCTTGTTATTAAAACGTTTTTTATGAAATGTTTGTTTACCCTATAACGAGGTGGTGGTGATTTTTTTTTTACCTTTATCGGGGCGCTGGTGTTTTTTTCACCCTAAACAATTGGTGTTGTTTTGTAAACTGAAAGTTAAATGTTGTATAATTAATGTCAAAATACATTTTCTGATAGATGTTGTATAATTAACGTTAAATACCTTGTCTGATAGTTAGATGTTGTGTAATTAATGATAAAATATCTTGTCTGATAGTTAGATGTTGTGTAATTAATGTTAAAATATCTTGTCTGATAGTTAGGCGTTGTGTAATTAATGTTAAAATATGTTGTCTGAAAATGAGGTGTTGTACAATGTTAAAGAGCAATATGTCATATGCCAGAGCTGAGCCTGTCAGCACATGTCATCGTGAGCACCCAGCCACAGAAACCCCGACACCAGATGAGTAATTCAAGGTGTTACATTGGTCCGGCCTTGTAGCGAAATAAACCCATGAGCCGACAAGGAATCAACTATCTTGCAATTAGTTATCTCCCTTGATGATTCTTTAATAGTTGCAGATTGGCATGCGGGAGAAAAGTTAGAGGAACAATTTGGGGAGAGACAATAGAGCTGTTACGAAATAACTGACAATTTTCTTTAGCATTATGACATGTATAAATGTTGAGTTTAGATTACGGTTCTAAGCAATTGAAATATCATCTATATAGAAATTAGAGAAGTAGACCCAATGCTTGTTATAAATATTGTAATGAGTCTTATTTTAAATAAACTTGTAGAAGATGAAGATGTACCAAAAGTACGCCCGAGTTAAATTTTATGCATTGATATTTGATAACACTTTGTAGTGAAAATTAGAGGATAAATTCGTTTGAACACTGCCGGTGTAAATTTGATTATTATTGATGATGTGCAACAAACTGCTAGCTCTCTAGGCTACATCATTTTCTAAATACTGAAAAAAAAGTATTTAAACTCGCCTATCCCGAAGATGTCGAGTTTTTTCGCAATACGTTTAGTTTAACTGAGACAGTTCATTGTTTTACTAATTGTATTAATTTGTTTTTTTGGTTTTTTTTTTTTTGGGGGGGGGGGGGGGGGGGGGGTTCCAAAAAACACAAAAAAACCAATCATACCAAAGTATTTTGTAATTATAGTTAAATTTTACTTGGATCTTTTTTTTGTGAATATTTTAATTTGTTTTTCTTTTCATTACAAATACATTCAAATATTATTGTTCGATTTTTTTATTTTTTTGTAAGCACATTTTAAGATAGCTTTAAACTAAATCCATGTATTTTCTTGTACAATATGTTTGCCTACAAAGAAAAATATAATCTTTTTGACGCCTTGTAGCGTTAAAACATTTTTTTAAAAAGTTCTTGAAAATAGCGGAAGCACAACTGGTCAAAGTCAATGATAGTACATGTGGCAGTAGCGTACGCAGGGGGGGGGGGGGAGCAGGGGGAGCAGCTGCTCCCCCTCTGGCCATTTTAGCAAAGTAGCGCCTTTTTGGAAACTTTTTAAACTCAAAGTTTTTAAACATTGATATTTGTTAAAAAAATGATCTTTGGTCCGCACATTTGAAATGTAAATCTCTGTGAATATTGTTTTTGCAATTACCAGTAAAAGGTGTGTGAGCAATACAGTGATCTAACCCATACCTTCTCATTATGTTAAAAAAATTATCTTTAAAGAACACAAAAAGTCAGTAGCTAATTAAATAAAGTGCATGATCTGAATTGGTAAGACGTTATTTTAGTTATATGTAAGCTATTATTCCGAATGTATTACAACTACTTTGAAAAGCTGGCTTTATACCAACTCTGATTTTAAAAACTTTCAATATGCTGTAATACTTTAGCATTTATGATGACAATATATTTAATTCTGATTGTAGACAAAATATTTTTGTAAAAACGAATAGTATTAAGCTACTTTATTAGAATCTAAAGTAATTGCTGATTCATTTTGATATTTATAATAAAATGTGTAGACATATACATATTCATATTAAGATATTAATTATTTCCCCTAATCTGCTAGCCTTAATAGATGTCCCAGGAATTGTGATTATATATATATACTAGCTGCATCCCGTGCTCCGCCACGGTAAATCTTTTTTAATGTACCAACAGAACAAAACTAAACACAACACAAACGAACGCAAAAAAAAAAACAAAAAAAAAACGAAAAAAACAAACACAACACTCATAACTTAAACACAATTTAAATGCAATCATAAAGACATATTGCTCATAGTCTAGCCCGTAGCGCCAAATCGCGCCCTTTCCGGTGATTTGCACCCCCCCTCAAACTTTCGATTTTGCACCCCTTTCCCCCCCCCCCCGCCCTAAAACGGTCGATTTCCACCCCCCCCCCCCTCGCAAATTTTTTCCAACCCACTTTGGCGCCCCTTAAGGTCGGCACCCGGGGACATATGCCCCCCCCCCCCTCGCTACGCCTCTCCTATAAAACCCGAAAGATAGAATAATAATTAGAAAACTGTATAAATAATAGGCAGTATTTAAAATACCGTGTTTTACCTACACTATTTCACTTTATCCATTCACGCATTTTTTCCAGTACTTTAATTTTAAAAATTTACAAAAGAGTTTTCATAACTAAAACCATTGCGCACCTAATGAACGTGATGACGCATCTATATAAGTGCTGAATAGTTGATTAAAAATTATAAGTAATAAACAGTAGGGCCTACATTCAGTGAATAAAATAAATAAAAGATTGCCTTTTATCAATCCATGCTAATTATAATTTTCTAACAATAATTTCCTCTTACACATCCGAATAATTTGCATTCACATTTTGCTAATTATATTATTGCAACACTAATTCCTTCTATGACGAACGTATATTTGCATTCACATTTTTTATTAGCGTGAGTTTAAATGTATTTTTAAATTACCTCCTTTGTCAAAATTAGAAAAAAAAGAGTTAAATTAAATTTGATTTTTCTACCGTACTGTTATTATGTTATTAAAATGTATCCACTTTTTCTAGGAATATTAACGAAAACTATATTTGACATTGATCCTTTTAATATGTTTTAGCAATGTGCGTGTATTTAATATTCTCCTTTACGTTATGCAAAATTGTACAAACAGTGGAAATTATAAATATAGCTCTATGCCACTATATAAACAAACCCTACTCTAATACTTATAATAAGACACTGCGGTGCACTGAAAAGCACTGCGTGGTGCGAATGTTTACTTTTATGGTTCCAAAATCTATAGCGATGACGGAAGGAAGGAAGGAAGGAAGGACTGACACACTACCAGCCCGCTTATATTATAAAATGTTGAGGTTTAGATTACGGTTCTAAGCAATTGAAATATCATCTATATAGAAATTAGAGAAGTAGACCCCAATGCTTGTTATAAATATTGTAATGAGTCTTATTTTAAATAAACTTGTAGAAGATGAAGATGTACCAAAAGTACGCCCGAGTTAAATTTTATGCATTGATATTTGAATAACACTTTGTAGTGAAATTAGAGGATAAATTCGTTTGAACACTGCCGGTGTAAATTTGATTATTATTGATGATGTGCAACAAACTGCTAGCTCTCTAGGCTACATCATTTTCTAAATACTGAAAAAAAAGTATTTAAACTCGCCTATCCCGAAGATGTCGAGTTTTTTCGCAATACGTTTAGTTTAACTGAGACAGTTCATTGTTTTACTAATTGTATTAATTTGTTTTTTTGGTTTTTTTTTGGGGGGGGGGGGGGGGGGGGGGGTTCCAAAAAACACAAAAAAACCAATCATACCAAAGTATTTTTGTAATTATAGTTAAATTTTACTTGGATCTTTTTTTTTGTGAATATTTTAATTTGTTTTTCTTTTCATTACAAATACATTCAAATATTATTGTTCGATTTTTTTATTTTTTTGTAAGCACATTTTAAGATAGCTTTAAACTAAATCCATGTATTTTCTTGTACAATATGTTTGCCTACAAAGAAAAATATAATCTTTTTGACGCCTTGTAGCGTTAAAACATTTTTTTAAAAAGTTCTTGAAAATAGCGGAAGCACAACTGGTCAAAGTCAATGATAGTACATGTGGCAGTAGCGTACGCAGGGGGGGGGGGGGGGAGCAGGGGGAGCAGCCGCTCCCCCCTCTGGCCATTTTAGCAAAGTGGCGCCTTTTTGGAAACTTTTTAAACTCAAAGTTTTAAACATTGATATTTGTTAAAAAAATGATCTTTGGTCCGCACATTTGAAATGTAAATCTCTGTGAATATTGTTTTTGCAATTACCAGTAAAAGGTGTGTGAGCAATACAGTGATCTAACCCATACCTTCTCATTATGTTAAAAAAATTATCTTTAAAGAACACAAAAAGTCAGTAGCTAATTAAATAAAGTGCATGATCTGAATTGTAAGACGTTATTTTAGTTATATGTAAGCTATTATTCCGAATGTATTACAACTACTTTGAAAAGCTGGCTTTTATACCAACTCTGATTTTAAAAACTTTCAATATGCTGTAATACTTTAGCATTTATGATGACAATATATTTAATTCTGATTGTAGACAAAATATTTTTGTAAAAACGAATAGTATTAAGCTACTTTATTAGAATCTAAAGTAATTGCTGATTCATTTTGATATTTATAATAAAATGTGTAGACATATACATATTCATATTAAGATATTAATTATTTCCCCTATCTGCTAGCCTTAATAGATGTCCCAGGAATTGTGATTATATATATATACTAGCTGCATCCCGTGCTCCGCCACGGTAAATCTTTTTTTAAATGTACCAACAGAACAAAACTAAACACAACACAAACGAACGCAAAAAAAAAAAACAAAAAAAAAACGAAAAAACAAACACAACACTCATAACTTAAACACAATTTAAATGCAATCATAAAGACATATTGCTCATAGTCTAGCCCGTAGCGCCAAATCGCGCCCTTTCCCGGTGATTTGCACCCCCCTCAAACTTTCGATTTTGCACCCCTTTCCCCCCCCCCCCCCCCCGCCCTAAAACGGTCGATTTCCACCCCCCCCCCCCCCCTCGCAAATTTTTTCCAACCCACTTTGGCGCCCCTTAAGGTCGGCACCCCGGGGACATATGCCCCCCCCCCCTCGCTACGCCTCTCCTATAAAACCCGAAAGATAGAATAATAATTAGAAAACTGTATAAATAATAGGCAGTATTTAAAATACCGTGTTTTACCTACACTATTTCACTTTATCCATTCACGCATTTTTTCCAGTACTTTAAATTTTAAAAATTTACAAAAGAGTTTCATAACTAAAACCATTGCGCACCTAATGAACGTGATGACGCATCTATAATAGTGCTGAATAGTTGATTAAAAATTATAAGTAATAAACAGTAGGGCCTACATTCAGTGAATAAAATAAATAAAAGATTGCCTTTTATCAATCCATGCTAATTATAATTTTCTAACAATAATTTCCTCTTACACATCCGAATAATTTGCATTCACATTTTGCTAATTATATTATTGCAACACTAATTCCTTCTATGACGAACGTATATTTGCATTCACATTTTTTATTAGCGTGAGTTTAAATGTATTTTTAAATTACCTCCTTTGTCAAAATTAGAAAAAAAGAGTTAAATTAATTTGATTTTTCTACCGTACTGTTATTATGTTATTAAAATGTATCCACTTTTTCTAGGAATATTAACGAAAACTATATTTGACATTGATCCTTTTAATATGTTTTAGCAATGTGCGTGTATTTAATATTCTCTTTACGTTATGCAAAATTGTACAAACAGTGGAAATTATAAAATAGCTCTATGCCACTATATAAACAAACCCTACTTTAATACTTATAATAAGACACTGCGGTGCACTGAAAAGCACTGCGTGGTGCGAATGTTTACTTTTATGGTTCCAAAATCTATAGCGATGACGGAAGGAAGGAAGGAAGGAAGGACTGACACACTACCAGCCCGCTTATATTATAAAATGTTGAGTTTAGATTACGGTTCTAAGCAATTGAAATATCATCTATATAGAAATTAGAGAAGTAGACCCAATGCTTGTTATAAATATTGTAATGAGTCTTATTTTAAATAAACTTGTAGAAGATGAAGATGTACCAAAAGTACGCCCGAGTTAAATTTTATGCATTGATATTTGATAACACTTTGTAGTGAAAATTAGAGGATAAATTCGTTTGAACACTGCCGGTGTAAATTTGATTATTATTGATGATGTGCAACAAACTGCTAGCTCTCTAGGCTACATCATTTTCTAAATACTGAAAAAAAAGTATTTAAACTCGCCTATCCCGAAGATGTCGAGTTTTTTCGCAATACGTTTAGTTTAACTGAGACAGTTCATTGTTTTACTAATTGTATTAATTTGTTTTTTTGGTTTTTTTTTTGGGGGGGGGGGGGGGGGGGGGGGTTCCAAAAAACACAAAAAAACCAATCATACCAAAGTATTTTGTAATTATAGTTAAATTTTACTTGGATCTTTTTTTTGTGAATATTTTAATTTGTTTTTCTTTTCATTACAAATACATTCAAATATTATTGTTCGATTTTTTTATTTTTTTGTAAGCACATTTTAAGATAGCTTTAAACTAAATCCATGTATTTTCTTGTACAATATGTTTGCCTACAAAGAAAAATATAATCTTTTTGACGCCTTGTAGCGTTAAAACATTTTTTTAAAAAGTTCTTGAAAATAGCGGAAGCACAACTGGTCAAAGTCAATGATAGTACATGTGGCAGTAGCGTACGCAGGGGGGGGGGGGGGAGCAGGGGGAGCAGCCGCTCCCCCTCTGGCCATTTTAGCAAAGTGGCGCCTTTTTGGAAACTTTTTAAACTCAAAGTTTTAAACATTGATATTTGTTAAAAAAATGATCTTTGGTCCGCACATTTGAAATGTAAATCTCTGTGAATATTGTTTTTGCAATTACCAGTAAAAGGTGTGTGAGCAATACAGTGATCTAACCCATACCTTCTCATTATGTTAAAAAAATTATCTTTAAAGAACACAAAAAGTCAGTAGCTAATTAAATAAAGTGCATGATCTGAATTGTAAGACGTTATTTTAGTTATATGTAAGCTATTATTCCGAATGTATTACAACTACTTTGAAAAGCTGGCTTTTATACCAACTCTGATTTTAAAAACTTTCAATATGCTGTAATACTTTAGCATTTATGATGACAATATATTTAATTCTGATTGTAGACAAAATATTTTTGTAAAAACGAATAGTATTAAGCTACTTTATTAGAATCTAAAGTAATTGCTGATTCATTTTGATATTTATAATAAAATGTGTAGACATATACATATTCATATTAAGATATTAATTATTTCCCCTATCTGCTAGCCTTAATAGATGTCCCAGGAATTGTGATTATATATATATACTAGCTGCATCCCGTGCTCCGCCACGCTAAATCTTTTTTAAATGTACCAACAGAACAAAACTAAACACAACACAAACGAACGCAAAAAAAAAACAAAAAAAAAACGAAAAAACAAACACAACACTCATAACTTAAACACAATTTAAATGCAATCATAAAGACATATTGCTCATAGTCTAGCCCGTAGCGCCAAATCGCGCCCTTTCCGGTGATTTGCACCCCCCTCAAACTTTCGATTTGCACCCCTTTCCCCCCCCCCCCCCCCGCCCTAAAACGGTCGATTTCCACCCCCCCCCCCCTCGCAAATTTTTTCCAACCCACTTTGGCGCCCCTTAAGGTCGGCACCCGGGGACATATGCCCCCCCCCCTCGCTACGCCTCTCCTATAAAACCCGAAAGATAGAATAATAATTAGAAAACTGTATAAATAATAGGCAGTATTTAAAATACCGTGTTTTACCTACACTATTTCACTTTATCCATTCACGCATTTTTTCCAGTACTTTAAATTTTAAAAATTTACAAAAGAGTTTCATAACTAAAACCATTGCGCACCTAATGAACGTGATGACGCATCTATAATAGTGCTGAATAGTTGATTAAAAATTATAAGTAATAAACAGTAGGGCCTACATTCAGTGAATAAAATAAATAAAAGATTGCCTTTTATCAATCCATGCTAATTATAATTTTCTAACAATAATTTCCTCTTACACATCCGAATAATTTGCATTCACATTTTGCTAATTATATTATTGCAACACTAATTCCTTCTATGACGAACGTATATTTGCATTCACATTTTTTATTAGCGTGAGTTTAAATGTATTTTTAAATTACCTCCTTTGTCAAAATTAGAAAAAAAGAGTTAAATTAATTTGATTTTTCTACCGTACTGTTATTATGTTATTAAAATGTATCCACTTTTTCTAGGAATATTAACGAAAACTATATTTGACATTGATCCTTTTAATATGTTTTAGCAATGTGCGTGTATTTAATATTCTCTTTACGTTATGCAAAATTGTACAAACAGTGGAAATTATAAAATAGCTCTATGCCACTATATAAACAAACCCTACTCTAATACTTATAATAAGACACTGCGGTGCACTGAAAAGCACTGCGTGGTGCGAATGTTTACTTTTATGGTTCCAAAATCTATAGCGATGACGGAAGGAAGGAAGGAAGGAAGGACTGACACACTACCAGCCCGCTTATATTATAGATTATAGATACTAGCCGTCCCGGCCAGGCCCTGCTCTGGCTTCTGTGAAAAACCTTTCTGTTAAAGACCATTACCTGTGTGTTTAGTAATCATCATAAACCCGGCATTGCCTACCCAAACCACAACCAACCAAAACAAAAAAACGCAAACATAACGCTAACACAATTACAAATACAAACGAAAACAAAAACCTAACAACAAACCCAACCACAACCACAAACACCAACACAAACACAAAGAAAAAACAAACAAAAAAGCAAACGAAAACAAAAACCTAACAACAAACCCAACCACAAACACCAATACCAACAAAAAAAAAAAACAACGAAAAAGCAAACGAAAACAAACCAAATCCAAACGCAAAACCAACCAAAAACACAAATACAAACCCAAACAAAAAAACACAAACAAAAACGAAAAAAGAAAGAACAAAAACGAACCAAATCAAAACGCAACCACTAACGCAAACCCACCTAAACACAAAGAAAACACTAACGCGAACATAAATGCCCGGGGCGGAATCACCTGTTTTAGCTTAATGAACGACTATAGTACCCCAACTTATTCATAGTCTTTTGCACTCACTTAAACGAACGCGCCAGTTTCAATTTAATGAACAATTTTAATACTCCAAGCTTATCCGTAAAATACCTACAACATTTGCACTTGATCAATCCCCGCTAATTATGTAATTATTTTTTTTTTCCCAACACCAAAACAAAGTAATTAAAAAGTAAATTATTTTCCACAAAATGCAATGGTTTTATAAAGGGAAGTAATTTTGTTTTCCTAATTTATCAAAGGGAAATAAGTGCTATAGGACTAAATAAAGACATAATTAGAATTTTTGTAAAAGATGATATTTTTTTAAAACTTGTGTTTAATGAACATGCCGACAATTATTACTATAATTTGAAAAATGAAAATTATTTCCCAACACTTTCAATAGTAATTTTTTAGCTCATAAATTTAGACAAATGCGCACGATAATTTTCTAACACTTAAATTCATCCAAGACCAACGACAAACATATGCATTACATACAGAACTGAGCTTTATATATTAGAAGATATATATATATATATATATATATATATATATATATATATATATATATATATATATATATATATATATTTAAATATATATATTGGTTTAGAGAATACCATTTTTTTTGTCGGCCTACATTGTGTGTTTTTTTTTATTTCTTCAGCGTGCTAATTTCGATTTATTTTACATCATAGCGAAGCAAACACATGCAGCTAATATATATATATATATATATATATATATATATATATATATATATATATATATATATATATATATATATATATATATATATATATATATATATATATATATATATATATATATATATATACTTATATAGAAGATATTACAAATTCGGCGCCTTTTTTGCTATTTCCACTCCCCCTACATCGAAAACCTGGATACGCCTCTGACATGTGGTGACCTTGAGATTTCCATTAAATGTAACACAATGGTAAGATTGAACAGGCAGAATATAATAATGTAGTTCAGTTACCTGAAACACTGACCAAAAATAAAATTGACCAAAAAACAGAACTGCACCGGTTATGCGTTGGCGAGAAAATAGCCTGGTGATTGAGAAAAAAGGCCCGTGATCGCCTGATCAAAACCAATCAAAACGGTTGACCTTACGTCACTTGCAGACGATGGTGTAGCTAGTTGCGCAATCTATAAATGTTGGATAACATAAATTGATGATGTCGGCCTGGCCTAGGTTTTTAATAATGGCCTAACATGGTAATTGTGGCCAGGGTTTGTAATGATGGCCCAAGTTGGTAATTTTTGCTTAGGTTTGTAGTGGTAGCGTAAATTGACAATTTTGATCTAGGTTTGTAGTGATGGCATAAATTGACAATAATTGCCTAGGTTTGTAGTGATAGTATACATTGACAATTTTGGTCTAGGTTTGTAATAATTTATGGCTTCAGTTCTCAATGTTGGCCCAACTTTGTTATGCTGGCCTAAATTTGTTATGCTTGATCAATTTTGTTATGCTGGACCTACTTTGTTATACTTATGAGATTAAAAGAATTGGTTGGTGGATCTTTGATTCCTTAAAAAAAAAGTCTGTAGGCTTGAAGTCCATATTAGCAGAAATCTTTTTCCGCTGGAGCACCAACAACGCTAGCTTTATAAAACATCGCTAGAGGATACAATACAGTTAGTTTTACATCAGCTGCCTGCATCTTAACCGCTGACCACTGCTTACAACCGATCACAAGCCTTTGTCAGCCTAGCTCAGATGTTTAGCATGGCAATAGGCATCGTCCTTCAGTATAAATAACCAAAATTAGCAACCTATCTAAAGGCTTCGGATTAGCCAAGCTCAGGACTTTGGCAAGGCACTGGTTATCTAGCAAGTGACGATGAGCTCCTAACACACTACTGCTGGCAACTGATCTCAACCATAATGTCGACTGATTTCAGCAGAGCACCTGTGTATTAGCGCCTTATTATTTGCCCCTTAAAGTTAAACTTAGCACAACAATTTAGAGAGGATACAATACAGTTCCATGGTTCATATAAAATGTTTATTTCATTTTACTTGGATTGAACAATCCTAACAAAAAATTTAATCTTTACTTTATTCACCTAAACATAACAATTTTAGACATGACTACATAGCTTAATTACTGCAATATGTCAATACTTAAATACAAGCATACATTCTGGCTTTCAAAAGTATGATAATGTTCAACACAAGAATTATGATCAAATATTGTGACACTGATTATATGGTATTGCAGTAAAGTCTTTGCAATGCAAATAATCAAACAACATTTTTTTCAGTCTAAGAAAACCATTAAAATTGGTTTAAATGCAACCTCAATATAAAAAAAAAAGAAATAGAATATTTCTATCACAGGGATAGGCTTGTGTGATAAAAAAACAACTTGGTCATGCTGTAGTTGTTTCCCTTATTTCTTGCTGAGTAATTGAGTCATTGCTGGGACAGCCTATTGAAAAGAAAGTAATTAAAATTAATTATAAAATTGATGCAACCAAAATATGTAATTAAAATTTAACTGTTTGGTTGCATTATGTGGCACAGATGTTAGCTAATGCATTACGGGGCACAGATGTTAGCTAATGCATTACGTGGTTCAGATGTCAGCTGTTGCATTACATGGCACAGAGGCAGGTTGGGGTACACAGGTCAACTAACGCCAGCACAAGAATCTCACCTTAAACAAATCTTCCACCAATCCAAAGTCTGCGACCTGAAAGATTGGTGCCTCTGGATCCTTGTTGATTGCCACAATAACTTTGCTGTCTTTCATCCCAGCTAAATGCTGGATGGCTCCTGAGATGCCTACTGCTATGTAAAGTTCCTGAAATATCAAACAATGCTCTTGTATGCTTGTTCTGCATGATGTAACTTTAACATCAAATTATTTTAATAACAATTGAACTAAGCATTCATTGTGTTTAAACAACTGCCCTTTGTTTTAATAGCCACATCGTAGTTGTCAAACTTACAGGAGCAACAATTTTCCCTGTCTGCCCCACTTGCATATCGTTGGGTACAAAGCCAGCATCAACAGCAGCACGGGAGGCACCAACAGCAGCGTTAAGCTTGTCCGCCAGGTCATACAGCAGTTTAAAATTGTCTCCACTCTTCATGCCTCTACCTGTTAAGTTAAACAACTTATTGATTCTACAAGAATGGCTTGGATAAATAACTTGTTATTTACTAACAAAAAAAGCAGTTTTTGTTGGGATACATTTAAATTCAATTCAAAGAAAGCTAGTCATAAAAGAACATGTAAGGGAAATAACTCTAAAAACCCCTTTCGCTTATCTCACTTCAAGGAAAAGTATTTTACTTTCCCGCAGCCATCTTCATCTAAGTCTCTGATCACTACAACTGATTAATCCAGTTGTGACAAGATAATTAATTATCTAACAAGGCATTTTATGGTGCATTTCCTTAAAAGCTAGACAAAAATAGATTCATGATAAACTGCAAAAAATCTAGTGCTGTTCACATTGTCTCTTAGTGTGCATAGAACCCCACTCTTTACATGGTTAAAAATACGTATTTATTTTCAATGTTTAACTGTTTACAAAAGTGCAATGAAATTTTAAGAGGGGTGGGGGGGGGGGGGGTGCCAAATAATGTATTTAATAATCATACGTCATTTCAAACTACAACATAAATATCCGACAAATTAAAGAGAAATTATTTCTAAGCCTAGTACCTCCTGCAACAATAGCCTTGGCACTGGTCAGCTCAGGACGGTCACTCTTGCTTAACTCTTGACCAACAAACTCAGAAGAAGAGCTCTTGCTGCCTTCACATTGGACTAGAAGAAACATTTCATTACTTTATACTCTGCATCAGATAAAAACTAGCAAACTTTGTATACATATTGTAACAACAATCAAGTAGGCCAACACAACCAACACATGTAACCAGCCCACACTTAAAGCACTTACCTTTCTCTACCGCAGCACTGCCGTCTAGCTTTGCAGCTTCAAACGATGTACCTCGTACAGTTATAATCTTGACTGGTTCACTAGATTTAATTGTCTGTACAGCATTACCTACAAGATATTTTCAACATGAACAGTAGAATGACAGCCAGTCATTAACTTATTAAGAGAATATATAAAAGGCAAATTTTCACCTTACTTTGTCTCATTCAACTATACAATGAACTTAATAATCATTTGTCATATTAAACTTTTAGTACGTGCTCATAGGATTTTTTTTGACATACCTGCATAAATTGTTCGTATAAATGTGCTCTCATCTTGGATACCAGTTATTTCAGAAATTGGAGAAACATCAAGTTTGGCTGCTAATCTAGGTAAAATATTCTGTACACAATAAAAAATTGGTATTAATACAGACTATCCATTCAAATATAATATAGAAAATAACTAATATAATGATTTTAATAGTGATAGGATAAGTTATAAATGAAAAAATGCTAATTATTAAAGCCTTTATATTGAAATACCAAATTAAATCATGATATATATAAAGTTTAAGAAAATAATAAGCCTTTCTTGCAATTTACAATTTTTCTTTAAAAATTTACTTTGTCAGTAATGAGAGTGTCAAAATAGTTCCACAATAGCTCATTTGGTTTTTTATGTAACTTTTGTCTAAAAATTTTTATGTCTTGAAGGTGCAAATTACCTTGCCAGTGGCAGTAGCTGGGGCTAGAATGTGAGTGAATTTAAACTGCTTTTGTGTGGCTTCCAAAAATGGTGTTACTGCCTCTGTTAGAAACAGAAAGGTACAACATACATGTTTCTTTTTCTAACTATGAGTGTTAATGCTTATCTGGTACTAAAAACAGCAACACTAAAATATGGTATGGCTGTACGTAGTGGTGGAAGTTGGGTTACTCTTATATACTTTAAGAGTATTTTAAGAAGCAAATAATAGATTGTCGACACAATACACCCAATATTACAAAAGCATATTTTAGAAAGGGAAAAATATTTTATGTATGCTATACCGCATAAAATACAGGACCTAAATATTGCTTCAACATAATTTGGCCAAATCTATGCTCCCCTTGTTCAAACAGGATCTTTACAACAAAATGTATATCTTTATTTGTTGGGTGAGTTGAATTAAATTTGTTTTAAATGTCGTTCAGATTAGTCATTAATTACAGTACAATTTTTAAAAAGACAATTAGATGGACTTTAAAAAACAGTACCAGGTAAAAATCCATTGAAGACATCACTTTCAGCTAACAGTACTTTGGAAACACCCTTTAGTTTGCTGGCTTCCTGTGCAACCTAACACAAAAAAAGTTATATTTTAAAAAAATCAGCTAAATAAAATTATAGCATCACTGAAAAAGAATTAGCTTATAATATAATAATAATAAAAAGAATGTAGTGTAGGCCTACCTTAGAACAGTTTTTTCCAAATACAAGACATGAGATGTCGCCTCCAATTTTTGACGCAGCTGTCACAGCATTTAAGGTGCACGGTGCGAGTTTCTCATTGTTGTGTTCAACAATAACTAATGTGCTTTTTAGCCTCTTTAACACTCCAAACTATAAGAAAAAAACATGAATAAGTGGAACTCATAGTACTTTATAACTGTAGCATAGATTCAGGGAATGAAGATTAGTGTTTTTAATTATCATAATAAATAGAACATAGAATAACCATAATCAGAATACATGTAAAATTTTCATAACATGATCTTTTATCTCCTTGCCGTAAAGTAAAAAATAGACTAATTATTCAATAGAAAAATTATGAATTAAGTTGTCTAATTAGTAGGCCTATAAGCCCATCAATTTAAGTAAAATATCTTAGATTCGCAAATCAACTCTAATGTCTAGTAAATAGGCCCTAAGTAAAAGATCAATGGAATAGACATACACGTCGTAAGATATAGGCATTTAGACCAGGGTCTCCAAACTACGGCCCGTGGGCCAGATGCGGCCCGCGAAGTCATCTGATCCGGCCCGCGGAGATGTTTTTGTCCACGGAAATATCGTTTGTTGGTGATGGCTAATGAACTTTGCCCAGAAAAATCAAAGACATGCCTGGAAGAAACTGGCCCCTGAACTGAAATCTGATAGTTAATGCAGCCCTCGGACTGAAAAGTTTGGAGACCCTTGATTTAGACTAACAGCAGTAAGATTATTATTTTATAAGAGTAGGCTAGGCAAGCATAAAACTTTAGTTAGGCATCGTAGATGTGCTATAAATATTTCTTTTTTAAGTCTGTGTACTGTGAGTAGTGACTTCTTTATTTAGTATGGATTATGGCTTAGGTTAAATTCTAGGTTATATCAATCAATATAGTTCAAGTTCAATATACTCATCATAATGATAATAACAATTAAAAGCTGTCACTGTATAGTCTACTGTCTAGTCTACTGTAGTAGATCTGTCTGAGAAGTCTGATAAAAATGTTTGTGGACGTTAGGCCTATTAAAATCTATATTAATAATATTTTAGAGATGATCTAGATCTAGAATCTAGATAACTGGTGAAAACTGAAGTGGACTATGAACTCTGATACCCACTCGGTTGATCGACTGACAAGCACTGTTTTTTATGGTCCTGGCTAAAATTTTATTTATTTTTGGTAGCCTAGGTCAGTGAGTAGATCTAAAATGAAGTTAAAACCTTTCTTTCTGAACATTTCTGGAATGTAGAATAAAAATAATGTGACATACCGTACGGCAGAAAGTTGGTCGACTCCCCAGCATCATTGTTGTTGGATAGGACTGTCCTGTTTTTGGCCCTACTTTCTTCCTAGCTGTGATATAATAACACAAAAAGGTCGAGGCAGGATTATGTGTTGTCAAGGAGCACAACTCTGCTTTACTACTCAGGTTTATTATTTTTATTCGGTTAAATATTTCATAATTAAAAACTAATTATTACAATCCATGATTTTTTAAAATAATAAGTTCAGGGTTCCAGTTTGCTTAAGATGTTAGCATTCTGCTGGAAGAATTCTACCTGTTCTAGATCTAGATCTATAACAAAAATTGAATCTATTCCATCAAGAATGGAGTTAGAAATCTAAATCAGCAATAATACTAATAGTTCTAGAATCTAGATTAGATCTAATTTTAATTTGGAACTCAACTCTAGGCCTAAATACTAAATGCCATGCTAAGTGGCAAGTGGTTAAACTGGAAGGTAAGGGAGGGGGGGGGGTTGCTTGGCAACAACTAAATCTTTTAACATATTCCTTTTTTCTTTTATATTAATGTCAACAAAACCTGGGGCAATAAAAAGTCTCTGAAAATAAGATCTCTAGAGAATCTAGTAGATTAACATTTATTGTTGCTTAAAGTTAAGATTTTCTAGGTCTACAAAGTTGTATCAGGTTTTGTTTTTTTGGGATAGGGAAATATGTATTTATCTGCTTAACAAAGTTTGAGGAAGGTCGTTTATTTAAATAAATCTTGAATAATCCCCCATTTCCTACTAACTAGTCTAACTTTGATGTGTTACATTTTTCTAACACTTTGTTGACTGCTCTGTGGTGTGCCATTTATCAGATGGACTACTGACCTCTATACTTGTCTTTTCTGCTACTGTGCTCACTTAATATGTTCCCATGGTAGGGTAGATTACCATCTTGGTCACCTTGCATGACCTCATGTTGGGGGATGATTACCATCTTGATCACCTTATTTGATCCCATGGTAGGGTCGATTACCCTATGTGATATCATATACAGCAGGTTGCTACTGTGTTCACCTTATGTAATTTAAAGTTAGAACTACTATGGTTTGTTACAGTATGTGAACCTTATGTCACAGTATGTGAACCTTATGTAATATAAATTACCAGCCGACCCGCTGCGTATCATACGCCGCTATTTAGTTGTTTTTTTTTTCTACTTTTCAGTAATTTATAATTTGTGAATTCGACAGTACCAATGCTGCCATTGAAAATATTTGCTTAAAAACACTACCCCCCCCCCCCCCACGTGAAAGCAGCCTCCTCTTAGTTACCTCCTCTAAGTTTAAAATCGTTTCAAACTAAATTATCTGCCCCTAATAGCCGTCACCAAACCCGTCTCTATGATTGTAAAATGTAAACAGAGTGAACACCGCTCACCAGATCATGTGGGGGTGGGGTGGGGGTGGTAGTGATAGTGATAGAGAGAAAGAGAGGGGACTGCAAGGAGGCGCTTGCAGCTTGTTTTCTAACTGATCCCAGAAGAGAATTATATATATAGATAGATAGATAGAAGATTCTGCTTTATTGATTTAAAAAAATCTGATTACATTTTTAAAAACATTTTTATTCACTTTTTTAAACTCAAAATACTCAACTACAATGATATAAATAAATTGTTCTTTTTTTTTCTATCCCCATCATTAAATGAATACACTTTAGAAAAAAAATATATTTCCACCATTTCAGAAATCATCATTCAAATACTTTTCACAATGTCAGCAACAACATGATATAATTTTTTTACTACCATTAAAAAACCACATTTAAATTCAATTTACACTTATAAAACAATTCAAGCATAAAATACAATGGTTCAAATGTTTGTCTACTTTTGTCTTTAATAAATAAGATATAGTATTTAAAACATAAGCCAGTTTGTTTAACCCAATATGTTTAGGCACAAATCTTCAAAAAAATTTGATTTGGTTTTTCATACAACATAAAATTTTGTGATTGAAATTCTCATGGCACTTCAATATTTTTCAACACTGCTAGGCACAATTTAAATTTGGTGTAATTGAATCAGAAAAACAAAGATTTGTTCAGACAGATTAAGCTCCCTTATCTTTTAACTATCTCAACAGTATTTCAATGGTACTGTAATTTAAAAAAAAAACAATAGTAGTTGAACAAAATGATAGTGATAAATGAAGTAAGTTGATGTTAAAACAAAAAAAAATTATTTCACAAAACTAATAAACTAATTTTGTGAGCAGTAAAGAAATATAAACAAAAATGTGTCATTTTCAATAGTGGCACATTTTTATATGAAGATTCAGTCACCAAATCAAGCCCTACTGTTTTTTTTCTGCTTGAATATTTACAGAAGAATTTTAATCAAGAACCCATTCCGTAAATTTAGTAACTGGAAATAAATAGCGGTGTAGACCTACCATGCCAAGAAATTGTTGGCTACAACATCTTGAATAACAAGACTCATTTTGTCTACAGCCCAAACCTCGTTTTTCACCAAAGTGTACATCATGTCTGACCACAGCTGATGTGTACATGTCTGACCACAGCTGATGTGTACATGTCTGACCACAGCTGATGTGTACATCATGTCTGACCACAGCTGATGTGCACATCATGTCTGACCACAGCTGATGTGTACGTGTCTGACCACAGCTGATGTGCACATCATGTCTGACCACAGCTGATGTGTACATCATGTCTGACCACAGCTGATGTGTACATGTCTGACCACAGCTGATGTGCACATCATGTCTGACCACAGCTGATGTGTACATGTCTGACCACAGCTGATGTGCACATCATGTCTGACCACAGCTGATGTGTACATCATGTCTGACCACAGCTGATGTGCACATCATGTCTGACCACAGCTGATGTGTACATCATGTCTGACCACAGCTGATGTGTACATCATGTCTGACCACAGCTGATGATACATAATGTCTCTCACAAAAGGTAATGGCCGGACATTTAAACTATTGGGATTAAGCAATGACAGTAGAATGTACTAAAAATTCATTGTAGATTCCACCACATATATAGAAATATACAACTTGAGACCATAACAGCCCAACATAAAGGTAAATGGATATAACAAAATGGATAACTACTTAATTTCTTAGGAATGAGTTACACAAAAAGCATGAAATTAAAATGAAAGTAATAATTAATTTTTAAAAAAATCAATATTTTATGACACATACCAGTAATTTTTTTTATTTTCCACTAAAATCATATTTTTGTAGAACAAAATTAATTGTATTTACAATTCATTAGAGTAATTATATCAAATATGACATGTTTATGAAACATAGTTTAAAAATAAATCTTGTCAGCATCTGTCATTTATTTTGCTTTTAAAAGTTTATAAATCTTTTTTTTTATCGATATACTGAATTTGTAATAAAGTCAATATGTCTATCGTAATTCATTTCTTCAATTTAATTTTAAAAAAGAAAACGTGGTATTGAAATTTAATTGGAATGAATAAATTTCAAAAATAAATATTAAGTACATCATTCATTAAACAAAACAAAATATTTGAGGATTCTTATTTTAATTTCTATTTATATATATTATTGTTAGAAATGTATTGAAAATGTTCTGCAACCAAGGTTTATTTTAGGTATGATAACAAGATATGTATATAATGATTAAAGTATGGCAGTAATTACTAAGAAAACATTAGTTTAAACCAATAATAAACTTTAAAATTTGAAGTGTTCAAGTGCTTATATTTCTTTCTAGTAATGATGAGTTTAAGGTAATGTAATGCTGTAGTGATCAGAACTGACAAACTATAAACAGTGGTTTACATTTTTTTTTTACTTTTTATATTAAAAAGATGTGTGATGTTTTTTTAACCATTCCAAACTTCTTCAACCATCAGCTTCTAAGAGCCTCTAGTCTGGCTTTCATATCATCCATGTCTTCATCATCATCATCCTCTTCCAGCGCAACAGCAGCAGCAGCAACCCGTGATGGTCCAGCTCGTGACGGAGCAGCTCTAGCACCTTCTGTTTCTGGCAGCGAATCTTCAACGGCAGCGGGGGCTTTACCCAGCTCACCTGCAAGTAGAAGAACATATCGATCAATTTTAAGTTTTCTTTTTTAACTACAATATGAGCACAATGACAATCAGGTAAATGAATAAAATGTAACGCTTTTTTAAAACTCATCTACAAATGTTATCAAGTTAAAGATTAGGTCAATCTAACTACCTTTAAGTTGTTTTCATTTTATATTACCCCATTAAAGTTAACAAGGTTACAATTATGGCAATCAAACAACTTTAGGTAAGTTTTTAACTATCACTAATGTTATGGGTAATCAAACAATTGTTTTAGATTTTTAAAACTCTATCACAAAAGCATGTTTAAGATCTACGTAACCAAATACTTCATATATATTATTTTCAACTCAGCTAAAAAAAAATACTATGTGCATCAGATAAATAAAAGAACAATTATGAAGCAATAAAAAAAACAAGACAATACTAACCAGCAGTTATTTCATATAATACCCTGTCAACTTCCTCATCAGCCTCCTCATCGAGGTCTTCATCATCAAGCGCCTCCATTGTATCGTCCATCATTTCTTCAATTATACCAGCCTTAGAGATAGTACATTTTCAAATCATTTTTAAGGAAAAGTGTTGTACAGGATAGTTTCAAACTTATTTAAAAAATAGCAATATTAGGTGCTTTATCTACAGTTATAACTATTTAAGGTGCTTTTGGCACGGTCTAGAAATAAAAATCAAGATAAAGTATAATAAAAGCAGTACTATCAATTATTAAAATTTGGGCTTTTTTGGATCAATGGTAACATTTTCTTTGTATTATTTGTGAGCGGCTGGAGTGTGTTTATCTGTTATTATAATTATTTGTAACTAAGAAGGCGAATGTCGCTTTTTATGTTCCTTTGGGGATTGTTGTGGTTTTTAGTTAAGTAGTCCGCTATTATGGCGCTGATATGATTTTGATTTTACAATGGTTTGTAGCCTGGTTATTGTGTCTTGTTTATATTTTAATGTTATTATTTATGCAAACTTTGTTTTGGATTGTTGCTCCACTTTGCTTTATGTCCTGCATGTTACTTATTATTGTATTAGGGACTATTTTCTTGTGCGTAGCATTGGTTTCTTTGTTCGTAGTATTGGTTTCTTTGTTCGTGAATGTGGTGTGTCGACAGGGAGGGACATTCGGCTGGAATGTCGAGGCCTGTGTGTTGAAGAGTTTCTGTGTCACGTTTATGTGGTGTATGGTAACGACAGTGGTCCGAAATTGGGTGTTTTGTTTCGTTGAGTCTCAATGTTTGTTTTATCCAGACCACGAGGAAGCACGATGGCCGAGTGGTTAAGGCGTTGGACTTAAGATCCAATGGAATTATTTCCGCGTGGGTTCGAACCCCACTCGTGCTACCAATTTGTAAGCCCTGCTAGGGGGGGATACCTAATATCTACCCTTCTAGGCTTATCTAACTAACTACTGTCCGGTCATTAGACCAACCTTTTCACCCAGATCCGTCAGTGGTATCAGGCCCAACATCCTGCCTACGCGCCAGCATAACCAGTGTAAAGGTGGACCAATCTGAGGAACTAGAGGCAATGGTTCCACCTAACCCATCCTTAATTAAGGCACCAGGTGGTGGTTCTGGGGCATGCCCTCAGACAGAGTCAAGCAAGAAGGACAAACTGGTCAAAAAGGCACCTGTAGCTGAACTGGCCATAGGCGACCTGGTCCTTCTGAGACAACCCCCACTAGGCAGACGCAAAATGGCAGACCTGGACGGCCCGACAGTTTATGTCGTGGTCGAATTACCTCCGATCACCGGCGGGTGTTACGCCATTAAAAAGAAAGATGGCCCTTCTGGCACCCGCCGGGTGGCCAGCACACAGATTAGGAGATATGTGCCTCCCAAGGCTCAACCGCCCTCCCCAAGGCCGGTCAAAGTTGTACCGCCGGCTGCTACAGCCACATCGTCTGATTTTTTTGCAAAATTTTGTTTTTTGTAAAATTTATGATTGTGCCCTGTGGGCTGATTTTTTTGCAAGTTCTTTTGCAAAATTGTGTTTTGCAGAAATTGTGATTGTGCCCTGTGGGCTGGTTTTTTTTGCAAAGTTTTTGTTTTTGTAAAATTATGATTGTGCCCTGTGGGCTGATTTTTTTCAAGTTATTTAGCTTGCGGTGACCGCAAGCTTTAAGGAGCGTGTATGTGAGCGGCTGGAGTGTGTTTATCTGTTATTATAATTATTTGTAACTAAGAAGGCGAATGTCGCTTTTTATGTTCCTTTGGGGATTGTTGTGGTTTTTAGTTAAGTAGTCCGCTATTATGGCGCTGATATGATTTTGATTTTACAATGGTTTGTAGCCTGGTTATTGTGTCTTGTTTATATTTTAATGTTATTATTTATGCAAACTTTGTTTTGGATTGTTGCTCCACTTTGCTTTATGTCCTGCATGTTACTTATTATTGTATTAGGGACTATTTTCTTGTGCGTAGCATTGGTTTCTTTGTTCGTAGTATTGGTTTCTTTGTTCGTGAATGTGGTGTGTCGACAGGGAGGGACATTCGGCTGGAATGTCGAGGCCTGTGTGTTGAAGAGTTTCTGTGTCACGTTTATGTGGTGTATGGTAACGACAGTGGTCCGAAATTGGGTGTTTTGTTTCGTTGAGTTCTGTTTGTTTTGTATGTCTTGAGTGTTTTATTTTGTCTAGATCTAGATTCTGGTTTTTTTATAATAACTTTTGGTTCCATATTTATTATTTTGTTAAATAAATTTTATTATATTGTTTAAGTTTTTTTGTTTTATTTTAGTAGTTTTTTTTTATTTTAGACTAAGGTTAGGTTATTAACCAGTCTGGGTTTATCCGGGCTTGCACTGACCGGACAGTAGTTAGTTAGATAAGCCTAGAAGGGTAGATATTAGGTATCCCCCCCTAGCAGGGCTTACATATTGAAGGCACTGGATTAATTCAAATTTATAAAAAAAACTAATTGAATATTGTTTTAGATATTTATAGTAGTAACACAATGTACATTTCAGCAACTTTTCCTGTTAGTAAAAAATATGCACTGAGAACACTTATCAAGTTTATAAGTTACCTTAGGTTTATCTCACCTTCATCATTTCCTTTGATAACTCTCTCATTGTGGCTTGAATCTCAGGTACTTTAATCAGCTGCTGCATACTTTTCATCACCTCTGTACTTTTAGCTAAAGCACCAGCCATTCTGAGGGTAGCTGTGTGTTAAGTTAATTATTCGTAATTTTTGTAAGCGGATAAACAATTCAATATATTGAATAATTTTTACTTACATTATACAGCAAATCGTGCAAAAATAAAAATTATTCAAAAATTTAAATAACACTAAAATAAAAAAAAAATAACAGTAGGTATGACTAATTCTAAAATTTACAATTTAACACAAACAATTCAATAAAATTAAAACTTGCATAGAAAACAGCAATTGTAAGTTTGAGTGTGTAAAACAAGATTTTCAAGTATTATTTAATAGCCAAATTCTTACCTAGCTGATGTTTCATACTCATTTGCACTGAATTCAAATGAGCTTTTGAAGCATACAGCTTATTGATCTGCTTGTCAGCCTTCACAATTTCTTTAGCAAGCATTCTACATGAGTCTCTATCACCTTTCTTTGCAGCCTCCTTAATCATGCGTTTGGTTTTCTCTTCTTCTCTTTGAATTGCTATAGATCAAAATAATTCATGAATACAAAAAACAAAAACAAATGCTTCAAGCAGATTAAAATAGGGGACAAGGTGACGGCACAAAATAATGAAAATCAGTAAATGTTACCTTTGACCTGTCTCTCAATGTTGTATCCCTCTTTTCTTATCTTGGAGGTCCACTGATTTACCTAGAATTAAACATAACAATAAGTTTAAACAAGAATAGCTTTTGAAAATGATGTTTTATGATATACATTTAAAAGCTGAAGGTCAGGGAAGTGGTGGATGAAATAACCACTGGTTGTTTAATTATGGGAATAGGGAAATCAATGTTATATACCAATGTTATATTGTCACTACAATGGAATCCCCAAGGAAAGTGGGTAGGCCAAAACAAACATGGAAAAGTTCCGCTGTCAGTGAAGCAGAAGCAGCTGGAATGAAATGGGCCCAACTTGGAGGAATGGCCCAGAACCGATTATGATAGAGAGTTATGGTTGTGCCCTTATGCACTACAAGGGGTCCACAGGAATGACAATGATGATGATACCAAACAAGGGATAGATGTTAGTTTGTCAGTGAAAGCATTTAGGTTATATAAAAAAATTTTTTAAAAATATAATGTAAAACTGATTGCATGCCTATATTTGTGTAAGTAGGCCTATGTAATAAATAACGTGACTAACTGCAGTAAAGGAGTAGGCCCTACTAAATTTAGCTAGATCTATAATTATATACATCTAGTAAGTCAGTTCAGAGGCCAGTAGCCTGAGCAGGTTGAAATATTGTAGAAGAAATAGAGCCTCATGTATACATTTATTTTTTAAATTGGCTTGCTAAACGGTTGCAGTTGAAAATAGTACTGTCATATAAGCTACTATGCAGGACTATTTTTTACATTTTATCCATTTAAATCTTAAATAAACAAAACAGGTACTAGGCCTAATCTCAATCAACTGGTAATAGGCATTCTTAAATATTATCAAGTTAAATATAAAGCTTTGTTATTATATATATAATAATATATAATATAAAATAATAATATATATTATAATAACAGTCACCCTCAGTTAGGTCTACTGGAAAATTTAGTAATCCATAATAAAAATAAAATTGCCTACAAAGTAATTTAAACTAATAAATAGTACTTTAGTTTTAGTAAGTCTTGTCTTAAGTACACTAATGTTAATTAATAATGAAAGGCCTAGGATTACAGAAAAAAATACAATCTGATTAACACTGATCAATGCGTTTACAAAAAAATATTACATTAGGTTGCAATCAAACTAACACTGCATTAGTAGGTCTACTATTAATATATATATATGAAAAAAGGCCTAGTATTAATAGTATTAAGTAAAAAGTAAAGTTAACACTTCAAACATTGTGGTTCATGGGGTAGATGAATTAAAGTAGAGTTCACCTGTATCTGTGACCAGGCATATGAATGGATAGTGTAATCAGAACTATGCCTAGCTGCCTTTACTTGCCTTCGTATGAGTCAGATACCCAACAGAACTGGGAGGACTTAGGCATGTTCTACAACCCAAGTCAAGAGATAATAACTCAGGACTTCTGGGTGATCATATCAGAAGCAGACTCTACTATGATTACGCCATCCCAAATAACAGTAGTATTCTTCATTAATAAGTTAATGACTCACTAATCACTATTATGGGCCTAACTGAGAAAAAAACTTGTCTAAGGAACAGTAAAATCAGAAAGAGTCCATTTTTCTACCAGTTAGATGGAGATAATCAAACTAATGAATCTAGTTTTATACTAGAGGCCACCCATGCAAAATTAAATCCCCCTCCCACCACCCCAGAAACCTTCTCGGGAGTATTCATCAACTCCCTATAGTTTTATGGCACTCGGATAAACTATGTTGAACTGCAATCATCTTTTTTTTAATATACCGTATAGAGAAAAATCGCACCCTCCCGTGGCACTGACCTTGCAAAATTAAAAATGATTTTTTACTGAACCCTTCCCTGGAGTGTTCTTATCAACTCCCCAAAGTTTGATGGTGATCGCATGAACGGTGTAAAACCGCAATCGACTTTTATTTTTATAAACGGTATATAGAGAAAAAACAAATCGCGCCCTCCCGGGGCTCCACCCCTGCGAATTTGAATTATTTTTACCGCAGTCACCTCCCCAGAAATATTCTTAGCAACTTCCCAAAGTTTCATGGCGATCGTGTGAACAGTGTCACTGTAATTTACTTTAATTATTTTTATATACCACATGTAGAGAAAAATCGCACCCTCCCGTGGCGCCGCCCTTGCAAAATTAAATATTTTTTTTTTGCAGAACACTTCCAGGTTGTTTTCTAATCATCTCCCAAAAAGTCTTATGGCTATCGGATGAACGGTGTCAAACCAAAATCGGACTTTTATTTTTATATACCGTACATAGAGAAAAATCGCACCCTTCCGTGATGCCGCCCTTGTAAAATTGAGACAAACACACACACATACATTGCTTTTTATATATATAGATTACTTTTACCTAAGTCTACTAAATTCTAGATCTACTGTTCCCTTACAGTTTAGTCAGTCGGCCTACAGCCTAAGGTTTCTATTTTTCTTGTGCCCCCTAGCTATTATTAATTTGGGTACAACTTGATCTTAGTAGTAGGCCTACTTCTTGTCTTGGTCATAGTGGGTGTGGATTGTATAAAATAAATGTATTTTATATGTGCTGGTTAGGCCAAGCCATTGGCTATTTTTATGATAATTACTAAATTAGGGCCTATAGGCCTAATTAATAATTAGCAAATAATTAGGCCTAGGCTATAGTATAGGCATTTGCGCGGTTCGCTCCGCGTTACGCTTAATCTTTACCTTAGTTGTTATGCTTAATCTTTACCTTAGGTGGCAAGCGATCTATAAAAACAGATATCAGGACTGCCCGATTTTTTTTTCCAGTGGTAACAATTTAATGTTGACATAGATCTAGATCGAGTTTAAGTGTATTTATATTATTTCAACGCCTAAGAGTCTAGTACTTGTAAAAAAAACAGTACAGTGTAGTGTCAATAAGTGGGTCAGATGATAGTCCTAGATCTAGCAGCAATCTAGCTAAATCAAACTGTCCTTTAGGCCGTTTAGTCCTAGCTATCTCTAGCATGCATGATAGTAGATCTAAGTCTATATTATTTATCCTATGTGAACTTAAAAAAAATATTTTAATTTGCTTGAGCGGGGAGGGGGGGGGGGTTGGGAGGAAGAGAGAAGTGAAGACAGATGATCTCATGAACTTGTGTTCATTCTATGACGTATGCTTTAGACCTGCTGAACTCACAGTGACCTTGCCGACCGTGGGCCCTGGTGGGCCGTGGTGGGATTTTCCACTCACGGGATAGTAAACGTAAGGCAAGCAAGCAATCAAGCCAGTGACTGTGTTTGGAAATTTTATTTAAAAAAAAAAAAGAATCATACGTCATATTTTAAATATGAAAAAAAAAATGTAAAAATAAATCCTAGTACCAGTCGTGCTACCCCAGGTTCGAACCCGGAACTCGGGTCTATGAACTACTGTCTACAGCTGGCAAACTGTTGACTCAACCATACCAGATGTGATAGAAAAGAAAAAAGTAAGCATTTTCAATTATACGATGGCAAATCCAACCTGCGAGACACATAGTCTATTCTTTAGGGGCTACGCTCTGCGAGAGGGGTAGTCACTTCGTAAAATTTAATGAGAGTAGAAACTTAGACTAGTTCAGAAGCATATAAATTATAACTAGAAGGCTGATGCTAGCCAGAAAAAGATACGCATTCGCAATGGAGAGAAACTACGACTTTCCATCGCGGCAATGTTTTCGATGGTACTGAGCATGCGTGTGTTTACAACCGCAGAACCCTAACACCAACCCTAATCCTATCCCTAATCTTATCACTAATTTAACCCTAGCCATAGGTCGCTGCGCATGTGCAGAGCTATCTTTTGCCGACTAAGTCGACTAAGTGGAGACGTTGGGGAGAAAAATCTTCCGAGTAGTCACTTCGTAAAAAGAATGAGGTCAGGATAATGATTAAGCTGCTAGTAGTAGTAATCTAGTTCTTAGCAAGAAAAGCAAGAGTGAAGAAGAATGGTGAACGATGTGATTCATGATTGATTGTGAAATAATGTGAGATGTCGGATGAGGTCTGAGTGGTGCTGCGCTTGACTGAAGAGAGCAGTTAAGTAAGTTCTAAGGAAAATAAATAAGATTCCACAATTTTTATAGTAAACTTACTAATTCCTTGGGATCTGGTTGATGCGATTTTCCAAATAATCCCATTTTAAATAATTGTATGTGATGTAGGATTAAAATAATTAAAAAAGGATTACTCAGACAAAATAAACTCTTAGTAATCGATTTGTTGATAATAAAAAAATGTAAACTTCCGGTCCACTTTGTTGTTTTCCTGAGTAGGGGAAGTCACTCTATGAAAATATTTATAGATTCCATACCATTAGGCTGTTAGGACTAGTTAATAATAGTAATGCACAGTAACATATTTGGTACGATTAGCCAGCCTTTTTTTTATTCTGGTGAGGGTAACAATACACACGCATTATTAAATAAAGTATAGAATACTACTTGATTAATAAATAATGTTTCACATCAGTGTTTCTTATAGACTTTCTCCGGGGCGGGGGGTGGGGGGGGGGGGGGGGGGGGCACTTGATATTTTCGGGAGTGGGGGCGGGCGGATTAATTATTTTTCCGGGAGGTGGGGGGGGGGGGGCGGACACTGGTAAAATGGTATGGTCTATACAAATTCCCCGAAAGAAAATCTGTTTCACATGCTTAAAATAAGTTCCTTATTTACTACTTTTGTTATTTTGTTATCTATAAATCCCGCAATTATAATTATATTGAGGTCAGTGGCGTAGCGAGGTCGGGTGTCACCCGGTGCGGCACTTAATGGTGTCACCCCCCAGAGGCGTAGCGACCCTTCCCGGTGACAAATTTTCGATTTGCACCCCCCTCTAACTTTCGATTTGCACCCCCCTCAAGTTTTCGATTTGCACCACCCCCCCCCCCCCCCCTCAAACTTTTGATTTCCACCCCCCTCAAGTTTTTCTCTATATATGTTGCTATTTTTTGCCTTGGTGTCACCCCTCTAAATGGTGTCACCCGGTGCGGTGCGGTCCGCACCCCCGACCCCCCCCCCCCCCTCGCTACGCCTCTGGTTGAGATGTAAATCGAATCATTGTGTCAGGAGCGGAACTCCCAGACCCCGTAATGCAAGGGTGGGTTGGTAGGCCTATATACGAAGTATAGAGAAAGTCTTGTAATCGTGCTAATAAAAATCTCGGCGTTTTACAGCTCCCTGAGTCGGATAAACATAGTTTTGCAATCCTGTCCATATATCTGTGTGTGTGTATGTGTGTGTGTCTGTGTGTGTGTGTCTATAAACACGATAACTTGAGTACCGTTACAGCTAGGTTGATGAAATTTCATATATAAGTATTATATCACAATCGTAACGTATTCTAAAGTCGTCTAAAGATAAGCTTTTCATTCTATTTTTTCTATTTTTTTTTTTTTTCAGTTTGAGCGTTCGTATTTTCAAAATGTGTTTCTTGCAGTAATTGTCGTAGTCCAAAGTTTACTTTAGTAAATAAGTAGGCATACATCGTCTCACACTGTCAATAAAATGTATTCATAAGCTTGGGCTACAAAACAGATATCTAATTCCTGTTTTATTCAGTGGGGGATGGGGCACTTGAAATTTTCCACCGAGAGTGTTCTTCCCCCCCCCCTCACCCCCAACCGGAGAAAAAATGAAGTTTAGATAACTGAAAATAGGAAAGTGAATTCAGAAAGTTCGATATACATTTATAGTCTTAATTGAAATTATCGAAATTAAGCTTAATTGGTAGAGAAAGATAGATAAGGAGAGGGGGGGGGGGGGATAAATATAGTGAAGCAATTTTAGGGGTAGGGGTCGCTTTTAGTGACGACAAGTGAAAACTGGGCTCGGATGGGTGGGGTAAAATGGGCTGATAGGGGCGTAACATCATTTACGTGTGATCCCCTAAACCTGCACGAAATAAAATAAGTGTCAAAGAAAACAAAACACAATTTTTATTTAATGAGATGTCAGTGATCTTTTATTGCCACGTACATAAGTGTTCAACATGGAGCATTAGTTTCTATTTTACCTATCTGGGTCTTCTGAAAAAAAACAACAAATTAGACACATCTGAAACTAGGTCGGGGCCCTAATGATATTGCTTCTGTACATGTATGTGCTTGTGTGTGTTGACACAGATTTTACCCTATAATACAATTATAACTGCAGCTCTAAGCTGTTGTGTGAATCACTTCGTTTCCCTAACCATGTTTACTAGCAGTCAGGACGATCTAATAATACTAATATATTTAAATTCAATGAGGTTGTCGGATTATGTCCCTTTATCATCGTGGAGACTCAAGCGAACAAAGACTGTAGCGAAGTGAAAGTCCACACTATGTTTTCTTAAGACGACCTTTTCGCCAAGATGGCACCGAGACTTCGATCCAGGCTGGTAAGACTGAAATCAGGGTCATGTCGAGTGAGGAGGTCAAGCCCGGGGTCATGTCGAGTGAGGAGGTCAAGCCCGGGGTCATGTCGGCTGGGGAGGCCGAGCACAGGATCCTGTCGGCTGCTACGGCTGTAGTACCTGAGGTCGATTGAGGGGAGGATGTAGCGGCTGTCGTACTGACCCCGCTGGTTCTGTTGTTTCCTGAGGGTCGTGCCGAACTTGTGGCTGGGCTGGAAGGTGAAGGTTGACGGGAGCTTGTGAGTTCTGAGGAGAACTGGGTGCATGGCGGCAGCTGAAATATACGAGATTTGGTCGGCAAAATTAGGATAAATAACCTGAGAACTGGGTGCATGGCGGCAGCTGAAATATACGAGATTTGGTCATGGGTAAAATTAGGATAAATAACCTGAGAACTGGGTGCATGGCGGCAGCTGAAATATACGAGATTTGGTCGATAAAATTAGGATAAATAACCTGAGAACTGGGTGCATGGTGACAGCTGAAATATACATTACGAGATTTGGCCTTGGTTAAAATTAGGATAAATCATATTGGTTTTAGATGCATAGTGGCAGCTAAAAATAAAATAAACATGAGCTTTAGCCCTAGCCATTTTTTTTTTTAAAAAGGCATTAAAATTGAATTATGTGAACCAGTGGCGTAGCCAGGATCGTCTCAAGGGGGGGGTTCCAATTTTTACCCGGGGACAAACTTTCGATTTGCACCCCCCCCTCAAACTTTCGATTTGCACCCCCCCCCTCAAACTTTCGATTTGCACCCCCCCCCTCAAACTTTCGATTTGCACCCCCCCCCTCAAACTTTCGATTTGCACCCCCCCCTCAAACTTTCGATTTGCACCCCCCCTCATACTTTTTATATATACCGAGGGGTCTATGGGGGGGGTTATGACCCCCCCTAACCCCCCCCTGCCTACGCCACTGATGTGAACAAAAGGAAAACGTCGTTAAAATATCTGCACATATATTCAAAAAATATATTTGTAAGGAAAGTATTGGTGGATACTTTTATTTCCTGGATGTTCTTTTATGTCTGAGGTTTATTTTGTATGAAATTATTTTGTGTGCAGTTATTTTATGCAAAATTAATTTTCGTGAATTTATTTTGCGTCAAGTTATATTGCGTGAAGTTATTTTGTGTAAATTTTTTTTGCGTGAAATTATTTTATGTGAAGTTATTGTTAGGTATATATAAATTTGCACAGGAAGGGAACAGTTAAAATTTAGAAATATTTTTTTTCTGTCATCACACAAATGTGAGTTGTCGTCCCTTGATTGGAATATTCTTTTCAAACATCAGGTGACTGAATTCCACCAACACACGTTTTAGTGTTAAAAATAAGACGACGTGTTGTGTTTTCATGAAAATAAATGTGATACTCAACACTTATTTAAAAAATAAATAAACCGGGAGTGATCTCCTCTAAACTTTCTCGAATATTCTTATATAAAACAACAGGGGATGGGAACTCCATTTTAAATACTTAAAGATTTTAAAATAGAATAATATCTCGTAGAAAAAAGAATTGCACACCAGGTGAACGCCAAATGAAACGTGCATAATAGTGCGCAATATTATTAGTACTTTATAAATTTACATGCGTTTTTTGAGAAATCAAAAATAGCGTAAATTAGTACTTCCAGTCAACGGAAATTACTCAAAATTTGACAGAAGGTAGAGAATTAGATCTTTTACTTACATGTGAAATTTCATTTATCTATCTAAAATAGTACTCAAGTTATAGACTTTTGAAAAATTCAAAGTAGAAAAAGTACCACTTCCGGTTTTGGAAATCGCTCAAAAGTTGATACGGATCTACGATTTTGATAAAATACTTATATATGAAATTTCATCAACCTAGCTGTAACGGTACTCAAGTTATCGTGTTTATACACACACAGACACACAGACATACGGACAAGATTGCAAAATTATGTTTTTCCGTATCAGTGAGGTGTAAAACGTCGAGATTTGTAAAAATCTCGATTTTTTTTGCACGATAACAAGATTTTCTCTATAGGCTACTTCGGTGGCCGGAAAGAACCACAACGGAAAAAAGCGCAACGGAAAAAAGCGCACACGGAAAAAAGCGCAAAGAGAAAAAAGCGCACACAGAAAGAAGCGCAAAGAGAAAAAAGCGCAAACAGAAAAAAACGCAAACAGAAAGAAACGCACACAGAAAAAAGTGCAAACAGAAAAAAGCGCAAACGGAAAAAAGCTCAAAGAGAAAAAAGCGCAAACGGAAAAAAGCGCAAACAGAAAAAAGCGCAAACGGAAAAAAGCGCAAACGGAAAAAAGTGCAAACGGTAAAAAGCGCAAACAGAAAAAGCGCAAACAGAAAAATGCGCAACCAGAAAAAACACAACGAAAAATGTGCAAAAGAGAAATTTAGCACAAAGACCTATATGGACTAGATGGCACATTTATACATGACTGTTAGGGCTGCTGTGAGAGTGTCGTGTTTGATCACGTGATCTACTACCATTTAAAGCGTACCACTACCATGTGCATTTCCATCACAATGATACAGGCGATAATCGCTTTACACAATGCCTATTATTTTCTTGGTCAATAATTATTCAACTACTATTCTCGTATAAATAAACATAAAACTATCGACATTACACGAAGTATCTTTCACATTCTCCCTAGTCCGAACTACCTAGCTTGCATACCATAACAACCCATTCCTATGGCAAAACTTCACTCTCTTTCATCCGCGTCATCAAACATGCTTTCGTCATATCTCTCGTAACAACATTCATTCGCACCAAAATAACAATTATGTATTTAATATTTTTTCACATCATGACGCACCTACCTACCTACCTACTACCAACCTACCCACCTACCCACCTACACACTTACCTATCTACCCACCTACCCACCTCGTTCCTATTCTACAGAATTGTGTGTACTATTTATTTACATTCTTTAATCTCAATATAACTAAAATAGACTTTTGTTTGAAGGGTAATGAAAACATGTAAACAAAAGGGACGCTACTCTAAATCTATGCGAATACTTATTTGCAGTGGCGTAGGCACTGACCACACTAACCACTGACTACAGTAACCACTCACCACACTAACCACTGACCACTGTCTGCACTAACCACTGATCACACTAACAATTGACCCCACTAACCACTGACCACACTAACCACTGACTACAGTAACCACTCACCACACTAACCACTGACCACTGTCTGCACTAACCACTGATCACACTAACTATTGACCCCACTAACCACTGACCACACTAACCACTGACCACACTAACCACTGACCACAGTCTGCACTAACCACTGACCACGCTAACCACTGACTACACTAACCACTGACTACACTAACCACTGACCACACTAACCATTGACCACACTAACCACTGACCACACTAGCCACTGACCACACTAACCACTGACCACACTAACCACTGACCACACTAACCACTGACCACTCTAACCACTGACTAAACTAACTACTGACTACACTAACTACTGATTCAACGAAACAATGATTTTAATTAATAATGAATTCACTAAATAATAACTTCACTAACTACTTACTTCACTTAAGAGTTACTTAAGTAACAAGGACTTAGAGTTAATTAAGTAAACAATGACTTCACCGAACTGATTTATAGCGTGCACAACAAATCTTTTCTAGGTTATAATATGAGACGTGTTTGTCAAATTTAATTAAGTTATTAGATGACGTCACGTAATATTTACTATTCAAGCCTTTACCATCCAGTTTGTCAGAAAAAAATGTCACGTCCTTGTCAAAAAGACAACAATCCCACCCCTCCCCCATCTCCTATGCACTACGCCCTTGAAGTTGTCACACTATTACATACACATCTTTGTAAGACAAGAGTAAAAAATAGCTTTACTTTAGTGACTATTAAAATTTTCTACTTACCGAAATGTAACAGGACAAGTAGCAGCATGGTGCCACACATACATCTCACATAGCGCGACATTTTTTCTTAATTTTGTATGGACTGCAAAAAAAAAAAAAAAAAAAAAAAAAAAAAAAAAAAAATTAAATCCACAAAATGATACAAATTAAAACAAATCTAAATTGGCCTACTCTAGAACATAGATCACTTTTTTAATGACTCCCTAAATAAATTTTATTAAAATAAGAACTAATAATTTGTCGACAACAATCAAAATAATTGATTAGAAACAAACAATGAAAGAATTAAAAATGTCCTTATTATCAAACTGTTGAAAACAAGATTACTCTGAAAGAGAGACTTGTTAAACCTCAACCACACTTTTCTATATTCGGACCTTCTATGAATGCATGCGATGCTGTAGAGAGAAGAAAAATCTGGATGCGCGGGCACACTGAATAGCCCCGATTGGGCGTGGGAGTTGGAACACCCAGTCTAAAACAGAGCTCTGGAAGATTTCTTGCACCGAACAAAAACAGGAGGGAATAAAATAAATTTTAAGTGGCAGGAAATGGAGGAAATTGGTGTCATTTTTCATGTGTATTGAACGATAACAATTTAAAGCAATACACTTCTGTTTAAGAGGGTAGAGGGTTCAAATTATTCTCAGGAAAATCGGGATTGATGGCTATGCTGGCTGAGGGATATTGGGTTCGAATCCAACTCAGTACAAACTTGGTTGATGGCTATGCTGACAGGCTGTCTCATGATAGATGAAAGAACGGCAAATGATCATTACTACCGAGGTTGGTCACATAGAATAAAACAGCGAGTATGTATCCCATACTTCCGACTTTGGTTAAAATAGAATAAAACAACCAGCACGTATCCCATACTTCCGAGGTTAGTTAAAATAGAATAAAACAACGAGCACGTCTCCCATACTGCCGATGTTGGTCAAAAAGAATTTAAAAAATGAACCATACTACTGAGGTTAGGCAAAGATAATAAAACCACTTGAAATGAATTTTTACTCTTTGCTCAAACTTTAGTTGATAAAAAAAAATCATAAAAAACGTTTTAATAACAACCTTTTATGTAATGATGCACTAAAAAGTAGAAAATAAATTATACACTACTATTTAAATTACTATAAAGAAAAGCGTGGGTCACTTTAGTACTTTAGTACCTATTGGATACCTTTACTAATATTTGAGAAAAGACCCACGCTTTTCTTTATAGTAATTTAAATAGTAGTGTATAATTTATTTTCTACTTTATAGTACATCATTACATAAAAGCTTGTTATTAAAACGTTTTTTATGAATTTTTTTTCAGTACTTTACATGTTTTATTTACAATAGTGTTACATGACTAAAAACCATTGCGCGTCTATTGAACGTGATAGCGCAGCTATTAAACCTGATGGCGCAGCTATTGAACGTGATGACGCGTGTGGTGTGGTTGGATAGACATGCCTACTAATTCGGTCCAAATTTAAATTAATTCATAAAAAATTAATTAGGCATCCAATTAAGTCAAATTTAGTTTCAGATTGCATTGTCTTCATGTCTTGACCCACGTGCCAACTGTGAATCGTATCGGTCAAGTAGAACTGTCCGAATTTTCACTCCTGCGTTTCGATCTAGACTGACGACAGACTGTCGACAGACTATCGACAGACTGTCGACAGAGGAAGTGAGTTAAATAAAAGCTTGTAAAAAGATCCACAGGAAATATGATATATTGGTGTAATCTAAGAAAAGAGTCATAAATAATATGAGATTCATCAAACATATCAAAATGGATAAGACATCCAAATAACTCAATGTTGAATTATCCAAATATAGATGAGCAAACACAAAACTGTGTGATCATAAAGCGATTGTGGAAATCACATATACTTTAACAAAGTTAACTTTAGAAAAGAAAACACGATATAAAACGCTACGCATTCATATTTTTTAAAATTTTGCAAAAAAACCAATCACTATCTGCTAAAAAAAAAGAACAAACAACAACCAATTATCCTTCTGTATTTGGAATAGCCACACTGTTGCAATATATCATTTTGTTCTCAAATTAAAAAAATAATAATTCAAGATTACACCACCTCACAACGTTTGGAAATTTAGGCACTCAGTGTGATATTTTCATCCTACACTCATTAAAGCTAACCATCCCACCCTCCTCCTGTAGTTAGGCAATACAATAGCAATTCAATGATTAGATATTTTTATTCTTTTCAAAATAAAAAATAATTCTGGGAAATGAAAACTCCCTGAGGCTCAGTTTTCAGAAATAGTTTTTTCGAGCCTTTGAAAATTTGATGGGGTTTTTTTTTGTTCACAAAAGGAACGTCTACACTTTTTTTTCAAAATGCAAATATTAAAAAAAAAACATTTAAAAATGTTATTTATTTTGTCCCTTAATATTCTTCATTTCGCGTATACTAATTAATATCTAATACTCCTATACACACACACACACACACACACACACACACACACACACACACACACATATATATATATATATATATATATACATATGCATGCATGTAAACTCTTCAATAATAGTTAGACGTTTCTTGGTATACCTATTAAAGAATATATATATATATATATATATATATATATATATATATATATATATATATATATATATATATATATATATATATATATATATATATATATATCATATATATATGTATATATATTCATATGTATATGTCTATTAAATATTTATATATATACATATGCATATATATTTATATATCTTCTATATATATAATTCTCTTCTTCGAGCCGTTAGAAAACAAGCTGCAAACGCTCTCCCTACCTCCCCACCCCTACATGGTTTTAGTGAGCTGTGTTCACTCTAAATGTTTACAAGCAGAGCCAACGATTTTAAACGTAGGGGGGGGGGGGGGGGGGGAGGGAAGGAAAGGGGGGGGTTATGGTCCTTAACGAGCTACTTATAGTGTTTTAAAGAAATATTTTCAGTGTCAGCGTTGGTACTGTCGAATTCACAAATTATGAATTATTGAAAATTAGAAACAACTAAATAGCGGCGTATGTTATGCCGCGGGCCGGCTCGTATAATATATATTATGTATTTATGTAAACTTTCAATGTCAATTCACTGATTTGAGTAGCCTACACTTTAGATAAAACATCCTCTCAGCCATATTTATAACATATATTTGTGGTTATAATACCTTATAAAAATAGATAATACTTTTATATGTCAACAATCGTGCATGCCCGCATTTTGCTAACTTTATTAATATTCTAAAATCTACAAATCTATGAGAAAAATAAAACGATAGTGGAAAGGTAGACAATTACTTTTCCTTTCTAAAGCTACCGAATATTTAGTTGCTTCCCTTAGTTTGCTTGATGACAAACGTATAAAGAAACTTTCTGCTGTAACAGTCAATAGGCACTTGTATTTGTAAACTCTATTTAAATGTTTTGTTGTCGTTTGGTTTTTAGTTGCCGGGTCCCTTAACGGTCAATTGGAAGAGTGGTTAATGATCGAGTGGTCAACAGGTCAAGTGGTTAGTGATTGAGTGGTCAACTGGTCAAATAGTTTGTGATCGAGTGGTCAATTGGTCAAGTCGTTAATGATCGAGTGTTCAACTGGTCAAGTGGTTTGCGATTGAGTGGTCAAGTGGTCAAGTGGTTTGTGATCGAGTGGTCAACTGGTCAAGTGGCGAAGTGATTGAAGCATAAATAAACTGACTTCAGGTTCGAACGCGTGATACTAAATGCTTCACATGCTCATACAAAATAATTTACACTATTAAGTGACATATAACAACACTACAACATTTCGCACTGTTTAGTGACATGTTTTTTTTCGTCTCTGACATGTAATTTACAGCGTCAGTTTGCCTTGCAATGTTCGCTTTAGTATTACAGTTTTCATTATCGGCTTGTGAGGACTGATACAGATTTTCAATAGGAATACTTCTTTCTTACATGAAGCCTACTTTCATTCATTTAAGATGGTTTACTTATACATATATCTAATACAAAACGTCTCATTACAATTTTATTTTTAAACCTAAAAATGCAAATGTGTATTGATTCAATTTTCTGTTAAAAAAGAAAATAGAAAAGTACAGTGTTTCAAACATTAAGTTTAAAAACCAGGCTAGAGATACTCCACGTTAATGTGATCAACATCTAAACATCTAAAACTGCTTCTTATCTTTTCATTTATAGCTAAAACTATTTATTGCACGTGAATATTCAGCCGATCTTCAATTTCTAATCTGATTCAACTCGTGTATTAAAACTTCCATTTTTTTTCATGAAGCAAATAACAAGCGAAAGCAACTCTTCTCTTTACACTTTTTGTGAATTCAAGTCTCAGTTGTTTCCCATTTCTGTAAAAAAAAAGGAATTTATTTTCCCATATTGGAATAACACGAGACAGACGAATGATTCTTGGATTCTACAGAGCCCCCACTGTTTCTTGTTTTTAAATAATAAAATGCCGGGTTCTGTTTTATTTTAAGCAGCAAAGTGCTGACCGCTGATTAAATCGTCCATCTCATTATTTACATCCTAAAAAATTAGTAATTTTTTTTCTTCAAATTTTTAAAGGCCCTGACTGTCAAATTAGGTTTCTGTGAATTGTTACAACGAGTTGTATTGAACCTAAACCAGGAAGGTCAAGTGGGCAAGTTCAAGGTTAAGTCAATGTGATTGAAACTATTCTTATCTCATGTGGTGCCTTGGTCGAACTGATGGTCGCAAACTCTCCTCAACATCGTGATGTGATCATCATTGATGTGGGGGTGAGGGGGTAGGTATGGAAGATCATCCACATCTTAAAGTGTGTTGTGATCATCATTGATGTGGGGGTGAGGGGAGGGGGGAGGGAAGGGAAGATCTTCGACATCTAAAAGTGTGATGTGATCATCATTGATGTGGGGGGGGGGGGGGAATATGGAAGATCCACATCTTAAAGTGTGTTGTGATCATCATTGATGTGGGGGGGGGGAGGTATGGAAGTTCCACATCTTAAAGTGTGTTGTGATCATCATTGATGTGTGGGGGAGGGGGAGGAAGATCATCCACATCATTGATGTGGGGTGAGGGGGGAGATCTTTCACATCTTACAGCGTGATATGATCATCATTGATGTGGGGTGAGGGGGGTAGGAACCAAATCCACATCTTAAGTGTGATGTGATCATCAATGATGTGGGGAGAGGGGTGAGGGAAGATCCTCATCATTTAGCTGTGTGAAAGGTTGACAACGTTATCTTCACGTCTAAGGTGGTGTACGAGCAGATATGAGCAGATGTTGAACACGAGCCAAATCTATTTTAGATATCCAGTTCAACATCGTACCCCCTCCCCCTTCACCCCACCCCCAGCTCATGTTGACACGGCCATAAGCGGGATAGACACCCGGCTGACTGTAAGGTCGGAGATAAAATAGCTCTTAGCTCGATCAAACACGTCGGCCTAAACTTGAACCTGTGAGAGACCTGGGTAAACTAGTTGGTTTAGGATTTTGTTCGTGTGATAGTTACAGTAATTAAACTGTGGAATAGACTCTTTGATTACTGTGTTCGTGGGTAAAGGCTAGGCATCAAGAATGTGGAAACTCAAGAGTCGTATTGATACAGATTTAGATTTTATTTTGTTTAGGTTTTTGGCTGGTGTTAATTTTGAGGTTAGGGTTTTGTGAGTGAGTACTTAACGTTGATGGGTTAGGGTTAAGATTTGATCTGGGCTACATTAGAATAAAGGATTGTTATGGTTCATAGAGGTTATATATAACAATGATATTTTTAAATTATTTTTTTTTTGCTGATTAAGTTAAAATATCAAAGAGAGTGTTTTTTGTTTTTGTTTTAACTATATCTTGTATTAATAAAATATGTATTTTATCTCAGTATAAGTGTGTTCTCTTTGTGCACCCACCCTTTCTTATTGGCCTATTAGATAATTCCTTGATACAGAAAATGCAGGACATTTTCAAAGCTATTTCTTCTATCTATGACAACATTTCTGAATTAAAAACTTGAGCCTGTCGTCCTAATTCTAGAACCACTGCTCCAGGTTAGAAAGACCTGGACAGAACCCCACAATGGTCTATCAAGCACTCAGACGCCATTATATCCACTGTATCTCTTGATATGAACTTTTTTTTTTGACGTAATTCGGTTAGACGGTATTCTCGCGTCCCAACGAGACCGATCCGGCTGCTATTAATAGCAAATTTACGGGGAGTCTAGAAGACTGGCGGGAAAAATAAACGAGTTGGTGTCTGCTGACTTGGAGCCGATACACTCGGAAGTGGCTGGTTTCAAAGACTGGTCGTCTGTAAATTGTGACACCATTGGTACTTAAGACTGCTGGTCTATTGATTGTGACACCATTGGTACTTAAGACTGCTGGTCTATTGATTGTGACAACATTGGTACTTAAGACTGCTGGTCTATAGATTGTGACACCACTAGTACTTAAGACTGTTGTTCTAAAGATTGTGACACCATTGGTACTTAAGACTGCTGGTCTAAAGATTATGACACCATTGGTACTTAAGACTGCTGGTCTAAAGATTGTGGCACCATTGGTACTTAAGACTGCTGTTCTAAAGATTGTGACACCATTGGTACTTAAGACTGTTGTTCTAAAGATTGTGACACCATTGGTACTTAAGACTGCTGGTCTAAAGATTATGACACCATTGGTACTTAAGACTGCTGGTCTAAAGATTGTGACACCATTGGTACTTAAGACTGCTGGTCTAAAGATTATGACACCATTGGTACTTAAGACTGCTGGTCTAAAGATTATGACACCATTGGTACTTAAGACTGCTGGTCTAAAGATTATGACACCATTGGTACTTAAGACTGCTGGTCTAAAGATTATGACACCATTGGTACTTAAGACTGCTGGTCTAAAGATTATGACACCATTGGTACTTAAGACTGCTGGTCTAAAGATTATGACACCATTGGTACTTAAGACTGCTGGTCTAAAGATTATGACACCATTGGTACTTAAGACTGCTGGTCTAAAGATTATGACACCATTGGTACTTAAGACTGCTGGTCTAAAGATTATGACACCATTGGTACTTAAGACTGCTGGTCTAAAGATTATGACACCATTGGTACTTAAGACTGCTGGTCTAAAGATTATGACACCATTGGTACTTAGGACTGCTGGTCTAAAGATTATGACACCATTGGTACTTAAGACTGCTGGTCTAAAGATTATGACACCATTGGTACTTAAGACTGCTGGTCTAAAGATTATGACACCATTGGTACTTAAGACTGCTGGTCTAAAGATTATGACACCATTGGTACTTAAGACTGCTGGTCTAAAGATTGTGACACCATTGGTACTTAAGACTGCTGGTCTAAAGATTATGACACCATTGGTACTTAAGACTGCTGGTCTAAAGATTATGACACCATTGGTACTAAACGGTTCAGTAGTTTTCTTTTTTATCCCTACTGATATAACAATTCTCCCTTCTGGTACAACAATTCTCCCTTCTGATACAACAATTCTCCTTTCTGATACAACGATTCTCCCTTCTGATACAACGATTCTCCCTTCTGATACAACAATTCTCCCTACTGATACAACAATTCTCCCTTCTGATACAACGATTCTCCCTTCTGATGCAACAATTCTCCCTACGGATACAACAATTCTCCCTACTGATACAACAATTATCCCTTCTGATACAACAATTCTCCCTTCAGATACAACAATTCTCCCTACTGATAAAACAATTCTCCTTACTGATACAACAATTCTCCCTTCTGATTCAACACTTCTACCTTCTGATACAACAATTCTCCCTTCTGATACAACAATTCTCGCTTCTGATACAACGATTCTCCCTACTGATACAACAATTCTCCCTTGTGATACGATTCTCCCTACTGATACAACAATTCTCCCTTCTGATACAACTATTCTCCCTTCTGATACAACTATTCTCCCTTCTGATACAACTATTCTCCCTTCTGATACAACAATTCTCCCTTCAGATACAACAATTCTCCCTACTGATACAACGATTCTCCCTTCTGATACAATTCTCCCTTCTGATACAACAATTCTCCCTTCAGATACAACAATTCTCCCTACTGATACAACAATTCTCGCTTCTGATACAACGATTCTCCCTACTGATACAACAATTCTCCCTTGTGATACGATTCTCCCTACTGATACAACAATTCTCCCTACTGATACAACAATTCTCCCTTCTGATACAACGATTCTCCCTTCTGATGCAACAATTCTCCCTACGGATACAACAATTCTCCCTACTGATACAACAATTCTCCCTTCTGATACAACAATTCTCCCTTCAGATACAACAATTCTCCCTACTGATAAAACAATTCTCCTTACTGATACAACAATTCTCCCTTCTGATTCAACACTTCTACCTTCTGATACAACAATTCTCCCTTCTGATACAACAATTCTCGCTTCTGATACAACGATTCTCCCTACTGATACAACAATTCTCCCTTGTGATACGATTCTCCCTACTGATACAACAATTCTCCCTTCTGATACAACTATTCTCCCTTCTGATACAACTATTCTCCCTTCTGATACAACTATTCTCCCTTCTGATACAACAATTCTCCCTTCAGATACAACAATTCTCCCTACTGATACAACGATTCTCCCTTCTGATACAATTCTCCCTTCTGATACAACAATTCTCCCTTCAGATACAACAATTCTCCCTACTGATACAACAATTCTCGCTTCTGATACAACGATTCTCCCTACTGATACAACAATTCTCCCTTGTGATACGATTCTCCCTACTGATACAACAATTCTCCCTTCTGATACAACAATTCTCCCTTCTGATACAACAATTCTCGCTTCTGATACAACGATTCTCCCTACTGATACAACAATTCTCCCTTGTGATACGATTCTCCCTACTGATACAACAATTCTCCCTTCTGATACAACTATTCTCCCTTCTGATACAACAAAGTTTTACCGAGAATGAACAAAAAAACAACAACTTCATTTTGTAAACATCATCAACGGCAACAGTTATTGACGTGTGTGTGTGTTTGTGTGTGTGTGTGTGTGCGTGTTTATAGGATATTTATAACCATTAATAAACCACTTAAATCAAACCCAACACATGCTCATTAATTATTTCACCACTCACCCTATATTTATCCGCCTATACCAGACATCAAGTATCACCACACTGTACTTTAAGCCACATCTGTTTACCTCGTATCTGTTTCAATTTCGTCCCCGTCTACCCATCATTTCAGTTTGTTTACGGCTTTCAGACTTGATGGAGATTTTTTGGGCGAAACAAAGCCATTACTTAACAAAGCGTTAAGGACATTTTTTTTTGATCGAAACATATCCTTGATGATATACATATTTACAGTGGTCGTCTTTGCAAATAGCTTTTGCGTTTGGTTGAGTTTGAGCATTGTACTAGCCCCACCTACCATTCCACCTAGCCATTGTGGGGTTTTAAATTCGATGTTTTATGATAGAAATCTTTTGGATTAAAATTGAAAAATTGCACCCATCCACATTTTTGAAATCTGTATGTATTTGTTGTTTTTTTAAGTTAAACTAATTATTAAGCATTCCTAAAAATGCTATTTTGATTAATATATACAAAATACTACATTTATAAGCAAGCTTGTTTATAAGCAGACTTGTTTATAAGCAGACCAGACTTGTTTTTTTAGGTTTGTTCAGCTAGTAAAAGAAAAGCATAATATGACATCAACTTGAGTTTATTTTATTGACATCTTTATTCATATCTGATTGGGTGATTGTGTACTCTAAAACAAGATGATGGGCTTTATTTACAGTATAACATTGCGGAAATGACGTCATAGGCTAGAGATCAAGGGGGAAAGGACTGGCTAACAAATGGGTGTAGCTGTAATGGGATAATTATAGAGGGTCGCGGGTGGGGCAGGGGGTTATATTTCAGAATATGATTGCAACATAATGACCAGAACAGGAGTTACACATTGACCCCTAAATGAGCCGTACACTGACCCCTATAGGAGCCATACACTGACCCCTACAAGAGCCATACACTGACCCCTACAGGAGCCATACACTGACCCCTACAGGAGCCATACACTGACCCCTACAGGAGCCATACACTGACCCCTACAGGAGCCATACACTGACCCATACAGGAGCTATACACTGACCCCTACAGGAGCCATACACTGACCCCTACAGGAGCTATACACTGACCCCTACAGGAGCCATACACTGACCCCTACAGGAGCCATACACTGAACCCTACAGGAGCCATACACTGAACCCTACAGGAGCCATACACTGACCCCTACAGGAGCCATACACTGACCCCAACAGGAGCTATACACTGACCCCTACAGGAGCCATACACTGACCCCTACAGGATCCATACACTGAACCCTACAGGAGCCATACACTGAACCCTACAGGAGCCATACACTGAACCCTACAGGAGCCATACACTGAACCCTACAGGAGCCATACACTGACCCCAACAGGAGCTATACACTGACCCCTACAGGAGCCATACACTGACCCCTACAGGATCCATACACTGAACCCTACAGGAGCCATACACTGAACCCTACAGGAGCCATACACTGAACCCTACAGGAGCCATACACTGACCCCTACAGGAGCCATACACTGACCCCAACAGGAGCTATACACTGACCCCTACAGGAGCCATACACTGACCCCTACAGGATCCATACACTGAACCCTACAGGAGCCATACACTGAACCCTACAGGAGCCATACACTGAACCCTACAGGAGCCATACACTGAACCCTACAGGAGCCATACACTGACCCCTACAGGAGCCATACACTGACCCCTACAGGATCCATACACTGAACCCTACAGGAGCCATACACTGAACCCTACAGGAGCCATACACTGAACCCTACAGGAGCCATACACTGACCCCTACAGGAGCCATACACTGACCCCTACAGGAGCCATACACTGACCCATACAGGAGCCATACACTGACCCCTACAGGAGCCATACACTGACCCCAACAGGAGCTATACACTGACCCCTACAGGAGCCATACACTGACCCCTACAGGATCCATACACTGAACCCTACAGGAGCCATACACTGAACCCTACAGGAGCCATACACTGAACCCTACAGGAGCCATACACTGACCCCTACAGGAGCCATACACTGACCCCAACAGGAGCTATACACTGACCCCTACAGGAGCCATACACTGACCCCTACAGGATCCATACACTGAACCCTACAGGAGCCATACACTGAACCCTACAGGAGCCATACACTGAACCCTACAGGAGCCATACACTGAACCCTACAGGAGCCATACACTGACCCCTACAGGAGCCATACACTGACCCCTACAGGAGCCATACACTGAACCCTACAGGAGCCATACACTGAACCCTACAGGAGCCATACACTGACCCCTACAGGAGCCATACACTGACCCCTACATAAGCCATACACTGACCCCTCCAGAAGCTATCCACTATCTCAGCCACTAACCAACACAGTAACAACTCTGTAATGACCCACCATCAAACCAAGCCATAATTCTATCTACACAACAAAAGACTTCTGGTTCCAATACCTCGCCTCATGTATCGATCAAGAAGGGCAGATGGTCTATCTGGGCTTCGTGAATAAACATTATCGATAACAAAATAACAAGGTTGATAAAAAAAAAGAAAATGCGTGCTATCTAGTGAAGAGCACTTAAATGTATCAAATAAAAGATGCCGTTTGCTGTTCGTCTCTTAAGACAACATAAAAATCATTTCTTCGAGATTAACGAAATTAGCCCATTCGTCTCTACAGGGAGTAGAAATAGACAATTAGCAAAGAAAAACCTAATTTATCCTCAAATACGAATTTTTATTTTTAAACAGCGTAAGCTGAATTTTTTATTTTAAAGTTTCGTTCTAGCGGAATTAGACACTGTTTATCAAAGGTTTTTTCATTGAAATGTTTACTTTAAAAAATGTAAATTAATCTTAGAGACAAAAAATTAAATTAATACTTTTTAAAATAATAATTTGATATTGGATCTAAATTGGCCTTGTGATAGAAACCGAGTATCTAAGCCCCAGGATAATTACATTAGCCGTGTTGGTATAGTGTCAGTTCCAACCAGTGGCGTAGCGAGGTCGGGTGTCACCCGGTGCGGCACCTAATGGTGTCACCCCCCCCCCCCCCAGAGGCATAGAGACCCTTCCCAGGGACAAACTTTCAAATTTTCGATTTGCACCCCCCCTCAAACTTTCGATTTGCACCCCCCCTCGAGTTTTTCTCTATATATTTTGCTATTTTTTGCCTTGGTGTCACCCCCCTAAATGGTGTCACCCGGTGCGGTCCGCACCCCCCGCCCCCCCCCCCTCGCTACGCCCCTGGTTCCAACTATTTACAACCTGTCCACCTTACAAAATAACTCGTTTTCTCGATGTTCTATAACCAGTGTTTCTCCCAGACTTTTTTCTCCGGGGGTGCACTGGATATTTTCAGGGCGGGGGGGGGGGGGGGTGAACACTGGTAAAAGGTATATATTCTATATAAATTCCAGCTCGTTCAGGGGGGGCGGGTGTTAGTCTTTGTTGGGGGGGGGGGGGGTGGAGGTGAGCTCAGCCTGGAAGAAACAACGTGAATAACTAACTAAATACAAAACTAGAGATTCACATATCATGGTTATCTACTCAACTTTTTTGGCAAAAATACATTCTATTTTCCATCAGCAAATACATATATATATATATATATATATATATATATATATATATATATATATATATATATATATATATATATATATATATATATATATATATATATATATATATATATATATATATATATATATATATATATATATATATATATATATATATATATATATATATATATATATATATATATATATATATATATATATATATATATATATATATTCATTTCTAATTATCTTACATGTAAAGCTTTAGGTGTTCACAATTGCTGCTATTTTGAAATCCTCACAATCAACGTTACATAAAATTCTCATTTTCATATTCAGATATATAAGACGTGTTTGACATTGTCTTTCTTTAAAACAGAAAACGAAGTGGTCAGTCTAGGTATGATCAGCTTACCTTAGGGCCAAGTGAGTACACGCTACAGGACAGCTGAGTTGTTCTAGTTATTACGTCATGCTAGTACATCAGGCAGGTAACTGTTGCCACTGTGACTACAAGCTCAAATTACCTGAACGTTTGTTATTAATTTAAATCGATTTAAACATTTCTACTCTAATGTATACATTTTCTTTGATTTTATGTATTTTGATCATCATATTAACATACGTTTCCCCTTTCTTCTTCTTTCTTCGTCTTCGTTCTTGATTCTAGTGTTGGAAGGGATTCCCTCAAACACAAGAAAATATTACGTGTCAACTTGTTGTGCATTACTTAGGCCGTTGACTCTGATTTCAGCCTGCTTTTCTTTCTGATTTGCTTCCATAGCCTTCTTTCCAACCAATATCAAACTACAAGGAAGCAGCTGTTTGATTTTGGAGTTATCTCTCCTAGAAGAGTTGCTGTTCCCACCTATCGACCCTAATCTGCCAAGGGTTCGAACTACACTTCTCGGTTTAGCAACCATAAGCTTTACCGAATCGATCACGTTTTTCCCTTTAAAACAATATTATCCAATCATTTATTTTTCTTTCTTTCCCATCACAATCCAATGACGATTGGCTTTCAATTAGAATATTGTGAAATGGTTTACTATTCTGGTCTTATCAAGACGTTCTCACCTACACCCCAGGGCTTATTCTAACCAGCTGAAACAGATACCTGGCATAACTTGGGGCTCTTCCGTGTTTCCTTAAGTTGGAAAAACCGAGATTTTAAAGTGATCTTTAATATTTAACTAAACTAAAACTTTACACTAAACTATTTCTTCTTGAGAATCTGTGATACATCTTTTATAGTAACATACAACATTGTTTGTTGATACAGCTGAAGACACAAAAACTCGCAATTATTCTATTCACAATTTCTTGATCACACACAACACGATTTACATACAGATAAAAACCAGTCACTTGTGGACATTTCATGCTGCTTGGGAAGAATGTAATTCGAAACATGCAATATTATTCTTCCTCGTTTTAAGTTTTTATGTTTTCGTTGCAATTTCCTCCTGAAATTTATTTCTATTTGGACACCCCCTCCCCCCCCCCTCCCTCCCCACCAAAACACGCCTTCCCGCCCAAACTTGAAAAAAAAATCAGCGTCTTTTTCAGCATGAATTGTGGGCCGTTTATCTTTGCACACGGCACAGAAACAAACGGCCGCCATTAATGTTGAATGTTTTTTTTGTTTAAAATGTTAATATAAAAATACATTAATTATGTTATTTGAGGTTGAAATGTGTTTAACGATCGACAAAACTTGAACCATATTTTTTTCTCTGTATCTTTGCAAAACAAGCATGTTATAGTTGGCTTAATACCATTTTGCAGCTAGACGTTTTTACAGCTAGAGTTTTACAGCTAGACATTTTTACCGCTAGAGTTTTTTTAAATTTACAATATTTGAGAGCTAGGGCTTTTTACAGCTAAATGTTATATTTAGAAAGATTTAAGGCTAAAATATTTCACACAGGCATTTTTCCCAACTAGAACTTTTTATGGTTATAACATTTCACACGCATAACAAGAGCATTTCACATTTGGTTTTGTTTTAGCTGTAGCTCTTTTTAGCTCAAACATGTTATAGCTAGAAGTACTTTTGGCTGGAGCGCTTTCTGGCTAGACTATTACATAGCTAGAAGCTGGAGCTTTCATAAAAGGAACTTGTCACAATTAAAATTTTAACAGCAGTACAGAATCAAAGTTAAAACATTGCAAACCGTCACAGCTAAACTGTTAATAGCTAGAATTTTTTAATAGTTTTAACGTACATGATCGTTCGGGGCTAGAACATATAAACTGAAGTTTTTAAACTGTAATAAATAGTGACACTACCTTTTCAAGCTAAACATGAACAGTTTAAAAACGAATCAATTGAATATTTGATCAGCACAAATACTTTATGGTTTAAACACTATCCAACTGTACTATGCACGGACATAGCATAATTAAAATATTTTACATGTACAACATATGTCGACATGATGCAATGTAATCAAATTTTTATTTACATTAACAGATTCTATATACAATATTTCAAATTTTTGTAGATATTTTAAAAAAATTGTTATCACGTGCCAGAAGTTTTTGTGTACGTATAAAATCATGACTGTAAACATCGGATGTTTGTGTAGGATTTTGTTTTCTCGCTGTATGGTTGTAAAAAGACAACATAAATGACAGATGTACTTTAATCTTTTTTCCATAGGCGTTTAGGATTTAGTTTTATTTCACTTCGAGTACATCTTGACATTTATATTCTGCTAAACTGTAGTGGCATTAATGAGGATAAATACGGTAAAATTAGAATTTATTGATGTGTTTTCGTGTCAGAAGGTTTAACTTTTTCTATAGATTCTATTTTGGACTGCCAACCAAAGCTTCAAATATTACAGCAGTTTAGGTACAATTATCGAAATATAAAAAAAGGTAACTTTTTTTTAATTAAAGAGTTTTATATTTTGAGAGAAACATGAGTAGGCCCTCTAAAGCATAGAGGTAACGTGTAAAAAAAAAGCTATGTATTTTGTTCTATAAATGTCTGCTTTAACTATCAACGATTTAGCCATAAAACTACTTTTTTAAGTACCTAGAATATATAAATAAATATTCGAAATGAAAAAGGTACAAAACTTTATTTGTTTTCCAACAATTTACCCTTGGTGGTGTGGATATCAGTACACGTGACTCAAGTAGTGTCTAGAACATTGAGACTTAGCCAGCTAGGTACCAGTACACGGGCTAAAGGACATTATCCCCTTCACCCCTGAGGAACATCACCCCGGATATTTCCCCCATATTTCCCCCCTGGAGCAATTACCCCATGTCAATTTTCCCCTGTCAGTTACCCCCTGTCAATTACCCCCCTGGGGAATTACCCCCCCCCCATCAACCAACATAGAATCCTTATTCTAACTCACTCTATACCTTAATCCTAACCTTTAGACAAAGACGAAAAACCTAAGAATTCACCTCACCTTAAAATTAACCCGAAAACTAAACCCAACTGCAGACATTGATTTAAGCCTAACCCTAACCCTAACCCTAACCCTAACCCTAACCCTAACCCTAACCCTAACCCTAACCCTAACGCCCTAACGCCCTAACGCCCTAAAGCCCTAACGCCCTAACGCCCGAACGCCCTAACGCCCTAACGCCCTAACGCCCTAACCCTAACCCTAACGCCCTAACGCCCTAACGCCCTAACGCCCTAACGCCCTAACGCCCTAACGCCCTAACGCCCTAACGCCCTAACGCCCTAACGCCTTAGCCCTAGCCCTAGCCCTAGCCCTAGCCCTAGCCCTAGCCCTAGCCCTAGCCCTAGCCCGAGCGCTAGCCCTAGCCCTAGCCCTAGCCCTAGCCCTAGCCCTAGCCCTAGCCCTAGCCCTAGCCCTAGCCCTAGCCCTAGCCCTAGCCCTAGCCCTAGCCCTAGATCTAAAGCTAGCTGAACCTTAAACAAGCTATGACCGGAGGGGGGGAAGGGTAAAGTCCTACTGGGCGGGGGTAATTGACAGTGGGTAATTACAACGGGGGTGGAAGGAATGTCCGGGGGGGGGGGGGGTAATTGATGGATGGGGGTGGGGGGGGGGGGGGGGGGGTAATGCCCTGTTCCCCAGTACACGTGAGTACTCATCAAAAAGTTCACCAGTTTCCTCCCTTATGGGTTCCTTATTTCTCACTTATATTCTTCACATTTCTCTCTCAGTTATATTCTTCACCACATTTCTCTCTCAGTTATATTCTTCACCACATTTCTCTCTCAGTTATATTCTTCACATTTCTCCCTTAGTTATATTCTTCACATTTCTATCTCAGTTATATTCTTCACATGTTTCTCTCTCAGTTATATTCACATGTTTCTCTCAGTTACATCCTTCAATTTCATTAACAGTTGCATGCTTAATTTTTTTCTAAAATACATTGTTCACTTCTCCCAAGATGCATTCGTTTCCACTGAAAATTTCTCTGACCACACTATACCTTCTTAGATCAAGGACAGAAAAACAGGTAAAATCTACTTTACCTGCCTTTTGGGCCACCAGGTTTTAAATGGTACTACTGAATAATACCGACGCCTCTCCAATCTCTACATCCCCCACACGCATTAATCAGCACCTCACAGCCAACAATTAGCCACACTAATTAATTATTCCATATATTTTGTTCGTTAAAAAATTTTGAGCAGGGAACATCTTATGTCTGGTCATTTTTGAAAGGGATGTTTTTATATTCTGATGTGTCGTCATTTTTGAAAGGGATGTTTTTATATTCTGATGTGTCGTGAATATCGAAAGGAATGTCTTAACAAAGCTTGATTTTGGACATGTTAAAAATGTTGCTCAGAAGTCTTGTGCCTTGTAGAGCTGGGACAAAATTGTCTGCTTTCTGGTTTTCCGTAACGATATGAAAGGTTTGTCTGCTTTGTGACTGGATTGTCTGCCTTATGATTGGTTTGTCTGCCTTATGGCCAGTGAGTCTGCCTTTTCCACCCATAAGTGATGTGAATTTATGGTTTCCTTTTTTTTCAGATTGTAAACTTAGGATTTATTATTTTTGATCACGTTTGTCTGGCCTTAGTTTCTAAAATGTTATGGCGTGTTTGCCTGCCCTTGTTCTTCTCAAATGTATTAGTGTTATCTCCCATTCAGCTTCGCAAATTTTACAACCTGATTGTCTGGCCTTAACCCTATTTAAAATCTTATGACCTGATTATCTGGCCTTCACCTTCTAAACTGTGACCACGTAACCTTCACCTTTTCACATGTTATGACATTATTATCCGCCCTTGATACATTCTATACATTATTACCAGAGTTGTCTCTCCTTTCCCCTCTGTACTGTTGGAACCACGACCATTTCTAAATCCTCTCCATGACAGCCCAGGATCATCCACTCTTCGGACTATAACTGACCGGTCCAGTTGCACGTATGCATGAGTGGTCACTACACGAACGCAGCTGACCAGGCTCTTCAGTCTCACATCCGGCTTGTTTTAAAACCTAACAACCACAAAAATGGACACATTTTGTTCACACAAATATTGACCAGCCTTTTTATCTTGCCTGTCACTGGTTGTCAGAAAGAAGAAAAAAAAATCTGATCCTCTCAACTATGACGTCAAACGACTGTCTCTCATACAAGAACTTTCATGAGTGTCTTAGGCCTTACTGTAGTCACGTTAAAATATGTATTCAAATAGTTTCGTTTTTATTTTAGAATATTTTTTTTTGTAATTCATAAAATGGGACTGTGGTTTAGAAGATTTTTTTTTTAAATAATGCGTGCACATAACACAAGAGAGTAAAAATTTAAACAATGTGGTAATAGCTAGATAATGTTATAATGTGTTGTCGCAAACAATTATGTATCACAATTTGTGGTAGTACTGTAATGTCATAATTTGTGGTCGTACTGTAATTTGTGGCAGAACTGTAATGTCACAATTTGTGGTAGTGCTGTAATGTCATAATTTGTGATAGTACTGTAATGTCACAATTTGTGTTAGAAGTGTAATGTCACAATTTGTGATAGTACTGTAACGTCACAATTTGTGTTAGAAGTGTAATGTCACAATTAGTGATAGTACTGTAATGTCACGCTTGCTGGTAGTACTGTATTGTAACAATTTGTAGTTGTACTGTAATGTCACAATGTGTAGTAGTGCGTTTTGTCACGGCTTTTTGTAGTACTTAAATGTCACATCTTTTTATAGTACTCAAATGTCACAACTTGTGATTGCATAATAAGGCTAGACCTGCAATGTCAAAACTAGTAGTAAGATTGTGGGATGGTGCAACATATAAACTTGCTGAACATAACAGTGTATGTTTAGGGCAGTGTTTCTTCCAGACTTTTTTCTCCGGGGGGGGGGGGGGGACTTGAAATTTTCGGGGGGGGGGGGGGGGCGGTAGACTTTCTTCGGGGGGCGGACACTGTTAAAAGTATATATTTTCTATATAAATTATATAAATTTCATTTCGTTCGGGGGGGGGGGGGGGGCGGTAAATTTTTTTCGAAGAGATGCCTGGAAGAAACTCTGGTTTAGGGTATAGAACAAGTCGATTTAAAACTTTTGTAGTTCAAGAAAAAGCCCGACTTAATGCGTTTCTAGTGTCTACAAAGTCTAATATAAAATCTATATCGGATCTAGAAAGTCTGAAGTATACGATAGCTTTCGTCTATAAAAATTTCACATGATGTATGACAAATCTTGGCCATAGAAAAAGTCAGACGTTGATGGTTTATTTTCTCCGTAAATGAAAAGAAGTTTTTTTTTTAATAATCTAATTTTGTTTAAAAAAATAAATTGAAATTTTGAGGCTTACGCTTGACAGTTTTTCAATGAATTACCTACTGACACTGCGTTGGTAACTTATATGTACTGACTGAGTGTTTATTACTTATATGATAGGATGTTGATGGGGGACTGGTTGATGGTTGAAGGGGGACTGGTTGGTGGTTGAAGGGGGACTGGTTGGTGGTTGATGGGGGACTGGTTGGTGGTTGAAGGGGGACTGGTTGGTGGTTAAAGGGGGAATGGTTGGTTGTTCAAGGGTGACTGCTTGGTGGTTTATGGGGGACTGGTTGGTGGTTGATGCGGGACTGGTTGGTGGTTGATGGGGGACTGGTTGGTGGTTGATGGGGGACTGGTTGGTGGTTGAAGGGCCACTGGTTGGTGGTTGAAGGGCCACTGGTTGGTGGTTGAACGGCCGGTGGTTAATTTTTGACGAACCACCAGTTGTTAGGTAAATGACCACGATATGTTTAAAGTGACGTCGGTCGTTAAGCTTCCAGACTTAGTTCCTATTAGACATGGAACGGAAGAACTGAACAAACAAAAATAGTAAACAAGAAAAAAAAATGAGACGAATCAACAAACTCGAAAACATTATCTTTTTGTTGTCATCAGTTTCCTCACCAGACATCCAGTCATGTGACATACCAGGCTTTTATCACCCCCCCCCCCCCCTCCACCCCACCCCACCCCTCAAATGGTTTAATCCGCTTAACGAAAGCGCCGGGCACTAGCTGTCGAATGGCTGGCTGGCTGATCAAGAAAACACAAGACACTCGGTGATCTTGACCTGGGGCTGAGTTATTCTCTCTTTAACCCACCCCCCATTAGACACCACCCCCCCTCCCCAGCGGTGACGCTCTACACCACAGGTCAAGTACGGAATCAGAAATTAGCCGAACCTAAACACAATGCTTTACCTTCAGGGGGAGTCATGCCATATTTCACCGCCCATATTTACACAGAAAGGAAGGTGGCAGATATTCTACGATGCTTTGCTTCATATTTCAAAGAAAGAAAGTGTACTCCTTCCCCAAATACGCGATCGAATACATTTATTTATTTTTAAACAGGAATCTTTCCTAGTAATTCAAGAGTTTTGAATTGGAGTATGGTGTTTATTTCCCAAGCTAAGCGAGCTATACAACACCACAAATTACTGGTGTAAACTTTACTAACTACATGATTATTTTCTAAGCTCAATTTAAGCTACATTTTACTTTATACTTAGAAGTGGCTACAGATAACTCAAATACATCACGTTCAATTTAAATAGGTTACATTCTACTGGATTAGCTGTAATGCTGATCATTCACGCTTTGAGTTATGTAAATGAATATGATTAAACTTAACTAGGTCTTTGGTTTTGTTTGTTGAAAGGGGTTTATGTTATACAAGCAAAGCAATATGGCAATTGAGGTTACTGATTAGATGTAACTGTCACAGTCATGACACAGACTAATAATTTTAATTAACTATTCCAAGTATTTCCCAATCAATATCTGCCACCCCCCCCTCCCATGACCACCTCCACCCCTTCCCCTCCATTAAAATCTCGTCAACAATTCTGTGGACCTCGTATAACTCCCCTCATAAGCCTATCCTGAGAGAGCTAACACATCGCTTTGTTATGTTTTTGTTTTTTTATCAACATTAAATTTTAGAATAACCTGAGACCCCGCCTGCTTACATCTTGGCAACCGCCATGATCCGGATACCGTTTGCTCCTATTGTTTATTATCTTTCTGCCGTTTCCTATTTTGCAGGCTGGCAGATTTGTCGGGTACGTAGAATCCAATTTTCTCGTGCCCAGCGTGGAAGCGGTTTGTGCGGAGTAAAAACTGAGCAAACGACGTATTAAGTGCTCACGTATTGGAGATATGAAACAATCTCGCTCGGTGTCTCGTCCTTACGACATGTAGAGGCTGGGCATCTCGTCCTGATGACATCTTGAGGCTGGGCATATTACAGCAAGGGCACTTGGTGGGTATGTGGAGGGTATGCCGTTCTGCACAATCCAGCATCTAGCAATCAGCATCTAGCATTCAGCATCCAGCAACAAATTCTATCATCCAGCAACAAATTATATCATCCAGCAACAAATTCTATCATCTAGCTTTTTAGTGTTGGAAGGGATCGAGCCTCATCTGCCAGAGGGTTGGAAATCGAAACTTTTTCGAAATTATCAGCCATCTGACAACGAACGTCTAGCATCCAGCATCCAGCAACCCTTATCGATCATCAAGTATTTTCCAGCTGCAAGCTTGTAGTTTCTAGCAATTAGCAGTTAACTTCCAATATTTAGCATCAAGTGTTAATTATCCCGCACGCAGCATTAATACAGTATCCATCTAACACTTAGCATGCACCATCGTATATTTATCTATCGCCAAGCAACCATCTTGCATCTTCACAGCTAGACCACCCTTGTCTACAACATCGTGTTGCGTTGCTTTCAATATGTGCCGAGAAGAACGTCTCAAAATACATACACGTCATAACATCTAGGGTGCATTAAGGTAGGATTTAAAAGGACGACGACTTCTAATTTTAAATTAAACAGAGATCATCTTCAACTTGAATTTCTATTTCATTTTTTAAATTAATTTTTTATATAAAATGTATTGATATATATGATTTGCTAATATTTCAATTTTAGTATACAAAACAAAAATAACTTGGCTCGCATAGACTTCGATTCTAGTTACTTGAATATCGTACTAAGTTATCCAAATATATTTACACAAACTTTGAAAAAGATGACGTCATATTCTCATATCATACTTGCATCGAAACGAAAGAAAAAGTATAATCGTTAATCCCTAGCTCACCCGAACTAAATCCTAAAACACAACACCTGATACACGTGATACACGAGATAAATGCTAAATAATTGATGACAACAAGATAAGTAGCCTCACAAGCTGTAGATGATGTATTGATCCAACACTAGCATCAACATCACAAGCTGTAGATGATGTATTGATTTAACATTAACATCACAAGCTGTAGATGATGTATTGATCTAACATTAACATCACACGCTGTAGATGATGTATTGATCCGACACCAGTATCAACATCACAAGCTGTAGATGATGTATTGATTTAAAATCAACATCACAAGCTGTAGATGATGTATCGATTTAACACCAGCTACAAACATCACAAGCTGTAGATGATGTATTGATTTAACATCAACATCACAAGGTGTAGATGATGTATTGATTTAACAGTAACATCAACATCACAAGCTGTAGATGATGTATTGATTTAACATCAACATCACAAGCTGTAGATGATGTATTGATCCGACCCCAGTATCAACATCACAAGCTGTAGATGATGTATTGATTTAACATTAACATCACAAGCTGTAGATGATGTATTGATTTAACATTAACATCACAAGCTGTAGATGATGTATTGATCCGACCCCAGTATCAACATCACAAGCTGTAGATGATGTATTGATTTAACATCAACATCACAAGCTGTAGATGATGTATTGATTTAACATTAACATCACAAGCTGTAGATGATGTATTGATTTAACATTAACATCACAAGCTGTAGATGATGTATTGATCCGACCCCAGTATCAACATCACAAGCTGTAGATGATGTATTGATTTAACATCAACATCACAAGCTGTAGATGATGTATCGATTTAACACCAGCTACAAACATCACAAGCTGTAGATGATGTATTGATTTAACATCAACATCACAAGCTGTAGATGATGTATTGATCTAACATTAACATCACACGCTGTAGATGATGTATTGATCTAACATTACTATCACAAGATGTAGATGATATATTGATTTAACATTAATATCACAAGTTGTAGATGATGTATTGATTTAACATAAACATCACAAGATGTAGATGATGTATTGATTTAACATTAACATCACAAGCTGTAGATGTTGTATGTATCCAACATTAGCCTGCCGTAATCATTGTTACGATAATGCCAACAGCAGAACATCCCTTAATCGAAATAAAAAATCCAAATTTATACGTATTTTTACACAATATTTAATTTGAGTAAAGCATATTTGCTTAGGGTTACATGTTTTTCTCCAAAGTTTAAAATTTATTAGATTTCTAAAAAGAATTGTCTTATTAATTAATAATAAAATTAATCTCTGCCCGTAATTTTTCCTTGTAAAAGCGGCTGATTTACCTCCAGTGTTTAGGTAAAAGGTTCAAAGGATAAACTATAAAATTTTTCTCCCTGCTCATTGAAACACTGAAACACAATACAATTCTTAGCAATGGTCGATACTACAGTTGCTACATCTGTTCCAAAAATTGGCGCTAAAAACATTGGAAACCGTATTTTAAAAATTAGATTAGTCTAGGTCATGGTGGCAAGTCTGTTCTGACGTCACAGTGTCCAGAAAGCTGTGTTAAGTTCGTGACTAAGTCTTGACTTTGTTGATTACACGCGTCTTGTTATGGTCCAATAAAAAGTTATTTGATAGACTTTTTTTATTCGATATTTTTTTTTTAAATAAGTATAAATTTTATTAGTCTACATACAATCAGTAAATAATATGATTGAGTATACATACACAGATCATTAGAAGTCTGTAACTCGTCCCTTTCATTCCCAATCACCGAATCTAGTAGGGTTAGGGCCTCTTGGTCCTCCCACTTTGCCAGTAATTGGGTTAATATTGTCTGGAAATCATTCTAAGGGTTCTTTCTCTCCTTGGGTTTGAGGTTCTTGCACTTCAGATTTTAATTCAAGTTTATCATCAAATTTTCCAGCAGGTGTTTTTCTTTTCCTTGCTCCTAATTTTGTGTTTACACTTTCTGAATAACAGCATGATGACTGTGTTATGTGAGGCAATATTATTCCTTTAAACACCGCGAGAGCTTTGCTCTTGAAGTTTGAGTTATTGACATTGTTTTATTATTGAATTGAATTATTTCGACTTTTTTTATTCGATAGATATTGAATTGTTGCTGAAACATCTTTCTCAAAATCAGACAAGTATGGAGGAATTATAACATAAATAACTAGACTGGTATTATAAATTACATTGTGTACTAGGTTTTTTTTAAATTCAAAGGAACAGACAAAAACATCATGAATAAATATGTTGACCAAGCTTGGTACAAATAATGTGTTTGCGAATACTTAAAGCATTACGTTTGTTGTCCAAATTGGGTGCAAAACATTTGATTTAGCCTTTATCTCGTGAATTATGAGATACTCTGGTTTAACTAATCGGATAGTCTCCCTTATATTTATATAATAGTTGGAAGATGACTTGAATATGAACTAATTCTTGAATTAAGATTTGACTGAATAATATAATGAACTCAGTTAAACATTCAATTGAAAGTTTCCCACGGGAGCTTCCCACAACTTGCCGAAAATACATCTTAACCCTGTCAGAAGTTATCAAAATTGTATAAGAGACAAGTTACACTGATTATATCACAGAAAACACAAGTATTAAATTACAAAGGTTGGTAATAAAATTTTAAAGTACATCAACGTATTTACTGCTGACGAGTATGTGTTTTTATATTTTTAATTACATCAACGAAACACAGCTCTTTTGAAGATTTCTCGTTAAGACGGTGTTTCTATTTAATGCTTTACAAACCTAATACAAGAAGTCTAGAACACTAACGTATTAAATTAAATTAAACATTTTTTCTCTAAATGACGAGATTCTTGTGTTTAAAACGTGACTGTGGTATTACACCACACGGTCTGTGAGTTAGTTCGAGTAACTCCCGAACAGAGTGTCTTCCAGGCATCACTTCGGGGGGGGGGGGGGGGGGGGGGGGGGGGGGGGGGGGGGCGTGGGCTTAGCCCCCCACCCCCCCCCCCCCCCCCCCCCCCCCGAGAAAAAATTCAACCGCCTCCCCGAACGAAATGAAATTTATATAATTTATATAGAAAATATATACTTTTAACAGTGTCCGCCCCCCCCCCCCCCGAAGAAAGTCTAACGCCCCCCCCCCCCCCCGAAAAATTTCAAGTGCCCCCCCGCCCCCGGAGAAAAAAGTCTGGAAGAAACACTGCTCACGAAGGTCTAACAGTCCAGACATCGGTGGTGAGATCTCCTCTGTGAATTAGTGTCAGCTGTAGAGGTAAACAGTGACCACTCCAGGGACTAAAATAGCCAATAACAAAACCTCACGTAGGGTTGACTGTGGGAGTTTTTTAAAAAGGAAATTATCGGCAACGAAACAAAAACAGTGAGGGTTTGTCTTTTTATTTTATTTTGGGTAAACAAAACTTCTCTGAGAGATAGATAACAAAAACACTTTCAAAACTTCTATGAGAGATAGATAACAAAAACACTTTCAAAACTTCTATGAGAGATAGATAACAAAAAAAAAACTTTCTAAACTTCTCTGAGATATATATAACAAAAAAAAAAACAACTATTGTGTTAATATGACGGAGAAAAAATGGTTTTCCGAGTACACTTTTTAAATTGTTGCAAATGTTTTTTCTATAACTTTAGGTGGAGGTAGGCACCACTACAATCTGCTGTATGATTCAGGGAACAATTTATGTCTGTCTCTCAGATAGTGAATCTAAGCTAGACATCAAGACTCTTGTATGACCCAATCAGGCCCGAGGTGAACTCATTTCTACAAGGGAGATGTACGTAGTATTCCTATCACACATCGGTTCCACGCGTAACTGTGGGTCGCTAAAGACTATGAGTCACCAAAAATGACTATGGGTCTCAAAGATCATGGCTCACACATAACCATGAGTCACTAAAGACTATGGATCACAAACGACCATAGTTCACTAGAGACCATGGGTTGCGAAAGACCATGGGTCACCACAAACGACTATGGGTCACCACAAATCACCATGGGTCACCACAAATTACCATGGGTCACCACAAATTACCATGGGTCACCACAAACGACTATGGGTCACCACAAATCACCATGGGTCACCACAAATTACCATGTGTCACCACAAATGACCATGGCACACAAATGACCATGGGTCAACTGGTTCACATTATCTCATAAGATATGCTATAAACATTCGCTTCGAGCCTTTAATTAATTGAGAAGTGGTGATTTTTAATAGAATTGATCCTTCGCTACACTGTGATTTTAGTCTTAAAACTACATACTGGTACTGTGCGACCAATAAAGCTCTCACACATAGACCGGTTTCATGCCGGATACCGCAGGAACCGGATCCGGCTACAGACAATGTACTATGCCGGGGGACATCTGGTAATTACCACCGAAATCTAAGCGAAGGCCTATTTAATAGCAGTGGAGGAACCTAAGGGAAATAACCGCGCTAACAGGGGAAACAATCAAACTCGCTGTGCAATCAATACCAAGGCGAGGTTGTTTTATGTTCAGCGTCTGATTCGTATTCTGGAGCAAAATATTTAGCTGAACATTGTTTTGTTATTTCAGCAACATCGATGGTATTTTCGTTTTAAAATCAGAGTTGATTTCCCGTCATAAAATACAGACAAGCAAGGTTTTGAGTATCTTGAGTTTAAAAAAAAAAATCCCACAAACAAACTCTTTATACAAACCTACAAACACATCATGCTTGCATGCTAATGTAGTTCCTACACTGGAACTTTTAAGCATCGCTCTAGCCTGCTATTTTAAGCGTCCCCGTGCTTTTTTTTTAAATGTAAAATTATATCTCTAAAATAAGGAATCAAAAGTGCGTTTGACTACAGAACAAAATGCTCACTTAAAGACAACCTTGAAAAAAAAAGGCAAACAAGGGACATAATCTACCCCACTCTTTGCCAAAATAGCAGCTTAGATACTCATAAAAAACAAGCCGTGTAATTTTTTCTAGCTATGTTTATGGCGTTAAAGATCACGGCCAATCGATCAATGTCAAGGTTACTGACCCCTCGGTCTTTTACAGCTGTGTGTTGGACTTTACCCCTCTCCACTCATCCCCCCCCCCCCCATACGAGTGATCGATCAGATATTTTTCGTTCTCTAAATACCGGCCTGAGATCAACTCTGTTTTACCAACGGGGCCACTTCTTGGGCCATATGGCCACGGATTTCTTGAGCCACAGGGCCACTAACTTCTTGGGCCATATGGCCACGGATTTCTTGGGCCATAGGGCAAATTTCTTGATCCATAGGGCCACTAATTTCTTAAGCCATAGGGCCACTAATTTCTTGAGCCATAGGGCCACTGATTTCTTGGGCCATAGGGCTACTAATTTCTTGGGCCATAGGGCAAATTTCTTGAGCCATAGAGCCTCTGATTTCTTGAGCCATAGGACCACTGATTTCTTGGGCCATAGGGTTACTGATTTCTTGGGCCATAGGGCCACTGATTTCTTGGGCCATAGGGCTACTAATTTCTTGGGCCATAGGGCTACTAATTTCTTGGGCCATAGGGCTACTAATTTCTTGGGCCATAGGACCACTGATTTCTTGGCCATGGGCAAACTTCTTGAGCCATAGGGCCACTAATTTCATGAGTCATGTCTTGACTATTGAGCCATAGGACCACATATGTCTTGACTATTGAGCCATAGGGCCACATATGTCTTGAGCCATAGGACCACATATGTCTTGACTATTGAGCCATAGGGCCACATATGTCTTGACTATTGAGCCATAGGGCCACATATGTCTTGAGCCATAGGACCACATATGTCTTGACTATTGAGCCATAGGGCTACATATGTCTTGACTATTGAGCCATAGGACCACATATGTCTTGACTATTGAGCCATAGGGCCACATATGTCTTGACTATTGAGCCATAGGGCCACATATGTCTTGACTATTGAGCCATAGGGCCACATATGTCTTGAGCCATAGGACCACATATGTCTTGACTATTGAGCCATAGGGCTACATATGTCTTGACTATTGAGCCATAGGACCACATATGTCTTGACTATTGAGCCATAGGGCCACATATGTCTTGACTATTGAGCCATGGGTCCACATATGTCTTGACTATTGAGCCATAGGGCCACATATGTCTTGACTATTGAGTCAAAGGGCCACATATGTCTTGACTATTGAGCCAGTTATGTCTTGAGCCATAGGGCCACTGATTTACTGAGCCACAATGCCACGTGTCTTAGTAAGTTCTAGATTCGCAAACCCAATTTCTGATATCTATTAACGATAGAAAAAAAACAGCAAAAAATTAATGTCAAAATAATTTTTTAAAATTGTCATAAGCTCACCGTCCTGTTTGTTTAGAATCTGTAACAAGTTGTTCATGAAACAAAACAACGAGGACCTTCTTACGTTGATATTAGCTATTGATCATAATCAGGCTTCATTAATTCTATTTTGGGTAACACATTTTTTATGCTATTAAAAAGAGTGGTTCGCAATTTTATTAGAAATAATTTGATTATCGGTCGGAGAATAATTTACACATTTAATTAAAGTTTATTATTAGACCTTACTTTATATATCAGATTAATCTAGAAAGCATGTATGTTTACTCAACATTTTACATTTATTCTAATCAAAGTCCTTTTTTATAGGTTCATCAAATCTTATTCAGATTATCATAAGATGTCATTAAAATAAAATAAAAAATTAAACGTATACATTCTAATTTTATTTTTATATTAATAGACATATTACAAGTAATTCTCTCTAAATGTAATGATATGCGTCATATTTTGCTATCGATGCATCTACTAGGTTCATTGCTTAACTTTGTGTTCTTGGAGAGCAACATTACTGAATACAACACCGAGTTTTTATACCATACTATGTAATTGGCCAAGTCTGGTTGAGATAGAAAGAATTAACATCTGTGTACTTTAGACTGGCCGACAGTTAGACCAGACTACAAGGACGACCATTTTTTGACCAACAGACCAGGCTACAAGAACGACCATTTTTTGACGGACAGACCAGATTACAAGGACGACCATTTTTTTCTTCTGCGGCATTGATCGGCGGTACGAACGATAAAGAAATACGATGGTATTATTTCCCCATTATATACTTGATGACTTATGTTATCACAGATTACATCATAAATACAGCCCCAGGCAAACATCACTCACACAGCCCCCACCAACCACCCCCCCCAGCCCCCGCCAACCACCACCCACCCAGCCCCCCCCCCCCCCCAATCCTATATATTGACCTGTCCAATCTATACACTTCAAATCACCAGACTCTGCACCAGCCGGCATAAAATAAAAACCTACCAAAGATAATGTCGACTTGTTTCAATCCTATCTTAACGTAGCAGACCGAGTCTTGACACACACACACCGAGACTTGACACACACAAACACACCGAATCTTGACACACACATACACCGAGTCTTGACACTTGCACACTGAGTCTTGACACACACACACACACCGAGTCGTGACACATGCTTGTAGGCCGTGTGGACAAATATTAAATTGCTTTTTCCTGGCACCGTTTCGCTGATCGATTCATTTTTTTTTTACCTTTTAATTTCCACATCAGCATAGGTTCTTTACGTACAGCCTGCAAAGTTTAATGTGATGCCTCGTAGTGCTGTAGCTTTAAGGCCGGGGTTAGGAAGGTGTGCTTGTATAGTGAGGGGATGGTGCTAGGGTCTTGGTAGGACCCAACCCTACCCAACCCCACCCTACCCCACCCCACCCTACCCTACCCTACCCTACCCTACCCTACCCTACCCTACCCTACCCTAGCCTACCCTAGCCTACCCTACCCTATCCTACCCTACCCTACCCCACCCTACCCTACCCTACCCTACCCTACCCTACCCTACCCTACCCTACCCTACCCTACCTCACCCCACCCCACCCCACCCCACCCTGCCATACCCTACCCTACCCCACTCTACCCTACCCTACTCTACCCTACCATTTAAAAACACACTTAAACATTTTGATATTTAACTTTACAGCTGATTCATCAAGAGACCATTAAGGGGACTTTTAGTCTCAGGGCGCCGACCTAACCAATCACCAGGAACTTTTCATTCAAGTGTGCTACTGACATACAGGAACACAGTGGTGAGCAGACAGTTTAAACATTTAACCTGAATTCATAAAAATTGTACTGTATCCTTATTTCTGTATTCTATTTTATCAAAATCAATTTCATTTATATCACTTACTTTTGCTTACAATTTATTGCGAGACGTCTTCAATGTAATAGCCATGGTTAATCTAACTGAATCTACCACACTCTTATATAAGACAAGATTTACTTGGTTTTTTAAACAATTTTTTTCTAGCGCTACCAAAACGATCCAACGCCCACATTGTGTCTTACATTTTCCTGCTACATCGAGAAAACCCCTGAAGAAACTAAGCACTAAGAGCATTTAAATAATCCTATCCAATTCTCCGCGTCCCATAACCCTTCACAGTGTATTCAAATTATCGGCCTTTGTCGTATAATTTTATAGAAATTGGTTTTGATTGTTTTTAAATGTATATCGAACAGGCTGCCCAACTGTGAGTTCGATGACCTGATAATTTATTATATCACAAAATCAATCAATCAATAAATCAATCGCGAGGTATAACATTCGTAATCCATCTCTTGAAAAAAAAAATTGACACTTTTTATGAACATACATGGGAAAAACTCTTCGTGTAGTATTATTCCTTACACAAGCCAGTCTAGGCTAACGACCGACTTGAAAAAAAATACACAAGTATACAGTAAAATTAAAATTTAATGAGTAACCAGACATGCACGCAGCTGAACAAAATATGTCTATTCGTGCAGAGGCGTAGCGAGGGCGGGGGGTGCGGACCGTACCGGGTGACACCATTTAGGGGGGGGGGGGTTGACACCAAGGCAAGAGATTGCAAAATGTACAAAATCAAACTGTATTGTTGGCAGATTATAGATACAATCGTTACTATTAAGTTTGCAGTGATTAAAGCTTATACACATACATGTACGCGTATGCGGCATATATTTAAATTAAGCCCTATTTAGGCCGACACATACACTCACACACCTATAAGTTATATATATATATATATATATATATATATATATATATATATATATATATATATATATATATATATATATATATATATATATATATAGGCCCTACTTTGTTTATTTGGGAGGGGGTGACACTAAGAAGTGCCTCACCGGACCACACCCGACCTAGCGACGCCACTGCATTTGGTCATTTGTCCATTCAGGCATTTTTCCCATTTAGGCAACTGTCCATTCGGGCAATCAGCCTTCGGGCAAACGGCATTCGGGCAAGTGTCTTTCGTGTATTTGTTGTAGACCCAAAGCAAACAGAGTTAACATGAAGCAAACAGAGTTGACATGAAGCAAATAGAGTTGACATGAAGCAAATAGAGTTGACATGAAGCAAACAGAGTTGACATGAAGCAAACAGAGTTGACATGAAGCAAATAGAGTTGACATGAAGCAAATAGAGTTGACATGAAGCAAATAGAGTTGACATGAAGCAAACAGAGTTGACATGAAGCAAACAGAGTTGACATGAAGCAAATAGAGTTGACATGAAGCAAACAGAGTTGACATGAAGCAAACAGAGTTGACATGAAGCAAACAGAGTTGACATGAAGCAAATAGAGTTGACATGAAGCAAACAGAGTTGACATGAAGCAAACAGAGTTGACATGAAGCAAACAGAGTTGACATGAAGCAAATAGAGTTGACATGAAGCAAACAGAGTTGACATGAAGCAAATAGAGTTAACATGAAGCAAACAGAGTTGACATGAAGCAAATAGAGTTGACATGAAGCAAACAGAGTTGACATTGTGACCTACTTAGGTCGAGTCAGGTTCTATTTTTATTTTAACATTGTATAATTCCTTATATGGAGTGATTGTGCAACAACCGGAAAATTTCCACTGACTTATTAAGGGGTCTAAGACATAGAAATTTTCCATTAAGATCTGATTGAATGATTCTGGTCAGATGACTATCCCAACCAATGGCTACATGGGTTGAGGATAATCTCCCCTGTTGCAGAAGTCTTTAATTGCCCCGCACACTCGCAACACGAGGCAGTCTACAGGGCGATTTTACCTTGATCAGACCAGGCCGTCCATATTGTCCGGCTATAGACTCTGACCATTTGAACGTGAGAGAAATTAAGTCCTGTGTGTGCCTTGCTTTCTTAAGTTGATTTAGGCTTCTAGTATAATATTACTCGTCGCTGAGTTATTCCAGAAGCTATAGCAGTGTTGTGTGGCCTGTAGTTATTTAGACAGTGTAGAAATCTGTGATAGTGTTTTTCCTACATTTTGTAAGTTGTGTTTTGATATTTTATACATTAAATATTTTAACTAGTTCAACCTTGTGTTTTGCCACAACTGTGTTCGCTGATTAAAGTTGTATGTAGATTGGATGAGTGTTAATTACAATAGTATCACTAGTTTACCCTAGACATAGAATTCGAGCCCTAGTGTGCCGTTGTGTTAGTGTTCATCCACTTAGGCCGTAAGGCATTTGCATATGATCCCGAAAAAAGAATCCGGGGACGTTCACCGTCTATTTGGCTGATAGATAGGGGACGTTACAAAGTGGGGGCCCGTCCGGGATTTAATCTGTCGTTCCAGTTGTTGGTCATATCAGTTAAATACTAAGGTTAGTTGGATTTAGTTGTTTTTATATCCAGTAGCGCAGTGTTCTTACAACGCGCGCGCAAGCATAGAGTTATCTAGGTCAACAGCCAGACGTGTCACGATAGGAGGTCAAGTACACGGCCCAACGCTCCGTGTTAATTTAGAGACTCTAGGCTTGTTTTGATTTTGAAAGTTAGCGTCATGGAATCTTTTTTGGCTAATCCCACGGTTGAAGATGTAGAGAAGTTGAGTAGAAAAGTTTTGGTTAGTGTTGTTAAGGAATTGAAATTGGATTATTCTGTTACGCAGAAGTCAGAGGTGTTGAGAGATAAAATTGTTGTTCATTTCATTAATGAAGGTGTATTTGATGAAAGTTTGTTGGCGGATGTATTACTCCGCGAGGAGAAATCTCTAGAAGAGAGAGAGCTTTTATTAAAAGAAAAGGAGTTAGAGGCTAAAATTGCTTTAGATAAGAGGAGGTTGGAATTAGAGTTTGGTCAAGTTAGTGATGTCACTTCTCCGGTAGATCCAAAAAAGTTGTCGGTAGGGCAAGTGATTGCCAAATTTGGGAAATTAGTTCCTAAATTTGATGAAACAGATTTGGTCGTTTTCTTTAACTCATTTGAGAGTTTAGCGAAGACATGTGAATGGCCCGAAACTTCCATTACTGCTTTATTGAGTTCGGTCCTTACTCGGAAAGCTGCAAAAACATACCAGGCACTCTCTCACGACGTTCAAAATAACTATAGTTTGGTCAAGACTGCCATTTTGAAGGCCTACGCACTGACGCCCGAGGCCTATCGGACAAAATTCCGAACACTCCGCAAGTCACCCACTCAATCATATGTGGAATTTCTCTTTGAAAAGGAGAAAATATTCTCAAGGTGGCTACACTCTGAGGAAGTTTCTGAGTTTGAGAAACTCAGGTCACTTATCCTAAGGGAAGAATTCCTATCGTCCCTGCCTGAAGAGATACGACTACACATACTGGATAACAAGATAACTGACATCCAGAAGGCTGCTGAGTCGGCTGACACATATATGTTGGTGCATAAGAAACCACCAGTGTCAGGAAACCGCCTCAACCCTGTGCTTCCCCTTTTTGGCAGCAATCCTCCTGTTGGCCAACACGTGAAGGCATTACAGTCCAGAGAGAAACCAAGATCAACTCTCAATCGTCGAGCAGTATGCCAGTTCTGCAAAAGACCTGGTCATCTTGTCAAGGACTGTTACAAACGTCGTCAATATAACAGAGAGGTGGTGCGTACTTCCGCGCACTATGCTCTATCCCCTCAAGCAGCCAGTTCAACTATGAACTCTAGAATTCTAAAGGACTCTAACCCTAAGTGTCCTCAAGAAGGTAGTCAAGTCTCCACACATTATGTGCAGTCACATTTTGACTGTTCTCGCCACCATCCAGTTTCTTCCGAGTCTACCGATCTCGAGGGATCGAGAAAAGTTGACTTTTCATCTTTTATTGCCGAAGCCATCATTAGCAAACCAGGTGATCCGTTGTCTCAGCGGAATATCACCGTCCTAAGAGACACAGGAGCGTCACAATCACTCCTTTTGAAAAGTTCAATGGACATTACACCTGAGACGAACACCGGAAGGATTTCCATTATCCAGGGAGTGGGGACAAAATCTACTGTAGTCCCTCTACACAAGTTTGCCCTGAAACATCATCTCGTCGAAGGTGAGGTCATTTTAGGTGTGATAGATAGTATTCCTGTCCCAGGAGTACACCTACTTCTAGGGAATGACCTTGCGGGAAGCAAAGTATACCCCTGTACGGTTTCAGACCCTTTGTCAACAGTTCCAGATAATGATAATGAACTGTATCCTGCATGCGCGGTGACAAGAAGCCAAACCAAACAATTGGCTGACATAACGTCTGAACCACACCCGCCATCATCGTCAAGAAATTCGACTCCCAAATTGGAGTCTATGCTTCCAGAAAACACAAGTCTGGGCTTACCCCTGAGGATATCTCAGGAAGACATCATTAAAGCTCAACAAGTCGACGCAGAACTCAAAGCAACGGTCGAAAAATCTCTATCATCTGACGATGGAGAATATTTCTCCGAGAACGGCCTCTTCTTTCGTCGCGCTATACCAGTGATTGCCTCACCAGCCGAACCATGGTTGGGTAGAAACCAGCTGTGGGTCCCTCCACCTTATCGGCATGAAATACTTAAGCTGGCACATGACCATCCAATGTCAGCGCACCCAGGAGTCACTAAAACGACGGCGAAGATCAAAGAACTGTTCTTTTGGCCCAGAATGAGAAAAGATGTGTCGCGTTACTGCAGAAGTTGCTCGAACTGTCAGTTGGCCGGAAAGCCAAACCAGACAATTCCTAGGGCCCCTTTGAGTCCGATTCCTGTATTAGAAGAACCCTTTTCAAAAATCGTCATGGACTGTGTAGGTCCCTTGCCTAAAACCAAGGCGGGCAACGAGTACCTACTTACCTTTATGTGTTCAAGTACCCGTTTTCCCGAGGCGATTCCCTTACGGAACATTAAGGCAAAGACTGTAGTCAGAGCTATGACCCGGTTCTTCACTACCTTTGGATTACCTAGAATCGTGCAAACAGATCAAGGCAGCAACTTCACCAGTCACCATTTTCAGGAAGCACTAGCCAAGCTAGGCGTTACCCACATCACCAGCTCAGCCTACCACCCTCAGTCTCAAGGCGTACTTGAGAGGTTCCACCAAACCCTCAAAACCATGCTAAGAACGTTCGCTAACAGTAACACCCAATGGGATGAGACGGTTCCTTGGATTATTTTCGCCGCGAGGGACTGTGTCCAGGACTCTTTAGGTTACTCGCCTTTTCAACTTGTGTTTGGACATTCTGTCCGTGGTCCCCTGAAGCTGATACACGAACGGTGGACAGGTACCAGTGATCATCCAGTGGAAAACTTTGACGATTTTCACGTTCGACTGAAAGCCGTGTGCGAAATGGCTCACAAGAGCTTAAGAAAGGCCCAAGTGAGAATGAAAGGACTGTATGATAAGAGTTCTTGTAAACGAACATTCAATCCAGGCGACAAAGTTCTTGTGCTAGTGCCTAATCTGAACAATGCGTTATCCTTGAGATATTGTGGACCCTTTACTGTGCATTCAAAATTAAGTGATTTGAACTATGTTGTCAATACGCCCGACAGAAGAAAGAAACAGACAGTGTATCATGTTAACTCACTGAAAAAGTATTATGATAATTGTAACAATTTTCATTCCACAGCTAAAATTACTTTACCTGTATGTTCAAATGTTTCTGATGATGTGATACATGATAAATTGAAACCCCCAAAATTGGTAAATTCTTCCTTTTTAGATAATTTGAATGTCCACCTTATGCACTTGTCCACAGAGAAAAACCAGAGATTGTCTCAGTTATTTGAGACATTTCCCTCTATTTTTGGGGATGTCCCCAAAGAAGCGAAGGTTCCACCTCATGATGTAGACGTAGGTGACGCAAAACCCATTAAACAACACCCCTATAGAGTTAACCCGGAAAAAGCTGCTTTGATAAAGGATGAAATTGATTATATGCTCAAGAATGATATCATTGAGCCCAGTTTCAGCAACTGGAGTTCCCCATGTCTCCTAGTCCCGAAAAACGGTGGATCTTTCAGGTTTGTGACCGACTTTAGGAAGGTGAATGCGCTCACCAAAGCTGATTCCTATCCATTACCTCGGATAGAGGACGTTATTGATAAAGTTGGTCAGGCTAAGATAATTTCCAAAATTGATTTACTTTCAGGATACTGGCAAATCCCCTTATCTGACCGTGCAAAAGAAATATCTGCTTTTGTAACCCCTAATGGTTTTTATAGATACAAACGTATGCCTTTTGGTATGCGAAATGCTGGTCAAACTTTCCAGAGGGTCATTAACTCTGTCATTGCTGACATAGACCAATGTGAGGCCTACATAGATGATATAGTTGTATTTTCTAATACTTTTGAAGAACATATTGTTCAGTTGACTAACCTTTTTAGAAAATTGTCTGAAGTGAATTTTACTGTAAACTTACATAAAAGTGATTTCTGTAAAGCTTCAATTACCTATTTGGGTTACCAAGTGGGAACGAACCAAGTTCGGCCCATTGAAGCTAAAGTAGATGCTATTGTAAGGTTACCACCTCCCAAAAATTGTAAAGAAATCAAAAAGTTCCTTGGGATGGCTGGTTACTATAGACGGTTCTGTCAAAACTTTTCAGCTATTGCTGAACCTCTTACTGCATTATTGAAAAAGGGTGTTGAGTTTGAATGGTCAGATAAATGTCAAGAAGCTTTTTTTACCATTAAGTCATTCCTATCTAATGCTCCTGTTATGGCTGCACCAAATTTCAGCAAGCCCTTTAAACTTGCCATTGATGCTAGCAACTTAGCCATTGGCTCAGTCCTATTTCAAGAAGACAACATGGGAATTGACCATCCCATTGCCTTTTTTTCCAGGAAGTTAAATGAAAACCAAAAGAATTATTCTACTATTGAAAAAGAGGCTTTAGCTTTGGTTTTGTCATTACAACATTTTGAAGTCTATGTCTCTTCTTCAACCAATCCAGTCAGAGTGTTTTCTGACCATGATCCCCTGAAATTTACCTCTAAGTTAGGACAGACAAATCAAAGAATATTGAGGTGGTGCTTATATTTCCAAAATTTTAATCTGGAAATTTCACACATTAAGGGTAGTGATAATGTTGTGGCTGATTGTTTGTCAAGGATGTAAAATCTTGTTGCACGCATTAATCATGTGACATGTTTTGTGGTTCATTAAGACCACACACAAGTGTTGTGTTTTAACATGGAAATGAGTGGTATGATTTTTGATTTTTTACAAAATCCCAATTCTATTGAATATTTTGTTTATTTCCAGGTGAACCTTAATTAAAGGTGGTTTTTGATTCTATGTAATCTTTTATAATAATAGGTCTCTTATGACTCAATTGATATTGTAGCTAGTCATTGAAATAAAGGTCTTACCCTGGCGGGTTTACCACTTTTAATATCCTCATGGAAAAATTGTAATACCCTTTTTTGAGGGATTTTTATGTATAATTACTTTTTGAAGGGTTACTTCCCTTTTACCAATTGTAAAAGTTGGAGTTACTTCCCTTTTATGTTCAGGGATATTTTCATCTGGTATTATGATTTTGATTGCCTACATTTGTAAAACATTTTTTTTATTTCATTGCCAGATTGGTTCCTTATGTATGTTTTTGTGGAACCTATCTGTCACTTCCAAAAAGGGAGGGGATGTGACCTACTTAGGTCGAGTCAGGTTCTATTTTTATTTTAACATTGTATAATTCCTTATATGGAGTGATTGTGCAACAACCGGAAAATTTCCACTGACTTATTAAGGGGTCTAAGACATAGAAATTTTCCATTAAGATCTGATTGAATGATTCTGGTCAGATGACTATCCCAACCAATGGCTACATGGGTTGAGGATAATCTCCCCTGTTGCAGAAGTCTTTAATTGCCCCGCACACTCGCAACACGAGGCAGTCTACAGGGCGATTTTACCTTGATCAGACCAGGCCGTCCATATTGTCCGGCTATAGACTCTGACCATTTGAACGTGAGAGAAATTAAGTCCTGTGTGTGCCTTGCTTTCTTAAGTTGATTTAGGCTTCTAGTATAATATTACTCGTCGCTGAGTTATTCCAGAAGCTATAGCAGTGTTGTGTGGCCTGTAGTTATTTAGACAGTGTAGAAATCTGTGATAGTGTTTTTCCTACATTTTGTAAGTTGTGTTTTGATATTTTATACATTAAATATTTTAACTAGTTCAACCTTGTGTTTTGCCACAACTGTGTTCGCTGATTAAAGTTGTATGTAGATTGGATGAGTGTTAATTACAATAGTATCACTAGTTTACCCTAGACATAGAATTCGAGCCCTAGTGTGCCGTTGTGTTAGTGTTCATCCACTTAGGCCGTAAGGCATTTGCATATGATCCCGAAAAAAGAATCCGGGGACGTTCACCGTCTATTTGGCTGATAGATAGGGGACGTTACAACATGAAGCAAACAGAGTTGACATGAAGCAAACAGAGTTGACATGAAGCAAATAGAGTTGACATGAAGCAAATAGAGTTGCCATGAAGCAAATAGAGTTGACATGAAGCAAACAGAGTTGACATGAAGCAAACAGAGTTGACATGAAGCAAACAGAGTTGACATGAAGCAAATAGAGTTGACATGAAGCAAATAGAGTTGACATGAAGCAAATAGAGTTGACATGAAGCAAATAGAGTTGACATGAAGCAAACAGAGTTGACATGAAGCAAACAGAGTTGACATGAAGCAAACAGAGTTGACATGAAGCAAATAGAGTTGACATGAAGCAAATAGAGTTGACATGAAGCAAATAGAGTTGACATGAAGCAAATAGAGTTGACATGAAGCAAATAGAGTTGACATGAAGCAAATAGAGTTGACATGAAGCAAATAGAGTTGACATGAAGCAAATAGAGTTGACATGAAGCAAATAGAGTTGACAAGAAGCAAATAGAGTTGACATGAAGCAAATAGAGTTGACATGAAGCAAATATAGTTGAAGCAAATAGAGTTGACATGAAGCAAATTGAGTTGACATGAAGCAAATTGAGTTGACATGAAGCAAATAGAGTTGACATGAAGCAAATAAAGTTGACATGAAGCAAATTGAGTTGACATGAAGCAAATTGAGTTGACATGAAGCAAATTGAGTTGACATGAAGCAAATTGAGTTGACATGAAGCAAATAGAGTTGACATGAAGCAAATTGAGTTGACATGAAGCAAATAGAGTTGACATGAAGCAAATTGAGTTGACATGAAACAAATAAAGTTGACATGAAGCAAATAGAGTTGACATGAAGCAAATAGAGTTGACATGAAGCAAATAGAGTTGACATGAAGCAAATTGAGTTGACATGAAGCAAATTGAGTTGACATGAAGCAAATATAGTTGAAGCAAATAGAGTTGACATGAAGCAAATTGAGTTGACATGAAGCAAATTGAGTTGACATGAAGCAAATTGAGTTGACATGAAGCAAATTGAGTTGACATGTTTCTCAGGCATGTGACGTGATAGCGGGGTCAGTAGTAGACCTAGCTGGTGATAAAAACAATTCAAATGGTGTTGTATTTTCACAAGTGTGTGCCGCATCACACATAAATCAAGATAACCCATCAAAAATAAGTCATGGTAACCCATCACACATAAGTTATGGTACCCCATCACACATGTCAAAGTAACCCATCACACATAAGTCAAAGTAAATAATCACGCATAGGTCAAGGTAACCCATCACACAGAAGTGAAGGTAACCTATCACACAAATCATGGTCACCCATCACACACAGAATCAGGGTAACTCATCACACATAAGTCAAGGTCACCCATCACACACAAAATCAAGGTAACCCATCACACACAAAATCAAGGTAACCCATCACACACATAAATCAAGGTCACCCATCACACACAAAATCAAGGTAACCCATCACACACATAAATCAAGGTAACCCATCACACTTGTGACCAGCTAACCTAACTGTACTAACGCTCTGTCACAAACATCAGCCTATGTTTCTGACTACCTAGTTTTCCAGTTGAGCAGAGCGATTGTAGAATGTAGATGTGAGGTTTCTTCAACCTCAAATCATTGTTCAACCAGCTGAAATCAGGCTCCGCCTTTTTCGTTCCAATCACGGGCGATTCGCCTGCTAGACCGCAGTAAAAAATGTAAAGTAAATCAATTAGAAAACGAATGTATTTATTCTGTGGCGAGGAGCTGATTGGGGGGCGGGGGTGGGGAGGGGGTGTTTAAATAATTATTTACCCACTCAATTCAGCAATATATTCAGTCATAACCTTGAACATTTTCGAGGGGGGGGGGGCACTTGAAACGTCCGTGAGGGATGGCATTAGAACCTTCAGGGGTAAGGGGGGGGGGGGAAAGGGGGATTGGGACTTTGGTTAAAGTATATATAATACTATATAAACTATATACATTTCTATTTCATCTGCGGAGAGGGCGGAAGACGAGTTCCGGGGCTGAAAGCACCCTTCTCATGTTTAAATTAATTTGCCCCACGTTACCCTTAGCCTATGTTTAATTAAATTAATTTCTCACACGTCAGCCTTTGTCTATGTTTAATTAAATTAATTTGTACTACGTCACTATAAATCTATGTTTAATTAAATTAATTTGTCACACGTGACCCTTAGTCTGTGTCTTTTTAAATTGATGTGGCCCTAACGATCCTTAGTCTATGTTTAATTAAATTAATTTGCCCCACATGAACCTTACCCTCATCGATTTGAACCAACCACTGAACTTGTTACACCAAGACCCTAATGTGTTTTATATACACGTAATTAGCTTGCTCAACAATCTTAACTAGGACTGCCATGAAAGCTGTATTGTTCTACAACAACACCCACACACCCACACACAAACCCCCACAAACAGTGTTCTGCACCTATTGCCCACGTGACCTAGAGCTCAGCAGGTACCTCGCTATTCTTGCCCTGTTGTTCTGCCACAATGTCTACATGCCCTGTTCGCTTTTTTGTAGTGACACGGCTAATTAAAGAGAACCACGTCACGTGAGATATATGAATCCACTTAGTGCACGTGACTTGAGGCTGAGTTTAACTGTAATGTAATGTAAATGTAATGTAAATGTAATCGTTTACTAGCCCAGGATATTTACAGTAGAACCGTCAAATAACTGACCATGGACTGTATACAGGGGATGACATTAATTATTTGATTTAAAAACTTTACTCGTTTGAGTGGCCATATCTAGTTAGAGGTAAGAATAGCTTATATCTTCATATTAGCAAACTGTATGTACCTATAATTATGCAGTTTTAAAAAGAAATTACCATGTCAAAATTACGTGTTTTCTGTTCAGGTATTGTAGCGTATGGAACATGATTTATTTCGGTGTTATGTGTAGAAAATGTAATAAATGTTGTACGTAGTATAATTTTGAGCTGTGTTATGTAACAGTTCGCAGATTTGATGGCTGAGATTATTGATATGCTGTCATTTTACCATTTCAATATTGTGAGGTTACTAATTTACCGGATCAACATTTATTAAAAAGTAATGACGATAGAGTTTGTGTTTAGTTATATAAGGCAGCTTTTGCTTCTGGGTGATGCAGAAAACAATATAGATTATTCTTTAAAAAAAATTGTTTGATTATTATAATAATTTCCCGAGTTTAATTTTTCCTTTTTAAAAAGGGAAAGCTAAAAAGAAACGCCTGCACAAAAGAAGTGGAATTTAGAAGAAAAGTTTAAAAAAAAATCCAAGTTGCCATTAGCTTGATGAGAACTGAGCCCAGTTTCCACATGGCAAAAATTAAACTTCAGTTGGATCAGCAGATTTCAGATCTTGCACAGATGCAAGTGGCAGAATTTTTCATTCATTTGTTTCTGAACTTTTCTCGCATTCGTATCTGAACTTTCATATCATGCATGTCTTAACTTTTATATCATTCATGTCTGAACTTTTATAGCATTCATGATTAATTTGAGAATTTAAAATGTGATATATGATTTTTGGCTTGCGGGGCTTTTCACTGATGTTTATTTTTTAAACCCGCTAAAGAAAACAATCTACTCTTAGATGTTTAGCTACATTCTTCTTGTGAAGATTTACCCTAAGACAAACAGTTAGCGTAGGATAATGTCAGGCTACATTTGGAGATATCTTAAAATTTTTAACTTCAATGTGTACAGAGTGACTGCTGGATCAAGCATTGAACGACCGAAATGATTCTTTTTGGCACCAAATTTATGACTCCGGACAAAAGGGTTAGACATTGTTCCTTGTAGAGTTGGTCTAGACATTGTTCCTTGTAGAGTTGGTCTAGACATTGTTCCTTGTAGAGTTGGTCTAGACATTGTTCCTTGTAGAGTTGGTCTAGACATTGTTCCTTGTAGAGTTGGTCTAGACATTGTTCCTTGTAGAGTTGGTCTAGACATTGTTCCTTGTAGAGTTGGTCTAGACATTGTTCCTTGTAGAGTTGGTCTAGACATTGTTCCTTGTAGAGATGGTCTAGACATTGTTCCTTGTAGGGAGGGTCTTGACAATGTTCCTTGTAGAGTTGGTCTAGACATTGTTTCTCGTAGAGTTTGGATAGACAGTGTCCCCTGTAGAGCAAGACTAGACAATAGTTTTTATGTGAAGCTGGAATGAACTCCTTTTAGATATTTGTTTGTTGTACCTTTACTTTGTTGCATCCAATGTTAAAGCCACATCAATATGCACTTCTCCTCCATTTAGTATCTAGCCTCTCAGACCTCGGCTAGTCTCTACAACTGTCCCCAGGTGTATCTAGCATCTGTCCTGGGCTAGTCTCTACAACAGTCCCCAGGTGTATCTAGCCTCTCACACCTCGGCTAGTCTCTACAACAGTCCCCAGGTGTATCTAGCCTCTCACACCTGGGCTAGTCTCTACAACTGTCCCCAGGTGTATCTAGCATCTGTCTTGGGCTAGTCTCTACAACTGTCCCCAGGTGTATCTAGCATCTGTCTTGGGCTAGTCTCTACAACTGTCCCCAGGTGTATCTAGCATCTGTCCTGGGCTAGTCTCTACAACAGTCCCCAGGTGTATCTAGCCTCTCAGACCTCGGCTAGTCTCTACAACTGTCCCCAGGTGTATCTAGCATCTGTCCTGGGCTAGTCTCTACAACAGTCCCCAGGTGTATCTAGCCTCTCACACCTGGGCTAGTCTCTACAACTGTCCCCAGGTGTATCTAGCATCTGTCTTGGGCTAGTCTCTACAACTGTCCCCAGGTGTATCTAGCATCTGTCCTGGGCTAGTCTCTACAACATTCCCCAGGTGTATCTAGCCTCTCACACCTCGGCTAGTCTCTACAACAGTCCCCAGGTGTATCTAGAATCTCTGTCTTGGGCTAGTCTCTACAACTGTCCCCAGGTGTATCTAGCATCTGTCCTGGGCTAGTCTCTACAACAGTCCCCAGGTGTATCTGCCCTTGGTGTCTTCTTCCAGGTCACGTCTCCAGGTCTTCCTTGGTCGGCCTCTTTTGAGAACTTAAAAAAAATATTTTTTTCTAAATAGCAAAACTTTAAAGCGAGAAAAAAATGTCAATGCAAGGAAAAAATTGTTCTTTAGCAGCCACTGTAGAATTCCGTCCATTGTTTTTTTTTTCTAGTTTATTTCTAGCTTTAAATTCGATAACAAATAGGAACAACATTTGATTAGCTGTAATAGCCTTTCCTTAAATAGGAACAGAAAACAAGGAAATAATTGGAAACTATTCGCATTAAAAATGTTTTTTTTTTTAATTCAAAAAATCCAAACGTGATTTAAATGTCATCTTAATACAGGAATTTTTTAAACATTTTTGTCTGCTTTTTAACACTGTGAAACAATTTTTTTTTAAATTAAAGGGCATTTTTACAAAGGGAAAATACACTTTTCTGAGATCGGCTTTATTTAAATGCATTAACTATACACATTGATTGGGCTTTGATCCTTAAGTAATTAAACTATGAATTTATTTCGCTCTCAATCCTAGGAAACTTTTTCATTGTTTTTTTTTTTTTGGAACCACTTTATTCAAGATTGTTTTCTTTAGTTCTTTACTTTTTCTTTTAAGTTTCTTTTCTTTTAATTTTTTTTATACAACTAAACAAAAGATCATCAACATGTGTGTGAGAGCATAAGACGGTAGTAACATTTTAGAATTTTACAACAACAACATTTACATACAAGTGCATAAGAGAGAGAGAGAGAGAGAGAGAGAGAGAGAGAGAGAGCACCCCATGCGAATGGCTATCTCTGTTTTTGTCAATGATCAGATCACTGAGTAACTAATAGATATACCCGCACTTCCTGTGTGGATCAGCCGACTTACTCAATGATAATTGCTCCGTCTCTAAGCAGTTTGAATCTATAAATAGAATAACAAAAGGAAGGAAACGAAATTTTAAACTGATTTCCGCCATTAAAAAAATAACATGAAACCTACAGTTCACGACACATCGCATAGGAATTTAAAATAAATATTAGGCCTATAGGTTTAATACATATTGCATAGAATATAGAAATTTAGATCTAGTGTTCTGGTTAGTAGTTATTTCATGTTTATTAGAATATAGTCTAGAATCTAATCATACGGCTGCATAAAAAGAAAGTTTGAAGGAAATAGAATAGGAATATAGAGAAGCGGAGGTAAGAAGGTTAAATTAGTAATTTACATGATTTTTATTGTAGTTTCACTGTTTGTTAGGCCCAATTATTAAATCTTTAGATCAGAGCTCCAGCTTGATCATGTGTGGTATCTATTGTGGTGCATTGGAATGAAAAGCCCACATACTTAAATATAGAATCTAGTAGGCCTATACTTATACTATAACTGTACTGCCCTATACTTTAAATTTGTTGCCACAAGAAAAAAGCCTATTTACTATTAGGCCTATTAGTTATAATTTAATTAAATTGAAATATTTGATTATCTTTATAGTTTATAGTGAATGCATGCTAATGAGCATTATTCAAGCTGCTGTTATATTTAGGCTCATAGGCCTATATACTCTATAGCTTAGGCTATATACTATAGACTATATATTATATACCAATATTGTGCATAAAACTTAAAGCATGTAAGCATACACAATAATAATTATCATTAGACCTATAGTAACTTAGACTCGTACTATTTAGTACTTCTTTAATAGTACCTTTAAACTATTAGGCATAATGAAATAATGATTAATGATTTCAGTGTTTTCCGCACTCGAGAGGAAAGAGGTTGCAGGGAACTTAGAGACTAATCTTTGCCAACATACTGGATTTCTGGTGATGACAATAGCAGCAGATAGTATGCGGCTCAGTTAATACTAAAAAAAATTGATTTTACTAATTAGTGGTAAGCTCTTTTTTAAAATAATATATTATAACATGGTATCGCAAAGGTTCAGGTTGTCCAATAAATGGTAATTAGAGTCAGGTTTAGGACTATAGTTTAATGCTTGGTTAGTAATATGCATCAAGTTGGGAAAGACATAGAAATGGAAATACATAGAATTTAATGTGTTCATTCGCAAACGTTACTATTTAAATTTTTTTAGGGCTGCTATTTATTGCTGAATAATAAAATCACTATACTTATCCACTATATTATGTTTAAATAAAGTGAGTTTAGATCAGTCGAGTAAATAAATTTAATAGCAAGACATAGCTAAAATTTACAATGAATATATATATATATATATATATATATATATATATATATATATATATATATATATATATATATATAATTTGATTGCTATTTTATAAAAGTATGTAAATCACAGACCAAACATTACTTTGTATTGTGTCTACAACTTAACGAAAAATGCTACTACTTTGATGGATTGCACTAAATAGGGGTTAGCTTTAATTTAATAATTTGTGAGATATTCTTGCTAATCTATGTGTAAATTGCTTTTCAGGACTATGAGTGTGTGTTTGGCCATCCAGATTTCATAACTACAACTGATTTCAATTACAAGGGATATTAATCAGTCTCCGTGGACTATACACTGTGCCTAGTTTCATCCTCAGGTAACTGTACTATAGGCATAACCCATTTTTTAAAGTAATTATTATAGCAAGAGATAGCATTGTATGTTATAATAAATATAATGGATTTTAATCCAAAATATTTTATTAATTATTGTCTTTTTTTAAATTCTAATAAATCAGTGAGTGTACAACATAGAGGGTATTATATTTGAATGATAATTGAAACACATATTGTTATAGAGCTCAATACTATGTACTTATCTAATATAATTAATATACTGAAACAGTTTTATTGAAGCATATTATTTCATATTTTACCACACAGAGACTGATGTGTAAGCTTAAAGTAAAGACATCAAATCAAAGTATCAGCCATCAAGAGGGTAAATATTGATAGTCTACTTCATTAATCTTCAATATGAATGAACACAATTTTAAATCTATAATCTTTGCTGATAATGTTTGTTTCTTGTTATTCATCATGTTCAGTACTTTATCTTTTCAAAGTAATTAGTTATAGTAAAGAAATATTAGAGATAGTAATATAAATTTGTAATTTATTTTTCTTGCAAGTTCCACAAAAGAAAGTATCAAAATATTTTGCCTTTATTTCATTTACAGAAAAACATTCAAAATCATATTGTGATACACAAGTCAAGCAAGTCTGACCAGCATTTTGATACAGGCCAAGAAAAAGCTGGATACTTGATTGGAAGGGTCGCACAAAAAACATGGGTTATCACTAGGGAAACAAGCTCGCAATACAGTTCACTGTTAGGACAGCAAGCCAAATACTTCTAAACTTATTTGAATCATTTATGCTGTTTATTATAATTCATCCAATTGTCTTATTAAATATATAAATTTATATATATACACAATTCCTAATATAGAATTTCTAAAAATGTTTTATTATAATATTTAAAAATGAAACAAACATGTTCCCAGAACACAGCCACATAATGTCAACATGTTCCCAGAACACAGCCACATAATGTCAACATGTTCCCAGAACACAGCCACATAATGTCAACATGTTCCCAGAACACAGCCACATAATGTCAACATGTTCCCAGAACACACAAAATGGCAACATGTTCCCAGAACACACAAAATGACAACATGTTCCCAGAACACAGCCAAATAATGTCAACATGTTCCATGAACTCACCAAATAGCAACATGTTCCCAGAACACACAAAATGGCAACATGTTCCCAGAACACAGCCAAATAATGTCAACATGTTCCATAGCTCACAAACAGGCAACATGTTCCCAGAACACACAAAATGTCATTATGTGCCCAGAACACACAAAATGGCAACATGTTCCCAGAACACACAAAATGGCAACATGTGCCGAGAACACAAAAAATGACAACATGTGCCGAGAACAATGCCCCTTACAGATTACATGTTCCCAGAACAAAGCCCGTAGTTGGTCTGCCATAAAAAGTTAACAATACTTTACTTTTTCCTTAACAATTTTACAAGCAGGTAATAAAGCCATAAATCTTTACTGTGGATATAGCCAATAAATAGGGTAACCTTCACTATATGCAATTTGTAGTTTTCAATGCCTGTCCCATGCATATTATTTAGCCTATTGTTTTGGGTCTTGCTTCATTTACTCAATAAATTATATAGGCATGAGAATTTTCATTTTAATCTGAAAAAGCTACATTCTGTACATTATTATTTTCAAACTACATCATATATTTTTCTCTTCTCTGATAAAAAATATCCCTCATATTGTTTGTGTCAAGTATTTTATTTTTATCTATGCAATGCTATATTCTTATTTTATAATAATTACTTTTATACAAATTATTTTGAAAACTGTTCTTTATTGATTTGTATCATTTTCTTTATTTCTGAAAAATAAAACTTTGTTTGGGAATCCTTTTTTTGTTTCTGTACAAATTAATAAACATAAATACCTACCAGGCTTAATATCCAGCAACATTAAACAATTAAGTAGGGCCTATTGTTAGTAATGGTAAATTATATACTAATTAATGTGATTTCAAGTGTGTCAATGTTGCTACCAACTCCAATAATTAAAACTGAAGCCATTTACTATGAAGTAAAACTTGGGTGTAATCCAAATCCACCCAGTTGCCGGGGGCAAGGTACCTAACATGATGTCCAGTAGAGGCAGGGGCGTAGCGCGGGTGTGGGGGTGTGCGGACCGCACCGGGTGACACCATTTAGGGGGGTGACACCAAGGCAAAAAAATAGCAAAATATACAGAGAAAAACTCGAGGGGGAGGGTGCAAATCGAAAGTTTGAGGGGGGGTGCAAATCGAAAATTTGAAAGTTTGTCCCTGGGAAGGGTCTCTATGCCTCTGGGGAGGGGTGACATTAAGTGCCGCACCGGGTGACACCCGACCTCGCTACGCCACTGAGTATAGGGTTAAGAAAGTATCATTATTAAATCACTATTAAACCCCTCCTCGCCTACGCCATTGCTTGTATGCATATGGACGTTATCGGAATTTACTGTATTGCTTATAAGTCGAAAATGCGAAAAAGACACGTTTAACATTACTAGTTTGAAGAATAACATTCATGTTAGCCGAAACAGGTGTATTCTAAAGTTGTTTAAATTCATTTTATTGTTCATTACGATTATGATGTCGTAAAATATAGGCCTATTTAAAAAAAAGCATAACTAAAAAGTGTTTAAACGCATTTTCTTCTTAGAAAAGCCGCACATGCATGATATCATTAACATTACGGCAAATCAAACCCTTGAAGAAGCCCCATCAACCATTCAATTATTACGATGGGCAACAAATAAAACGCCCGCATCAAGGTACAGTCCTTATGCTATCGACATTAGCTCAACCCCGGCAACTAACGTGTCCCAAAACCAAGAATTGAAATCTTGACCCATTATTCTGATTAATTAGTGGTTAAACATCTTTAGGCATCTGAAAACGTTAGTTTTTAATCTAGTGTACTTAAAAAGGAACAACATAAAGCTTTATGTCGCCTTAAAAACCCAATCCCATGTTACGCAAGGCGTCGATAGAGAAAGAATAAGGCTTTGAGTCAGAACAGGCAAGGGCTTAGATAACTGCCAAAATACCTAATCTGTAGACCTCACAAGTCTAGACGATATATTTGTGCCTCTGTTTTTAGACTTTCAGAACAAATGCATGTGATGTGGTCAGTAGGTACATAAAAGAGAAAAGTAGTTTTAATCTAAAGACTTCAAACATTTCTGAAGGACCGAATTTGAACTTGTAGGCCGTGGTGTCGATGCCAAAGTTTAGCGTCGTCCGCAAAGATAAGCTATCGTTATATCATCTCTATGCCCATATTGTGACAGATATTTACAAATTTGTCTAATATAGGACAGAATACATAGCAACTCAACAGAGATAAGCGCAATCACTTGTCCACGACTTAAGAAACCACTGTACTGCAAAACCCACCTAAATGGAAAATGTCTTAGATGTGTGTTTTAATACAAATGTGTACCTCGTCGCGAGTTAGGACCTGTAGGTAGTCTGTTACTACTCTATATCTAAAAACAATAAAAAGATAACGTGAATTTTATTTGTTCAATTTCTTGGTTAACTGTATTTGTTGCATCTTGTTCAATTTTGTTAATATTGATTAACCTAAAGGGTTCAAATGTAACAAAGAAAATTGCGACTAAGTTTCCGGGTGCGGGTATGCGGACACTAGTTAAAGTAGGCCCTATATATCTATTTATATTTATAGAAATGAAAGTATAATTATCTGTTTGTCCTATATGAATTACTACATCTTTTTCATCGGATCGCCATAAAACTTTGTGAACAGAGTTTTTTCCAGGAATCTATTCGGAGGGGAGGGGGGGGGGGGGGGGGGGGGGAAGCAGAGCCCCCCCACCCCCCGAAGAAAAAAGTCTATCGACCCCCCCCCCACCCCCGAACGAAACGGAATTTATATAGAAAAAAATACTTTTAACAGTGTCCGCACGCCCCCCCCCCCCGGAAAGATTTCGCCAGGGCGGCACCCTAGCAGGAAGCAGAAGCGTAGCAAGCTATTCCGGCAGCCGGGGCGAACTATCAATTATGTGCCAACCCTATTCAAACGCTGGCAAAAAGGCGCCCATCCCTACATACACTCCCCTATATAAAATAATTGAGGATATCAGCCATGTATAAATCTGTTTTCTTAAATTTTACTGAAGAATGAGGATTTTTTAAAAAATTGTCTACCCCTTTTGGCGCCCTATTCGATCTGGGGTCTCTGACAGGAAGCAATGCAATTTTTCTCCATAAAAATAAAAGCCAGATGCAATTTGACACTGTTCGTACGAGAGTCATAAAATTTTGGGTAGTTGGTGAAAAGGGTTTCGAGAAAGAAAAAAATTCTTAAGTGTGGCACCCTGGGAGGGTTCGATTTTTCTAATTATACGATTATGAGCTCAGAATCCAGAGGGGAATCCAGAGGGGCTATCTCATCAATTGCGGTCATAGGTAATACTAGATTCAGCAGAGGCGCAGTGAGGGGGGGGGGGCGGGGGTACATATGTCCCCGGGCGCCAACCCTAGGGGCGCCAAAATGGTTGGAAAAATTTAAAAGCTCATTTTAGCTATAGTTTTGCATTATAAATATTTAAAAAATACAGGGAGGGGGCGCCAAATTGAAAGTTTGTCTCCAGCGGGAGGGGGGGGGGGGGCGCCAAATTGAAAATTTGTCCCTAGGCGCCAGGAATGGTGCTACGCCTCTGAGATTCAGTGATAAAACTACACCAGGTTCATCCGCCAGCTCCCCGGCGGTTGAGTGGCCCAGAGCGACCAAGACCCATCTCGGGCGACACTACGGTTTAGATGGGCTACTATAAATGTTCACTAAGTAGAATAATGAGCGCCCGCCGGCGCCCTGGCAGTTGGCGACAGCGAGCGCCCCGGGCTCTACAGAGAGTGCCTCCTTAAAGAGCGCCCTACAATAGGGACACGGTGGCACACGACATTTTATAATTGAACCGAATTAGGGGCGCCCCTGCGGAAATATAACCAGTGGCTCCCTGGAGCGCCAAGGGACGCGTCTCTAACCCATGGGCGGTCGCCAATGTGTGTTCTACCTCACTATTACAGAGGTTGATTAACGTACACTCAAGGCTTTCATACAGTGAGCCTTGGTGCGTCTAGGCGGCAGTGTGGACAAACCCGCGCCCCAAAAACGAATATGTGGGTTTGTTTGTTTAAGCATTATCAAAGATTTCATTCGTTTGTCATTCAAATTTGAGAAGTTAATGCTAATACCCCTGTGGTGGTTTCTACGAAAAAAAAATCGATTTGGTGGCGCCTTGGCAGGGTTCCATTTAGCTCCCCGGGTTTTCCCGTGAGTACTATGGTACCTTTGTTCGTTTTAATAATTGCGAAACGCTATGAATATGACGGGCTACTATAATCGCTCACTATACCGAGTGAGGCGCCTTCCTACCTACGCCTATCTACCTACATACCTAACTCCCTGCCTACGTACCTACCTATCTACTAACCTGCCTGCGCTGCTGCCTGCCTACCTACTTTCCTACCTACCGTTATTCCTGCCCAACTGCTTTCCTTCCACCCCGCCTGTCTACACACCTCACATCCTACTTACACACATACTTCGTATGTATATATGTATGTGTTAGTGTGCTTTAGGACTATGTATTTTTACATTTTTGTTGTTACGTAGAACTATTCAGTATAAAGGAGTTTCCTTTTTTTTTGACGTTGTAACTGCCGCTAAAATATTCTTTTTTGTATGTGTGCATAAAATAGTGTAGGTTTATTAACAAAAGTAAATTTTAGTATGTATTTAAGTGTATATAATCATTTTCGTCAAGCCAATGTGTTCATAATCTTAAATTTAAAAACCCATGAAACTCGATAGCCAAAGATTTAGAATGAGAATAATTGCTATTTAACCAGTAACACCTATTCTAATTATTGTAATAATATTTTTTAAAATAAATATACACAGAGATAGATTGTTTTCTTATATAATTTATTTAAAAAGTCAACTGTATTTCATAACGAAAATTAACACAAAATACATTCGAATAGCAACTGTCAAGGGAGACTACTCTAATATTTGTAGGAATAATAGTTTTTATTTAGAGTTTTTTTTATTATTAGAAGAAAAGTTAATCATGTAGGTTCTATAAAAGATTACCTTGCAATTAAAAAAAAAGATATTCGATAGGTTTAGAATGAGAAATAGTCAAAATTATTTATTATATTCATTAGTTGTTTTTTTTAATAATATAGTACAAAGACCTGTTTTAATTATTTTTTAAAAATCTTATTTTAATTAATAAATTATAAATGAAGATCGAGGATCTATATTTTTTTAAAAATAGTTTAACTGTCCCTAAACAATTGTATCAATCGCTGAGAAATTAAGAATTAATAATTACGTTTAACGCTTTATTAATTAAACGAGTTGAATTATTTCCGTTTTGATAAACTCTCTCTCTCTTTATAACTACTAACGCTTTATCATTGAGTTTCTTAAGAGAAAAATACAGGAGAGCGGTAGTTATCATTGACTCTGTCATTGATAATTTCATTGAGTCTTTCATAGAAAATAGTGTTTGATCGGCTGGAGAGAGAGAGAGAGAGAGAGAGAGAGAGAGAGAGAACATTTACATAACACAATACACGTGGTGAAGTTAATTTTGACATGTACCGCGTGCAAAAGGGTAATTAGTAAAAAATAATTAAAGTATAGAAAGAGGAAATGCATAGGTTGGGATCTGGGTGAGGGGTGGGGTCATGGGGACGAAGTTGTTACAAAGGGAGGGGGAGGAGGTTAGGGAGTGATTACGGGACATTGATGCATGTCCTGAACGGTAAAATGTTTTATTTGTGTAAGGTGTGGTAGTTATATATGGGTAGGGGGAGGGTTAAGGAGGTTTTGAGACGTTCAAGAGCTCGATTCACTGGGTTTTTCCACTGGGATGATCCACTGTTAATCCACTACCTCTGTACGTCTGTGTTCTCTAAGCATTTAATTGTGTCTTTCTCCGTCATATCATAACTGTCCCAATGCTTTAATAAACTTCTATTATATTTTTTTCCATCAAATCTAAATTATTTGTATTTAGTCTAATCATGACAAGTTCTATTATATGTATTTTTTTTTTAAATTCTTTTATTTTCATTGTAAAACAAGGTAATTAAAAAGTCTAGTGACAATTTTAGCGCAATTTCCTTATGTTATCTAAAAATAGCTCTGTCGTAGCGTAAATCAAGAGCAGGGTTAGTAAAACCATTGGTTAAAATACATGTTTTATTTACAATAGAGTTACATGACTAAAAACCATTGCGCGCCTAGCTACTGAACGTGAATACGCACCATTGAGCGTGATGGCGCAGCTAATGAACGTGATGACGCGTGTGGTGTGGTTGGAAAAAATGCCTACTAATTCGGTCCAAATTTTAATTAATTAAAAAAAATTTTTGTGACCGAACGAAAGGATATTTTTAAAAACTTTCTTCGGCAATATTGTTCTAAGTTATGGCAGGAATCGATTGGTAAATGTTTCAAGTCGCTAAGTGGTCTGGTTGCCGAGATATGGGCCAAAAACTGCTTTTTTTCGAGGTTTTTTGGCTTTTCCGGGAAATCCATGAAAGAAACCCGGAATTTTTATGGCCTATGTTCATCCTCGTAACTTGCTTAACATAATTACTTTTGGAACTAGTCATCGATATTGCTCCGTTGAGGAGGAGATACGACTTAAAGCTGCGGACACACATCCATCCATCCATCCATCCATCCATTCATACATTCCCAGAAAAGACGAGTTAATAAACGCAATTCTCCAGAATGGAAATTGCGCTAAAAAGTACATCAACATCATTTGCATACTTTCAAACATTAACCGAAATCGAGAGATTTTACAACTGTTCATATCAATTTCAATATGCGGTTTGTTTTGACAGTATTAAAATTAATTAAGTGTTAGGGAGAAACATAGGAACCAGGTGAAAAGAGGGTCATGGGGTAATATGATAACCGAAATGAGAGGATGGGGGGTAGGGCGATGTGCCAATCAGGGAATCGTGTCATTACACGTTTAGTAGGATTTGGGTAAAAATGTTTTTTTTTTAAATACTTTTATTTTCAAATAGAAATAATCGCATCCGCATATTACAAATGTGTTTGTGTGCATTAGTCTTTAACATAGTTTAAACATTGACAAAAATTATCATTACATGAACAAAATGGTGAACATTACTAAAAGTGAATGATTTGTCGATCAACAATTCAAATGAAGGTAATTAATAATAAAGAAATACAAAAATGGTGTTTTTACCATGATAGCCTTAAATGCTTTTATAGTTTTGTTGAGACATTTTTTTACAATATAAACAGCGTGGGAAATTAATAGAAAATTTTACAGTAGGCCCTATGTAAATAAAATGGTAGAAAGCGAAAAACGGAGATGCATAGTAGATTCTAATTGGAAACTAAATGGGAAGAGGTTGGTGTTATCTGAAATACATTTTTTTTCTTTTGAGAATTGAACACAGTGTTTATTTCCTCAACAACTCTTTGTAAAATTATGTGTGTGTGCCTCGGACATGTAATTTACAGCGTCAGTTTGTCTTGCCATGTTCGCTTAAGTTTTCATCGTCGGCTTGTGAGGACTGATACAGGTTTACAATTAATTATAGTAATAATTCTTTCTAACATGTACTTTCATTCATTTTTTTATTATTTTTTAGACCTCGGACATGTAATTTACAGCGTCAGTTTGTCTTGCCATGTTCGCTTAAGTTTTCATCGTCAGTTTGTGAGGACTGATACAGGTTTGCAATTAATTATAGTAATAATTCTTTCTAACATGTACTTTCATTCATTTTTAAATTATTTTTTAAACCTCAGATATGTAATTTACAGCGTCAGTTTGCCTTGCATGTTCGCTTTAGTATTACAGTTTTAATCATCGGCTTGTGAGGACTGATACAGGTTTACAATTAATTATAGTAATAATTCTTTCTAACATGTACTTTCATTAATTTTTTTAATTATTTTTTAAACCTCAGACATGTAATTTACAGTTTCAGTTTGCCTTGCATGTTCGCTTTAGTATTACAGTTTTAATCATCGGCCTGTGAGGACTGGTACAGATTTACAATAGTAATACTTCTTTCTTACTTGTAGCCTACTTTCATTCATTTAAGATGGTTTACTTTTACATAGATCTAATACTAAACGTCTAATTATAATTTTATTTAAAAAAAAAAAAACAACTTGAAATGCAAATGTGTAATTACATGATGATTCAAAGGATTATTTTCCCCATCGTTATGGTGGGCTGAAGGGGGTTTGGGCTTTTAAGTAGAGCTCAAATAATTTTGGGATTACAGAGAATTAAAATGATACAAATTTTAAGCAACCGGAAAAGTTATGTTGATTACAATGAGACACGTCAAATCAAACATTCTTCCCTTTCAAACATCTATATGTAAAGCAGTCCTCCAACAGTTTTTATTTATTTGTTTTAAACAATCAGAATAGTAATTTATTTGATGGTTTTACACAGCTTCAAAGACTATAATATATTCAATTGATGCTCATGTCTTTGAAGCTGTGTAAAACCATCAAATATTAAAATATACTAGTACAGGGGTCGGCAACCTTTTTAAGGCGGAAGAGCCAAAAGTTACAATTTTCAAAATTTCCCTGGTTTTAAAGAGCCACTAACATTTTTTTTCATTTCAAATATTTTATTTTTTTATTAAGATTATTAGTATTTGTTCAAGGAGCTGGAGAGCCGCATCTTGATATCAAAAGAGCCGCATGCGGCTCGCGAGCCGCAGGTTGCCGACCCCTGTACTAGTAACTAGATTTTTTAAAAATTAAAATAGATTTAATAGACATTTTTTTTAACAATCTCTGCAACATTATTAGAAGGTTGTTTTTCGTCATTATACTTATTGTTGTCTTTAAATAGTAACAGTATTGTTATTATTATTATAAGTTATTAAATATATTGTACTGCAGCCGTCATTTTAATTTATTCTTTTTTGCACTAACCTTTAAATATGTTAAATTATTGTTTAATATTACAGCGTATAAAATCAGGATATTGATTCTTTTGGAGTCAATACAACGAATTTTACGTTTGGTAGAGTTCCTTCCCCTGACTACATGTACTGTAACTGGGTCAAGTGTTTTGTCTACTTTCATTACTGCGGCCTGTGTGCGTGTGTATGGGGGCCACGCCAACTCTCACGTCCATAGTTAAAGAACTGGAATCATATAAACCTATTTTTTTACCCCGCTTTGAAGTTTTCTGGTCTGTCATGATCATATAAGTATAGATGCTACCCCTCCACCACAAATAAACACAAAACAGTCGAGTACTGACCCACACCTTCCGATTGAACTTATTATTATATCCTTTTTACGTTCATCAGCTTATGTTATCTGGATACTCGTTAAAATATTAGCATGGTATTCCAAGCGACTTATGTACTTCAACCTTATGGAATACTTCAGCTCTCCGATCAATGATGCAAATACAATCGTTGAGGTATTGGTGGTCGATAGATGGCCCAGACATCTGATCAATACATTAAATCAACTCCGATTTGTATATAATGGGCTATCGATTGAGGCAGCCAGTGGCAATGATATACCTTCTAGAGTGTGTTTTTGTTTAGTTCCTAGGTTTATCACTCGGCCAAAATAATTTCTTTCTTTTACTTTTAATAGAGCCCATAAAACACAATAAAGCTGAAGCAGGAATACAGTCCTACCCACTTGTTTTGCTTACTCGTAGAAAACACTAAGCGTTGGGATCTCAATTCCAGTGCAATAGGGCTGGTAAGTAGGTCACCATCCTGCTCTACGGCTCAATAAAGCCTGCATGAGCCATAGACCTGGGTGTTGACCTACTTACCAGCCCTAATGGAGTTAATATTGGTAGGTAAGTTTTTGACAAAACCACTCGCTGTTCAAGTAAACACATTGGTGCGAATACTAACATACAAAATTTCGGTACTCGCGCACACGGAAATACGATACCACTTCCGGTTACCGAAAACGGCTAAAAAATTGATAGATACTTTCGTAAGGGCGTTTTGGTAATCATAATATGTGCCGTATTAGCAATGATGAAAAATTGTTTTCTTAACATTCACGAAGAAATTGGCTTGTTAGCAATCATGGTGTAATTTGCTTTTAAACATTCATGGTGTAATTGGCTTTTTAACATTCATGGTGTAATTGGCTTCTTAACATTTGTGAAGAAATTAGTTTCTAAGCAAAAATGGTGTAGTTGGCGTATTACCAATCATGGAATTCCGCCGGTTTTATTGTTTATGTTAATCTGAACATTTTAATAAACAATCTGTGGGATTTTATCCTTCACATTTCACAGAAAATTAGAAATAAAAAATAAAAATGTGTGATTGTTAGTTTGCACTTTTACCGAAACGAAGTTAACTTAAAAGTGGTACCTGAACTATGAATTTATTTCGTTCTCAATCCTAAGACATTTTTTTTTTTTGGGAATCTTTATTCAAGATAGTTTTTTTTAGTTCTTTCCTGTTTCTTTTTCTTTTAAAATTATTTTTTTTCTTTTATTTTTTTTATAATTAAAACAAAGATCATCAACATGTGTGTGAGAGCATAAGACTTTAACATTTAAACGTTTTACAGCAACAAAATTTACGTATAAGTGCATAAAAAAGAGAGAACATTTACATAACACAATACACGTGGTGAAGCTAATTTTGACATGTACCGCGTGCAAAAGGGTAATTAGTAAAATAATTAAAGTATAGAAAAAGAAAATACATAGGTTGGGATCTGGGTGAGGGGTGGGTTCATGGGGACGAAGTTGTTGCAAAGGGAGGGGGGGGGGAGGTTAGGGAGTGATTACGGGACATTGATGCATGTCCTGAACGGTAAAATGTTTTATTTGTGTAAGGTGTGGTGGTTAAATATGGGTAGGGGGATGGGGGAAGGGGGTTTTGAGACGTTCAAGAGCTGGATTCACTGGGTTTATCCACTAGGATGATCCACTGTTAATCCACTAGGTTGATCCACTTGGGTTGATCCACTGGGTTGCGTGCGTGCGTGCTGGCGTGTGTGCGTGCGTGTGTGTGTGTCTGTGTGTGTGTGTGTGTGTAAACACGATAACTTGAGTACCGTTAAAGCTATGTTGATGAAATTCCAATTATAAGCATATCAAAATCGTAGATCCGTATCAATTTTCTTTCGAACATCTGTTTCTGGTGAGCTGGATGGTGGTGGTCTTTTAACGCTGAAATTTTCAGCCAAAAGCTGCTGGTTTGCTATCCTGTTGGGGCCTGGTTACGACCCTTTGAGATGGCTTTACTGTGGGTAATTGTTTTTTATTTGAACTGATTGCTTGACTATATGACAGTTGACCTGATACCTTTGTTGTTGATTTACTGTGTGAGCCAAAAATTTCCTTTGGCGGTTTCGTTATGTTTTCTGATTTAGTGTTATCTTGAAGAATAGCATTTATTGTTTCGTCGACTGCCTCCAAATTTTCTTGATCCACATCTTTTTGAGACCCTGTTACTATGGAATTTTTTGTCGCTACTGTCTCCATTGCGTCGGCCTCTATGGTGGTTTCTGTTACGCTCTCGTTAACTTGCTGTGATGTTACAGTAGTATGATGTGTTTTAGTTTGGCCATCTACTCCAATGGCATTTTCTACCTCTCCATGTCTTGCTTCTCTAAGCATTTAATTGTTTCAATATCATAACTGTCCCAATGCTTTAATAAACTTCTATTATATTATTGTTTGTTTTTTTGTTTTTTTTTTTAATTTTATTTTGGAAGAAATAATAAATTGTAAAGCAACCTAGCATAGTTTAAACCGGGATAAATAATGATCTAGGTCAGCATTAAACATAAAATACATAAATAGGAGAAATTGATAGATGTTAATAAATTAATGTTTTCATTTTGCTTGAAGTGTTGGTAGTAATTGACTATAATATCTATCATTAAATTCTGTGTACAGTCAGGTAGATCAACTGTCATTTTCCCTGGTGATCCGGAGTAGAGTATGAAAGGTGGAACAACGGTTCCAGGAGCTACAACTGTGTTGTCTGCTAGTGCACAGCAATCTTTGAGTAGTGATCTTCGACCAATGACACAGTTTTTTCCTGTGTGTACAAATGATCCTACATGAGCAGCATTGACTATAGAATCCTCTTCAAAAAAAAACATGGTCACCAATATGAAGAGGAAAAAATGCCACACCTTTTGAAAAAAATTTAAAGGCTGGTCGTATTACAGCATGTTTACTGATAATACAATGTCTCCCAATTCTCACATTAGCCAAGTCTCCTCTAATGACACATCCAGTCATTACAATAGTCTTTCCATTTATTACAATGTTCTATTACAGGGGTCGGCAACCTTTTGAGACGGAAGAGCCAAAAGTAACAATTTACAAAATTTTCCAGGTTTTAAAGAGCCATTAACGTTTTTATTTCAATGTTTGGTATTTGATTAGGATTAGGTAAATAAGTTTAATTTTTTTATTTAAAATAAATAGCTATAAATATGAAATGATATTTATTCATATAAAAACATACAAATGTTTCGTACAAAACATATTAAATTATTTTAGCTAGCTCTGCTATGATAAACTTAGTTATCAAATAATATAATTATAGGACTATCCCAATCCACTTTTGAAGCTCTTAACTTTTTTTTTTCTTTACTGACATCACCGGCTCAGGAGGTGTCTCCCATTAGCCAGGCAGGTCTCAAAACGGCAAACTCCGACTAACTGGCTTGAATATCGGTTTGATTACCGTGAATCGGTCCCTTCTGTCCTTTGGTTCTCACCAGGCATATCTTCCACCCCACATAGCCTAGGGTAAACTCGTACCCCACAGTCCAGTACCTAGCTCAACCGTAGGAAGCTAACAACTAGAAAATTACGTCACTCAGGTCATATTAACGATTACTGACAGATAGGGAAATGCATTTTGAATAAAATAACATTCCCCACTTAAAGATATTCGAAAAAGTCGGCACTTGGAAAGTGTTAAGCATTGCACGGGCTGGGCTTGGTGGGCTTGGTGACCAAGCGGCTGTCAGCTGTCCGAATACTCTCTACTCCCACCTATTCTCATTGTTCGCTGATTAGTGTTTTTATTATGTTTAAAGTTGTGTTTCTTTACAGTATATAATTTGTTATGCATTTTGAAAATAAAATGATCCAATAATTTCTAATATTTGTGCATGGAACTCGAGAGCCACCACTTGACATTAAGGGAGCCGCATGCGGCTCGCGAGCCGCAGGTTGCCGACCCCTGTTCTATTATATTAAAATAGGTATAAAGACACATTTGTCTGCAGTCTACAATCTTCAGCATGCAACATTTTAGTGCGTTGTTTTTTCGTAATAATACTTGTTACTGTCTTTAATTAGTGATAGTTGTTGTTAATATTATTATAAGTTATTAAATATACCGTACTGCAGCTGTCATTTTAATTTATTGTTTTTTTGCACTAAATTTTAGATATGTTAAATTATTGTTTAATATCACAGCGTACAAAATCAGGATATTGATTCTCTTTGGAATCAATACAACAAAATTTACGTATGGTAAGAGTTCCTTCCCCTGACTACATGTACTGTAACTGGGTCCAGTGTTTTGTCTACCTTCATTACAACGGCCTGTGTGTGCGTGTGTGCGTGTGTGGATGCCACGCCCACGTTCATGTCCACGTCCATATGTATAGAGCTTGAAACATATAAACCTGTATTTTACCCCGCTTTGAAGATGTCTCGTCTGTCGTAATCATATAACTGTAGATGCTATCAGTGTTTCTTCCAGACATTTTCTCCCTGGGGGGGGGGGGGGGGGGCACTTGAAATTTTCGGGGGGGGGGGCGGTAGACTTTCTTCGGGGGGGGGGGGCGGACACAAAAGTATATATTTTCTATATAAATTATATAAATTTCATTTCGTTGGGGGTGGGGGGGGGGGGGGTCGGTAAAAAAATTTCGGGGGGGGGGGGGGGCGAAGAGATGCCTGGAAGAAACTCTGGCTATCCTTCCCCCACAAATAAACACAAAACAGTCGAGTACTGACCCACAACTTCCGATTGAACTTATTATTATATCCTTTTTACGTTCATTAGCTTATGTCATCTGGATACTCCTGATCTGTAGACAAACTTTTTTAAATATTGAACGACTCATACATAGTTTACTTATTATGTGTACGATTTGTTAACGAGCTAGTATTAATGACATAAAGTTCTTCAAAACAAACAGCTTTGCCACTTGCCAGCCTCAATATAAAAAAATAAATTCGACAGGACAAGTGAGAAACTCGTGCAAATGCTAGAATTGTATTCCAAGCGACTTATATACTTCAACCTTATGGAATACTTCAGCTCTCCGATCAATGATGCAAATACAATCGTTGAGGTATTGGTGGTCGATTGATGGCCCAGACATCTGATCAATAAATTAAATCAACTCCGATCTGTATATAATGGGGTATCGATTGAGGCAGTCAGTGCCAATGATATACCTTCTAGAGTGTGTTTTTGTTTAGTTCCTAGGTTTATCACTCGGCCACAATCATTTCTTTCTTTTACTTTTAATGGAGTCCATAAAACAAAATAAAGCGGAAGCAGCAATGATGAAAAATTGTCTTCTTAACATTTGTGAAGAAATTGGATTGTTAGCAATCATGGTGTAATTGGCATATTCCCAATAATGGAATTCCGCCGGTGTTATTGTTTACGTGAATCTAAACATTTTAATAAAAAAATCTGTGGGATTTTATTCTACCCATTTCACAGATAAATTAGAAATAAAAAAATAAAAATGTGTGAGTGCACTTTGAATGAAAACCAAGTTAACTTAAAAGTGGTACTTGAACTAAGATGTGAGAACTACCATAATGAATGATGCCGTAAATTCTGCATATGCCACTAATAAAAAGCCTATAGACATTCAACATGCGCTGTTTGATGTGTTTTTGTTTACCTCCCTTTGTTTGCTATTTTTTCGGCCTGGGTTCCTCCTATTTTAAAAAAAAAAAACACAATCAAATTCACAGCGGCATGAACTATGTCTGTCTGTCTGGTTTCTGTCTTTTCTGTCTGGCTTATGTAACCATTGTTAGCCAGAGTTAGTCAGTGTTAGCGTGAGTTAGTGTTAGTTAGCGTGTGTTAGCGTTAGTCAAAATTCACCCGCGTTTCTCATGTCGGAGTTTTTATGTCTATAAGGTGTATGTCTAGATATGATTTGAGAACCTCCGTGTTGTGAGACACGCCCAAGTGTTGTGAGTCACGATTTGAGAACCCCGTGTCAAATGACTCGACTTTAGACCCCCGTTTCATGAGACACAGTTTGAGAACCCCCGTCTCGCCAGATCAAAGACTAATTCAGCAGAAATTTCAATTCCGGCTTTCCACTTTAAAGACAACTCGATCGTCCCCGCTCAATTTGACTGTATCAATTTCTCTCTGACTGCCCCCAGTACTCACCAGTGGTTGCATCTCATGGCAAGCTATCCGCCCATACGGCGCTTCTTGAACTTTGAGATCGCAGTTAAAGTAACTTTGAGATTTTATTAAAAGGCGAGGATTTTAAAAACTTTTCACTGCATTAAAGCATATTTAAATCAAATTATCTAAAATTATCATCTTAAACAAATGGAAACATTTAAAAAATAAAAATGTTCTAGAAACATTTTTAAAAATCTTCATTTCTAGTTTGAAAGAAAACCACTTTTTTTGTCTTAATTGAGTATTATGCTGGTTTTATTTCCGCTTTAAATACAACAGAAAACAAATTTACGCCCTACGTATTAGTCTATCTACCTCCCACTACAATGGTACGGTACCTAGACTGAGCCACACCCGTGGAACAGAAGCCAAGATGGGTAGGTTGGTTTTTTTTTTCCTGTAGCGTACGTGAAGGAAGGTTTTTCATAGGTCTAAAGTACACTACGGACAAACGTCCCTTAAAACTGTTGTCGGAAATCTCCCAAGAACTCTTCTTTGAGTTTTTTCTTCTTAGGATAAGAGATGAACGTTTAACGTGAACATATGAACCATAGAGCCTGGTTATGTTGGAAGCCAGATCCCAGAAGTAAATAGAACAAATCCCTACCACATCCCACATTCACGATCTACCACGCCGTAGTATCATAAATCCAGAAGAGTGTTCAGCCCTACCTATTCGGCTATGTAAGCGAAGCACAATAGGTCATAGTAATCAACTGGACGTCTTTTAATTTCTTAAATTAAGCTTTTGTTGCTTTTTTTTTTTTTTTTTTTGTTGTTGACACTATAGCTATATATTTTTCTAAAAATCACAAAATTAAATGTTCAATTTAATTGTTTATTTTATTATGGTCAGATTTAGGGTAAAGCAGTATTGAAGTACCTCCACAAGTTAGCTACTCTCTCATATCAACCTGTAACTGATGTACCACGCAGTGTTTTAATATTAATTCAACGGTATAACAAATAAAGAAACATAGACATAGTGTAAGTAAAGATTCAGACAGTGAGAGACCAAGCTAGATGTACACACGCCAGTGATCCTACATCTACAATATACACAAAGACAGAGCAGGATAATCGCATCATTAATCTGTATCTGAGGCATAGTTTTACGACAGGTTCATGCCTGTTTTATACTGATTACATTTGGCGGCTAGGCTACAGGTGCTTCATTTGGTGCCTGAAGCCAATGATGTGATGACGTCAGGTTTAGCGTGTGGATTTGTAACTTAAAGTACATATCTCTATTTTTTTTTTCTTTCTGCAGAGTTTTATGACTGGTTGATCAGATTTGGCCTCCATTTGGTCTGACATTCTAGAACTGTGTGTAGTTTTTCGACCAGTAGAAAACAATCTGCGTCTCTCTATTTAAATTAACTAGACAAGGTAGTTCCCAGTCTTACACTGATGTAATTCTGACATTATGTCCATTATCAAATGCAAGATGTAGTTCCGACACTGAATTTAAAATGTAGTTCCGACACTGGACGTAAGATGTAGTTCCGACACTGAATTTAAAATGTAGTTCCGACACTGAATTTAAGATGTAGTTCCGGCACTGAATGTAAGATGTAGTTCCGGCACTGAATTGAAGATGTAGTTCAGACACTGTATGTAAGTTATAGTTCCGGCACTGATTGCCAAAACTGTCCCGAGTGTCACAGTTTGAGTTGACTCCCCTCCTGGCGTACAAGTGCATTTTCTGCATGAAAACATTGTTCTAACCAGAACACACAAGAGGATATACAAGACAACAAGCCATTAACCTAAATCTGTCAGTCTTCATCTCGTAGTTCAAGGTCCCACCTCAGGCCTGGATCTCTCACACAATCCCCCCCCCCCTTCCCACCCCCGGGTGAAATCCACGTCCTCAACCCTGTCACACCCTACAGCATATGTCACATGACATCTGTTCTACATCAGCCTGTCTCGATGAAGGTGCCCCGCTGCACGTTATGGCCTGATTTAACTTAGGAAGATCGAATTCGAGTATGATTTATCACAGGGTCAATGATCGTAAAGAGGACTGGGGTTCACTTGAATTCTGTGTTTAAAACTCGTGGCCTTAAACGTATGTCGCCAGCAAGATTTATCATCTGAATGTAGGTCGAACATTTCGGTCAAGGTATGGATCTGGTATTCAAAATTAGATCAATTTGGTCGTCTTTTAACATTTTAACTTGGTTTTCTGAGATTCTGGCAAGGACGTTCCAGTAACTCTACATAATTTTAGCATAAAATCCACTTATTTTTATATCATGAACTCCCCATACTTTTTGCACTAAATCCCCTTACCCAGGGGTCTGCAACCTTTTGAGATGGATGAGCCAAAAGTTACAATTTACAAAATTTCCCACTTCTTAAAGAGCCACCACATTTTAAATTCAATATTATGAATAAATAAATAAATAAATAAATACATATACATACATATATATATATATATATATATATATATATATATATATATATATATATATATATTTATATATATATATATATATATATATATATATATATATATATATGTATATATATGTATATATATATATATATATATATATATATGTATATATATGTATATATATATATATATATATATATATACATATATATATATATATATATATATATATATATATATATATATATATATATATATATATATATATATATACATATATATATATATATATATATACATATATATATATATATATATATATATATATATATATATATATATATATATATATATAAATATATATATATATATATATATATATATATATATATATATATATATATATATATATATATATATATATATACATATATATATATATACATACATATATATATATATATATATATATATAATCACGGTGAGTGATTAACATACACTCAAGGTTTTCATACAGCACGCCATGGTGGTGGGCGGTAGTCTAGCAAACCCGTGCCCGATAAATATGATCCAAACACAGACATTGTTTACATTTAAATAACTTAGTTTTAGAAAACAAGTACATTGAAATAGTGAGTAACTAAATATTCTAATAGATTAGCGAGTGTTTATTGTTTATATTTATTATAATATCGTTCATAACCTAATGCAGCAGACTAATACTTTTATGAGTTTTAAAAATAAAATAAAATAATTATTAATATTTGTGCATGGAACTGTAGAGCCGCATCTTGACATCAAAAGAGCCGCATGCGGCTCACGAGCCGCAGATTGCCGACCCGTGCCCTTACCTTATACTTTCAGTATATAACCCCTCCCCTACTTTTATACCATTAACACCCCTTACTGTGAGTATTAAGTCCCCCTACTTTTGACATTTACACATTCATTTGTATTTGGTTTGTTCCAATAATTTAAGAGCAGACAATCTGAGAATGCATTTGATTAAACACAAGGAAAGGTGTTTGATCTTGGGATCTAGACCTGAGTATGGGCATATGCTTGAGAACATTTCTGAAGCTCCGTGTCTGAGCTGAAGCTCTGAGCTAAGACAAATCACACGACGGGAGGGTAGCGACAACCCTGTGTTGTGTTTAGACGTCTGGGGGTTAATAGCGCGGAATCTGCTTCGGACTGGGAGCATTCAAGCTACTGGCATTGAACAGTTATGGGGGGGGGGGGGGGAGTAAGGGGCTCGAAACGTGAAACGTGAGCTAAAAGGGAGGGGGGGGGGCTAAGTAAAATGTGAAGTGATGACCAGTTGGACGTTCGGGCTTTCGTCTGCTTTTTAGCACTTGTACAAATATATATGTATATATATATATATATATATATATATATATATATATATATATATATATATATATATATATATATATATATATATATATATTTATATATATATTTATATATATATTTATATATATATTTATATATGAAGAGTTGATTTTCAAAACGCGATAAGCGCCATTTTTGAAAAAAATGAGATAGCGTGCCCATATTGTAAAGCTACTCAGTTACTATTAGGAAAACTTAGATTTAATCTTCACGGCGCAAAATTTTCATTTTATTTCTATTTTGTAGCTTAACAAAAGCTGGATATACCTCATTTTGCAACGAAACGCAAATTTTGGGACAAAAAAAAAGCATCTTTTTATGCAGGTACATTTCAAAAACCATTCTAGTCCTATTTATATGAGGGTTATGAACCTAAAGACAAGCTGTACTCTTCAAATTAAAGTCTCTCGTTAGAGACTTGCATCATTTTTAAAAATTGTTCAAATAACTGAAATTACTCACTAAAAACACTTTAAAGTAACAGAAAAACATGGTACAATTGTAGTGAGATGATAACACTGGGAATATAAGTGGGTCTTAATAAAATAATAAACTAAAATATTGGACATCATATGTATTATTAGAAAAAAAATGGATATACAGCGTTTTGTAGCTTAACAAAAGCTGGATATACCTCATTTTGCAACGAAACGCAAATTTTGGGACAAAAAAAAAGTATCTTTTTATGCAAGTACATTTCAAAAACCATTCTAGTCCTATGTATATGAGGGTTATGAACCTAAATTGACAAACAGTTTTAGCATATTGTACAATGGCTTCGTGTAGGAGAAAAGTGCGATTTTCTCGAAACCCAAATTTTGGATATATTGCATTTTGAAAATCAACTCTTCATATATATATTTATTTATATATATAGAGAGAGAGAGACAGAGAGAGAGAGAGAGAGAGACAGAGAGAGAGGGAGAGAGAAGAGGGAGAAAGAGTGGGGAAAATTTATTAATTCAATCCATAAAACAATTTGTGCCATGATCCATGATTACAATCCATGATTGTTTTTTTTTTATGCGAGGTGAGTTAGCAATATTTATAGGGCCTTCTTATCATAAAAACAAATTTTTGTTTGTTTGATTAAATGATCCTATTATGAACATTTTCTACCAATTATTTTTTTAAAATTATTGATAAGGAGTGGCGTAATTAATTTTTTTAAATAATCATGGTTTCGCGATATATTATGTAATTAAACAAGGTTAACTTTAATTAATAACATTTTTTTTTGCTAATTATCCAATTTTATTACATTTTTCTGTACTATAATCAGCTGAAGCTTGGTTTTAATCTTTAATTAATATTATTTTCAACATAATACCGCTTTATTTTTAGTGAATTAATAAACTTCCTGTGAGATGATACAGCTTTAATCAATCAGAGAACTCCTTTTATTTTTTTTGTGTTTTTTAAAAAACAACTTTTGTTCAAAAAGTTACAAAGCTATGTGGCTGAAATTCTGTACTTATATTAAGTACCATTCTTGGAATTTTACCCACTTTTATGGTGATATTCTAAAAAGTTTTGAAAATATTGATGTTAATGTAACCTCGATACCCCTTTTTTTTTCTCATAATCGTGCATATGAACATGTTACTAAATATAGTAATAGCTGCCATTTTCATGTCAACAATTGTGAACTATATTTTTTTACTCTTATCCATATGCATCCATTATACATAAATTATAAATAAAGAAATATCACTTTTGGGATGATACCTATTTTTATTGATGATATCTTGTGTCAAAAAAAACTGGTTCAAATATGTTTGATGTCTGAACAACCATTAAATCTGCCTAGAGCTATATGTGCTATACTACAAGACAGCTGTGTGTCTAAATATTAGGGTTATATGTGTGTATGTAACATCACCAGCAAACTGTTATAAAAACCACTGCCCACAAGATAAACCCACGTCTAAGTATTAGGTTTATATGTGTGTTTGTAGCATCAGCAGCTTGTATTTGAACCAGTAACCCACAGAGTGACTGTCGATGAACAATGATAAACGTAGGTCCACTATTCATCCTATGTTAAAAGAAGACTTTCAGTACAGCCCTAGCTACGCATGCCATCATAAGCTGTATGAAATAACACTTTATTTTTAGATCCTTTAATTTGATATCACACCAGCGTGTTTGCTCATGCTATGGTCTTAGGGGGGAAGATCGATTTTTTTTCTTCTTTTAATCTTCCGCTGCTGCAGTGGGGTAATCCTATTTTTCATGACCATTTTTAGAGTTCTCCCAGGAAATCTTTTTGATGCGATTTTGATTTAATTAGCCTGATTGATTTTACTAACTTGAGGGGAGGAAATACTTCAGCATAGTTAGATGCATGCGTATATATATATATATATATATATATATATATATATATATATATATATATATTAATACTAATAGTTTCGCTGTCTGACAAGAACGCTCTGTCTGTCAAGAACGCTCTGTCTGACAAGAACGCTCTAGAGAAAACACAAGCAAAATAAAAACATGCACAGTAATTCGAAAAACGAAATATGACGTCGACACATTTAGCGTAGAGTAGAAAATAATCTCAAACCCAGAGAGTGCTCACAGTTATATGACGTCATTGATTTTCGCGTTAACATTGAATAAAAAGGAAATGTTGTCTAATCTTAATGGTTTGCGTGAAGAGTTTCTTGCATACAATTCTTCGGGTAGGGGCGAAGCCCCACCCCACGCGTAAGAACGTCTGAGCCCCCCCCCCCCCCTCCCCAACTCAAAAGAAATTTCTTCATCGATACTCTATAATAAAATTACCGCCTAATTAATGTGTCTAATCTAAAAAGTGGTTTTCTTGCAATTTCTTTAATGCAATTCTTCGGGTAGTGGCTAAGCGCGACACCAGTGTTTCTTTCAGACTTTTTCCTCCCCGGAGAGGGGTGGGGGGGTACTTGGAATTTTCGGGGGCGGACACTGGAAAAAGTATATAATTATATTTCGTTGAATGGGACGGTAGACATGTTTTTTTGGGGGGTGGGGGTGGGTGGGTGGGGGTGGGTGGGGGGTGGTGTGTGGGGGGTGGGGGTGGTGTGTGTGGGGGTGGGGGTGGGTGGTGTGTGGGGGGGTGGAGGTGTGTGGGGGTGGGGGGTGGGGGTGGTGGGGGTGGGGGTGGGGGTACTTGAGGTTTTCGGGGGCGGGGGTAGAATTTTCGGGAAGGGGGCGGACACTGGAAAAAGTATATAATTATATTTCGTTGAATGGGACGGTAGACATGTTTTTTTGGGGGGTGGGGGTGGGTGGGTGGGGGTGGGTGGGGGGTGGTGTGTGGGGGGTGGGGGTGGTGTGTGTGGGGGTGGGGGTGGGTGGTGTGTGGGGGGTGGAGGTGTGTGGGGGTGGGGGGTGGGGGTGGTGGGGGGGTGGGGGTGGGGGTGTGTGTGTGGGGGGGTGGGATGGTTTTAGTTTAGAGAAAAGAGACAGCACTATCAGCCTAGCGCCCGTTGTACCCTTCCTCAACGGGCCATTTATCTAGTATATATAATAGTTTCGCTGTCTGTCTATGTATCTATCTATCTATCTATGTATCTATCTATCTGTCTGACAAGAACGCTCTAGAGAAAACACAAGCAAATTAAAAACTTTCACAGTAAAGCGGCTGGCGAAATATGACGTCGTCACATTTAGCATAGAGTAGAAAATAATCTCAAGCCGGAGAGTGCACACAGTAATATGACGTCATTGATTCTCGAGTAAACATTGAATAAAAAGGCAATTTTGTCTAATCTAAGTGGGTTGCGTGAAGAGTTTCATTCATACAATTCTTCGGGGCGAAGCCCATCCCCCGCGTAAGAACGTCTAAGCCGACCCCCCCCCCCCCCCCAACTCAAAAGAAATTTCTTCATCGATACTCTATAATAAAATTACCGCCTAATTAATGTGTCTAATCTAAAAAGTGGTTTTAATGCAATTTCTTTAATGCAATTCTTCGGGTAGTGGCTAAGCGCGACACCAGTGTTTCTTTCAGACTTTTTCCTCCCCGGAGGGGGAAACTTTTTATAATCTAAAAAGTTTAGTGTGCACAGTTTTTTTTCATGCATCTCTTCCCCGCCCAGGTTCTTCCTTTAGTTTGTATGATCTACAAATGCGACCAGTGTTTCTTTCAGACTTTTTCCTCCCCCGTGAGGGGTGGGGGTACTTGAAATTATTTTTTGGGGGGGGGGGGGGGGGGAGCGGGGGTAGAATTTTCTGGGAAGGGGCGGACACTGGAAAAAGTATATAATTATATTTCGTTGAATGGGACGGTAGACATGTTTCGGTGTGTGTGTGGGGGGGGGGGGGGGCTGAGCCCCCTCCTCCCAAGTAGAGTTGCCTGAAAGAAACTCTAAATGCGACTTTTGTCATGAATGAGATTAGGTGCATGGTTTAGGGATATGCCTATGACTATATTTTGTATAAATTAAAGTACCGAGAAAATAGACAGCACTATCAACCTAGCGCCCGTTGGATCCTTCCTCAACGGGCCATTTTTCTCGTATATATATATAAAGCGAATAATAAAAAATAATTAGAAACAAAATGTTCTGAAATAGATAATAAACTTTTTTTTCTGATTAGCGTTGGAGATTTACATTAAGGGTTGTGGCTTGTACAAGGAAAAAATGGAATATCAAATCCACATTATTGTTTAGTACTTCACACGATTATATTTTACCTAAATTTTTATGTAAATAACCGTGAAAACATATTTTACAAACTGACAAGGATAAAGGTTGATAGAACACACTATTTTTAGAGACTGACGAGACAATTAGGTTAATGAGCTGGCGCCTGGGAGGCTTTGTTGCGTCCAGTTTTTAATTGGCGATTAAGTTGTCGGTGTGAAGTCGGGTAGCGGGGGGGGGGGGGGGAAGAAGAAAAGGACAGGTCCAGCCAGAGAAAATCACAAAGACGGTACGAATTATTTATGGAACTACAAGGACGATACTGATTATTTATGGAACTACAAGGACGATACTGATTATTTATGAACTACAAGGACGGTACTGATTATTTATGGAACTATAAGGACGATACTGATTATTTATGAACTACAAGGACGGTACTGATTATTTATGGAGCTAGAAGGACGATACTGCTTATTTATGAACTACAAGGACGGTACTGATTATTTATGGAGCTAGAAGGACGATACTGCTTATTTATGAACTACAAGAACGGTACTGATTATTTGTATCATGGCATGGATTCTCATTTAGTAAACTATTGAAAGTAAATCTTTTTACATAACCTTATATAATAACCTTATATAATAAAAATGTTTAAATGTGTAAAAAAATCGTTGCTGGTCGGTATACGAGGAACTCATTTAAAATTAAGTTAATATTGTCATTACTGGTAAATACAATCTGTCACCATTTGAAATAAACATTCTGTTTATTGATGGGAAACCTATCAAGTATCAGCTGTTGATTACAGTGTTACCACTACCATTTAACTCTAGCTAAAAAGTGCATCAAAACACAGCCACGCCTTTATTTATTCATTGACCTACTACCGCTCACCCGGAAGTAAACTAACTAGTTTTACATTGCGGAAAAGTTGACAAGTTTAAAGGTGAATTGGAATCAGTTCCTTAAGCGTTATGTTAAATTCGGTGGCTTCAATACATCTTGTTTTTGGTGCTTAGCATCAACATGATAAAATAGAGTGCTAGATGAAGCAATGATATACATAGCCTTCATATAAAATGTTGTTCATTCTTGACATGATTTCTTTCGTCTAACATATTTGCTTAAAATGATCTATGTTTTGATATTTACCTATGTTACAATTTGACATTTTTTAGTCCAACTAAAAGCATAATGCATATTACTATGGCAACTACGGAGAAAGAATTTAAAAAAAAATATTTTTAAAAACAAATCTACATGCCGACTACTATAGTGAAGCTAGTCGCTAAACACGAACCAGCATTGAGTTAAAATCTCGTGAGTCGTCTGGACTTTTTAATTTAACGATTTCACAATGTTTTAGGTACAAATAGGTCTGGTTGTCTAATACAAATAGGTCTGGTTGTCCCGTGTTTTAGGTACAGAGAGGTCTGGTTGCCATTAATAATTAATTAAGTGGTGAGCGCGTGCTAATGAGGAATGTGGCCGAGTTCTACAAATTAGTGTACGTGCTTAGTGAGTCCTTGTTTTAATTTTAATGCATCCAATTTTCAGTAAGAACTCGACGAACTTTTATCCTCAAGTCCAAAATGTCGCGCTAACAATAACCCACACGGACATAACCGTTCAAGTCCCCCTCCCCTAATATAACCCCCCCACCCCCGTACCTACAGGCAATCAAAAATCATTCCGTATAACCCTCATAAAATTAAAGGTATAATCTATCATATACGTAGCTCAGCTAAATCATAGTGAATCAGAGTGGTCTAAAAACAAGGATTTCTGTTTAGACGGCTTCAAATTGAATACCCGTGTTATTTAATTAGTTCAGTTGGCTTCTCATGTAGAATATTGTGAAGATTTTATCCCCAAATAGTAAGCTAAAATGGAAATCAGTGAAATGAGCTGTTTCATTGGCAGGTGATGTATGTAATTAGGTGACATATTTTACTTTATGCAGCGTAGATTTAGGGATCATGCACTTATTACTAAATGTGGCATCTTTTTTTTACCCATCTTCACCCAGTTTTTCGTTGTTTAAATATTCCCATAAACCACATTGGAATAAGGACGAGGTGGTCGGGTGGCAGAGTGCACGACTCGGGTTCGAGACCTTAGCACGTCTCATAGTCAACCCAGCTCTGATGGGTACCTGACTTCACGTTGTGGGAAGTTAAGGCGGCTGGGTATAGGGCTGACCACACCACTCCTTCATTTGTCTAGTTCACAAAAACAGATGAACTCCACTTCATATACCCCTCAGACCCGAATATACTCTAACATTTCTAGGAACAATCCCCTCGACCACCCCGACCCCGAACCCCAACAAATGAGTTCTACCAATTCCAATAACACCATTTTAGGAAACCACTCATTTAAAAGAGTTGTCAAGCCTTGTGTTACAAATAAATGTACAACCGTAATGTCAGCCTGCTCCCTATACTGTAATTGTAAATTAGAAAACTTTTGCAAAAATAAGAATTTAAAAAACAAAGTAGTGTAAAATAACATTGATGTATACTACTGTCATTTGTCAAATAACAAAATAAGGAAACAATCGACCAATAACCCTTCTTGTTATTTTTTAAATTTAGACACCATCCGTATCACATGGATGCTATATTAACTCAATATATATATATATATATATATATATATATATATATATATATATATATATATATATATATATATATATATATATATATATATATATATATATATAAATGGCCAGCGGGCGGCAGTAGCTGAAGTGATGAAGGATGATAAATCAACAAGGGCCACAACCCCTTCCTCTAACATGATGGCCTGGATGAGAATTGACGGAATGAATAGCCCCATTTCCCCAATTAGCTGTCTATACCAGCGCCCATCTGATCAAGATTTATGGCCCATTAATTGGTGTTTCATTTAGTTGGTGTTGGTGGCATAGGTCAGCGTTTGGGGTCGCCTTTGACCTTCACCTCGTGAGCGGATGCGTGTAAATATTTGATGCGTGGGGGTGAGTGGGACGAGGGGCGGGAGCGGACGGTGAGACATCACAGTCTGTGACCGTAGACGTCGTCTGCTAGAGGGGCTATTTTTAGAAGCGCTTCAAAATGGCAATTTTTCGAGGGGGGGGGGGGCGTATGGTAGGACTGGAGATCTCATATCTTTCTCAACCCTTTTGGCGCCCCCGTAGGATTGGTACCCGGGACCACTGCGTCCCCCCCCCCTTCTTCCCCAGTTACACCTATTTAGCCATCTGAAAAGCTCGCGTTCAATTTTGCAACATGTGTAGGCCTATACATATTTTATAGTTAAACCTTACGTTTACAAAACCAAAAGATGGTGGCTACACAACCCCGTTACGTCAATACCGCTATAAATATCTGCCAAATCCGGTACGGTAATTAAATTAATTAACCTAAATAACGTAATTTTAAAAAGTCGAGACCAAATTAAATTAAGAATTACAAGATAACCGGCATGCCCCGATTTGTCAAGCGAGACATCACGAGTTGTCTTCCCTTGATTAGATTAAGCTCCTATCTTGTTTTAACCTCAGCCTCTGTTTGATGAGGAATGAGGTCTTGAGCAGTTAATGGGGGGGGGGGGGGGGTGGATCTTAACTGATTTTAAACTGCTAGTACTAGTGTACTAAACACCGACAGTTTGAGTTACCTATGAAAGCTGGGCCTGAATGTCCTCAACTCATTTTAAACTGTTGATACTACTGTAGGAGTTAGAGGGCTTCAATAGTTATTAAAGCAAAAAACAGACAGCCGGTATTTTAAAAATTGTTTTACTAATAGAATCCATTCACATGTGAGTAGAGAAGTTTTGCGGGAAAGTTTTGCTGGTGAAGTTTTGCGTTAAAGTTTTGTATAGTAAATTTTTGTGTTGAAGTTTTGTTGAGTAAATTTTTGTGAAGTTTTGTCGAGTAAAGTTTTGCGTTGAAGTTTGGTAGAGTGTTATTAATTTTTACGTTGAAAAAATTGATTTAATGCGGAGAAGGTTGAGACTGCGACCTACCAAGTCTGCAGTCGCACGTCTAATCCAGACGCCTGCATCATCATTATATTAATGGCTACGACATGAGATTACCGTCTGCTAGATTTTAGCCCTGCTTTCACTCCGAGATTTGTTTTGAAAAAATACATACAACACGAATCCACCTACGTGAGGGAAAGTAAAGGCGGCTGGTTATAGTGCTGACCACACAATCGCTTTATATGCGTAAACTCTACTTCACTTGCCCCATAGACCGTCAGGTTTGAAAGGGAACTTTACCTATGTTCAGGGTTTTCTAGAGTTAATTTTTAAAAAAAGAAGTGATGCTTAAACTTATCGCTGTACTTTTTTTTGTCATATACTTTAAATAAGCATTTAAAGGTTGAATGTTCTCCTCGATAGATTAAAAGATATAAAAAACATTTTTATAATTAATTATAAGCTATAAAAATAATATTAACTACATGTCTTTTAATGTTACGTTATATATGTATAGCAAACATAGATCCTCACGTGAAACTCCCAGGTCTATAAAATGAGACAAAGAGAAACCTTGACTTAAGATTGACACAAGAACGTTTGGTCAACATTGGGGACAGGTGAGTAAACCAGCTCTGTACAGGGTTTCCTGTAAATCTCTCGTCTACTTCCTGCTGTAACAATATAATAACCTCACACGATTTGTAGGTAGGCCTATCTCTCGTCGATGACTTTTTTTTTCCAATCAAAGAAATGCATTTAACTTGATCAACACATGTTTCCTACTAGACGGCAATGAGAGAGACTACCAGCGGAGATAACTCGACCTGTACTTTCGTTTATCTGTCCAATAAATACATCCACCAGCCGTGGTAATAAAGCAATGTTTACGTGAAGACCTGTCTGATCAGGGGAAGATTTGCCTCCCCTCGTGTCAGTCACGCTTCAGTGAGCTGATTTATTAGATTGTGATAAGGTGAAGGGGCGGGGGTGACACCGGTGATTGAAATCACAAGAACTTGATTTTCTTTTACCAGCAGGTCAGGTGATCACAGGTAGGCGATAATTCAGGTAAGTAGAGGTTTATAAGGCAGGGGGCTTACAGTAGTTTCTAGTTATTTACATGTTGGTTAATCTTTGATTAGTGAGTGAGATTATGGGGATTGTTAACATGTGAAATAAAGAGAGAGTGCAACTTAAAGTAAAATTATGCAACTGAATTGTCACTACTAACGTGAGCAGTGATCAGAGAACTATCCCCTTTATTTGAGTTTTTTAGTACTTACACCTTAATTCTGAACATCTCACTAAACTAACACCTTAATCCTGAACATCTCTTAAGACTTAAACCTTAATCCTGAACATCTGTCACAACTTACACCTTAATTCTGAACATCTCTCGCAACTTACACCTTAATCCAGAGTCTCGGAGTAAAAAAACAACAAATAAACAAACAAACAAATAAAGCATTGTAACGTTTGATTGTATTAGAACAATGTCATCACAATTTTTGTAATCGTGATTTTTTGTCCTGATTTTATGCGTAGAAACCTAGTGAACTCAAGGAACAAAGAAAACTATTGTGTTGTTCACTGAGTTCCCGGTTAGAAAATATACTCAACCTTTACTTTGTCGTTTTATTGACGTACTTTTGTATACGCATATTTTACCTGACTTTTTCATCAGCTTAACAACAGAATAAGACAAAAACAAACTCATTATAGAAATTTAATTAACGCAGAACCATAAAAATAAAACATTGTTTGCTATACTATCACCGACTTTAGAGAATCGCTCTAAGCTACAGAACATACTGCACGTTTCGCACACATATACACACAAACAGGCACACACATACTCAAGCATGCATACATACAAACAAACCAGGCACATAAACAGGCAGTCATATACACTTATATTCTCACAAACAGGCGCATACTTATACATTAGTATACACACAGACAGGCGCATACACACAATCATATATATATATATGTATATATATATATATATATATATATATATATATATATATATATATATATATATATATATATATATACATACACATACAACAAGCCCCCCCCCCCCCAACACACACACATACAAACACACATATTTCTTCATCTCTGTCATTACCGACAGTTCCCACAACCCTTTCCTACACACAATCCCTATTCCGTGAGCTAAACTTTAAAAACATCAAACATCATTATCTCACCTTCCTACTAGAAATACATTTTATCAAATTATTAAAATAAATGTGTAAGATAAGACCTTATTCATTAATTACACCACTCTTTATATGCCAGATTTCAACCATTTCTCTGCCATGGAAACAAAGCATTTCCTGCCGGAGAGCTCCCTCTGTTTAGTATTGGCTTCCTATCATCTGTTCTAGCAGACGATATAATGCCGTCAGGATGGGTACCAGGATCCTGACGACATTCGATTGATTGGGAAATTGTCGCCCTGCTATAGCCAACACGTTGTAACGTCCAGTTGCTAGATGGTTATAATAGGGGTTGTAGACACATTATGTCTTTACTTGATACTTATCATTGTTGTAGAAAAACTCATATGTTTATATGATACATATCATAGTTTTATACAACCCATATGTTTACTTGTAACTTGTCATAAATGTGGAAAAACCCATACATTTACCTGATACCTATCATCAATGCTTAAAACCCATATATTTACTTGATACTTGTTATTTGGTGCAAACAAGTCCACATCTTTACTAAACACGTATCACTGTAATAGACCCCCTCCCCACCCCCTGCAAATCTTAACTGGATACTTATCAGGGGTAAACGAACCCCATTTTCATTACAAGACATCTTATCTTTACCTTATAAATAGACAAACATTTTATTCAGCTAGATGTAGTTCGATTTAGCTTGAAAGTTGTTTGACAAAAAGTGAATTATATGCTGCTCCACAAACACAGCCCGGTATCAATTTAAGCTGAGTGGACTCAGCGAAGTCATATGGTTTAGAGCTAATGATTCACTCAACTACACTGTATCAACGTACACCGAAAGCAACGTTTATTTGACTCGAGTTCTTACAGGACACTGGGTCAAAGGCTGCAGTTTATTAACATTTTTATTTTCAATTCTAAATAAACATACACAAACTCGTCATTTTTATTTTAAAAATTCAACTTCTATAATCTAATATGAAAAAAAAAATCTGTTGTTCAAAACGTGAAGGTAGATAAAAAACCCGAGAAGGCAAACACGTGATTGTAAATTAGCTCGCGATCTGAGCGCGCGGCTCACGCGCCCGTTTAGCACGCGCCAGCAGGACATGCCCTTTTTGTAACTCGTTCGGGGACTCACAAGCCCAGAGTTACCGTTCCTACTTGTGTCAGTTGAAATACCTCCGTTGGTTAAGTGGGACTTTTTTCAGTATGCCGCTAGCAGTAGATTCTAACTTGTGGTAAGCGCTTTTACTTTTTATTACAACTTAATTGGACATTGTGGCTAGCAGTAGATTCTAACTTTTGGTTAGCGCTCTTACTTTTTATTACAACTTAATTGGACTATGTGGCTAGCAGTAGATTCTAACTTTTGGTAAGCACTCTCACCTTTTATTACAACTTAATCGGACTATGTGGCATGTTTAGCTAAGTGGCTGCTGTGATTAAATTATTTTAATTAAACTTCTTACTGACTATAAACACATTGAGCACTTAGCGTATAGCTAGATTTTAAACTTAGGTGATGGCCATAAACAAATTTATTACAAAGTTTAGAGCTAGATTTTAAACATTAATCCTCTGAGCACTTAGCGTATAGCTAGATTTTAAACTTAGGTGATGACATAAACAGTTTTATTACAAAGTTTAGAGCTAGATTTTAAACATTAATCCTCTTACTGACCATAAACAAATTTGATTACATAGCGTATAGCTAGATTTTAAACTTAAACTTTACCGACCATAAACAGATTTATTACACAGTTTAGAGATAGATTTTAAACATTTTCTTACTTACTATGAACACATTGAGTACTTAGCGTATAGCTAGATTTAATGCCTGAATTTTCTTACTGACGAAAAACACATTTATTTTTTAGCCTATGACTAGATTTCAGGCTTAGATTACAAAAATGCTTTACCTAGCAACCTAGGTAATGTGATAAGAAAATAACAAGTTGGTGTCAGACAATAAGGATAGTTACTCAAAAGAAGTTGCGGTACACATAGGGTTTAGCTTTAGATTTGTGTCTTACATTACCGTATCAATTCTACACAGTTGTTTTTTTCTACTATCTTCGTTCACTTTGAAGACCGAGAGCTCAATACATGTGCTTTTTTTTTGGAGCGTGGTCGAGTCGGCAAGGCTCATGGTTGCTAAACCGAAAAGTCTCGATTTCGAACCCTCGGGCAGATGAGGCTCGTTAGCTGGGGACAGCCGTTCTTCTAGGAGAGACAACTCCAAAATCAAACAACTGCTGCCTTGTAGTTTTTTCTTGGTTGGACAAAGGCAGGCTGAAATCGGAGTCAATAACCAGTTGACACGTTTACTTAATTGTGTAGTAGGCGTGGTCGAGTCGGCAAAGCTCTAATTTTAAAAAAAGTCTCGAGTTCAAACCATCTGGCAGATAAAGCTCGATCCCTTCCAACACTAAAAATTAAGAACGAAGAAGAAAGAAAAAGTTGGAGTTCATGCATCAAAAATGTTGCGTGATATTTTGTCACAAAAATCAAGACTCCATCGGTAAACACGCTAAACAATGTCACACACTTGGACCACAAGTTGATATTATTTGTTTTTAAAAATATATTAAACCTGTCCATAGTTTTCGTTTCTAGGCGCACCCCCCCCCCCCCCCCCCGCCCTCCCTCTCGAGAAGCACATTTTCATATTTCGTTTACCCAAGGCGATGACGTCATTCATTGACGATTCCTCTTAATCGCACTACAAGCACCGTGAAGGTCCTAAATGGCATCTGGTACAAATAGTTCTGAGTCGATTGTTTTTGTTTAAAGATTCAAGGTCTTAGACTAGAAATAGAGATTCGAGGTCTTAGACTAGAAATAGAGATTCGAGGTCTTAGACTAGATATAAAGAGACAAGGTCTCAGACTAGATATAAAGATTCAAGGTCTCAGACTAGATATATAGATTCAAGGTCTCAGACTAGATATAAAGATTCAAGGTCTCAGACTAGATATAAAAATTCGAGGTCTTAGACTAGATATAAAGATTCAAGGTCTCAGACTAGAAATAAAGATTCAAGGTCTCAGACTAGATATAAAGATTCAAGGTCTCAGACTAGATATAAAGAGACAAGGTCTCAGACTAGATATAAAGATTCAAGGTCTCAGACTAGATATAAAGAGACAAGGTCTCAGACTAGTTATAAAGATTCAAGGTCTCAGACTAGATATAAAGATTCAATGTCTCAGACTAGATATAAAAATTCGAGGTCTCAGACTAGATATAAAGATTCAAGGTCTCAGGCTAGATATAAAGATTCAAGGTCTCAGACTAGATATAAAAATTCGAGGTCTTAGACTAGATATAAAGTTTCGAGGTCTTAGACTAGAAATAGAGATTCGAGGTCTCAGACTAGATATAAAGATTCGAGGTCTTAGACTAGAAATAAAGATTCGAGGTCTTAGACTAGAAATAAAGATTCGAGGTCTTAGACTAGAAATAGAGATTCGAGGTCTCAGACTGAAAACTAAACTTACGAAACGTTTGACAAAACTTGCAACAACAACTTAGACAAAAGCTGAAAAAAAAGTGTAGTCAAAAACTGCAGCTGTTGTTTGCCATTCCGAAATATTACACAGACAGCTATTCACCTTTTTCAACTCTAGCTGCAGCTATAGTTTACCCTCATAACTGGCGTACACAGTGTGTTCGGGCCAACATTGTAAGCTACCTGCATGTCAGGTAATGATATAATGATTTGTGCATCACAGCTGATCTATGTCATTGTTTACATTTTTATATGGTTTATCTAGGCGGGCCACACGTTTCAAATGTATACTGTTTTGCCTAGGTTTCTTTCTAGAAGTGTGAGAGCTATTTTTTAAAAGAAGTAGTTGTGATTCATGATTTGTATTCTCGTATATAATCCGACTGATATAATTTGGTTATCTGAAGAGCAGTGTTTCTTCCAGACTTTTTTCTCCGGTGGGGGGCACTTGAAATTTTCGGGGGGAGGGGGGGGGGGGCGGTAGACTTACTTCGGGGGGGGGGGGGGGGGGGGGCGGACACTGTTAAAAGTATATATTTTCTATATAAATTATATAAATTTCATTTCGTTCGGGGGGGGGGGGGGGCGGTAATGTAATGGCGCACACTGCAGACATAAACTTGTTCAACATAACGGTTGGGACATTCAAATTGTTAAACATAACGGTTAAGACATTAGTTTTTTTTTTAACATAACGGTTCAGACATAACCTTGTGTAACATAACGGTTCAGACATAACCTTGTTTAACATAACGGTGGAACATAACATTGTACAACATAACGGTGGAACATAACATTATACAACATAACGGTGGAACATAACATTGTTTAACATAACGGTGGAACATAATATTGTTTAACATAATGGTGGAACATAACCTTGTTTAACATAACGGTGCAGACATAACATTGTACAACATAACGTCAGACATAACCTTGTTGAACATTAACCACCGGTTTCTGTTGTTAAAAATAACCGGCATTTCTCACAGCTCATTAGCATAATATCGACCTCAAACATTTGCTCGGCCTTTTAACTAGTCGTAAACTTTTTAACTGTCAAGGGAAGCTACTCCACGCTAAGGGGGATAATACCGGGGTAAAATGTAAAAAGATGGAACTGTGAGTGATGGGGAACAAATAGCATACACATGTGTTCGCGTGTAGGTTTAAGCTTTGTTTTGTTTGTGTTGTTTTATGCTGCTGGAGTTGTATGCAAGGACCATTTGGTAAAAAAGTAGCCATTTTAATAAAAAAAATTGTTAGTAGTTGGTTAATATCTACTTGATTAATGTGGCAAGCTGCAGTTTTTATATACACATGCAGTGGGTAACAGCCGTGATGAAATTGAAACGCCCATAGCTTTATATTACAAAATAGGCACCTTTGTCAAGATGTTGATGTCTAATTAGCTTTTATAATAAAAAAGAGACAGCATATCAGTTAGTGATATTTTCTAAAAATACTGTCCGTAACAAAAATTGAACTGAGCGGTCAATGAACTGACTAGATAATACGTTCCAAGCTACTGACTAGACAACAGGGGTTAATTAGCTGACTAGAAAACAGGGGTTGATTAGCTGGCTAGACAACAGGGGTTAATTAGCTGACTAGACAACAGGGGTTAATTAGCTGACTAGAAAACAGGGGTTAATTAGCTGACTAGACAACAGGGGTTAATTAGCTGACTAGAAAACAGGGGTTAATTAGCTGAATAGACAACAGGGGTTAATTAGCTAACTAGACAACAGGGGTCAATTAGCTGACTAGACAACAGGGGTTAATTAGCTGACTAGACAACAGGGGTTAATTATCTAACTAGACAACAGGGGTCAATCAGCTTACTAGACTACAGAGGTTAATTAGCTGACTAGACAGGGGTCAAGCTACTGACTAGACAACAGGGGTCGAGCTACTGACTAGGCAACAGGGGTCAATCTACTGACTAGACATCAGGGGTCAAACTACTGACTAGGCAACAGGGGTCAATCTACTGACTAGACATCAGGGGTCAAACTACTGACTAGACAACAGTGGTCAAGCTACTGACTAGACAACAGGGGTCAAGCTACTAACTAGACAACAGGGGTCAAGCTACTAACTAGACAACAGGGGTCAAGCTACTGACTAGACAACAGAGGTCAAGCTACTGACTAGACAACAGGGGTCAAGCTACTAACTAGACAACAGGGGTCAAGCTACTGACTGGACAACAGGGGTCAAGCTACTGACTAGACAACAGGGGTCAAGCTACTGACTAGACAACAGGGGTCAACCTACTGACTAGACCACAGGGGTCAAGCTACTGACTAGACCACAGGGGTCAAGCTACTGACTAGACCAAAAGGGTCAAGCTATTGACTGGACAACAAGGGTCAAGCTACTGACTAGACAACAGGGGTCAAGCTACTGACTAGACAACAGGGGTCAAGCTACTGACTGGACAAAAATTATCGATCAAAAAGACGCATGTGACATCACAGAACAAGAGACAGAAACTGATAGCCGGTCTTTTTTTTTTTTACAATAATTTCCCTTGGTGCCATTTTGAGACTAGTTCTCCCCAACTCCCACCCAACCCCACCCACTTAACCCACACTGTAACTGTACTGTAGTCTGTGCATAAATCGACCAACCAGCAACCACACGTTCATTTTTAAGTAGTACTCTTGTCAAACATTCCCTAACACTAGACACTAGAATTTATTGATAAAAAAATCCCTTCACAACATCAACTAGCCCACATTCACTAACACTAGTTTGTTGATAAATAAAACATCACCACACCAACTATACCTCATTCAGTAACACCACAGTTTGGTGATAAATAAAACATCACCACACCAACTATACCACATTCCCTAACACCACAATTTGGTAATAAATAAAACACCACACCAACTAGCCCACATTTACAAACACCACAGTTTGTTGATTAAAAAAAAAACGATCACAACACAAACTATCTTTTGTCAATCCTTCTCAACTAGAGCCGTACATTCAATGAACGTGCGATCCAGTTCACGGTGTAAAAGTGGACATTGTTACCGATCAAGGGCTATAATCCAAACGGCTACTATAGAAAAAGGCAGATAATTAAACATTAATCAACCTGATCGTGTGATTGTCGAGAAGAAACAATTCCTTCAACTTGAAATGTTCGAAACAAAACAAACTGAGTTGTTCAGACATTGTGCTGACTGTTTTTCAAATTTCTGTTTTAAGCTGAATTTAAACCGTAAACTAACACACTTGTCAAAAACCATGAATATTAATTAGTTTTCTTTTGTTTTAACCCTTGCACTATATAACACAAGGGAGGTAATGCACATTAGTTGTTTCCCTGCCCTCATTGTTTACCACACAACTGCTCTTAGAATGCTGGCTTTAATTAAAAACCCACCAAGCACTTTATCATCCTGTAACGATCAGGCCACCGTATTCGTCAAGCATGTTACTGAATTACCTCCCTCTTGTCTCATTCCTACCCCTCCCCCTAGACTCAGTAAATGATAATACGTCACAGTCATAAGCATAGGGAGAATTTAGTATGCGCTGATAGCATCGCATTGCTATTTTATATTGAGATGCTAATATTTTCTTTGATGTTGAATCTTGAGTATGTAATAGCCCAGTTATTTCATTTAGTGAATAGACTCTTTATGACAATACAATGATGTCAACATAATATATGTTTATATATATATATATATATATATATATATATATATATATAAACATATATATATGTGTGTGTATATATATATTATATATATATAATGCTATATACGTCTGTTATATGTGTGAATATCAATGTATGTGTCTGTGTGATTATGCCAAAAGGGAGATAACAGTTACCTTTAACGCGTCTCTCTAAAATGAACTTAATCCTTCCTGGCCTATATGTACGAGGACAAGAATCCCTACATTTGGCCAACTGAGGGTCGGAGGTTAATAGCCCTCCCTCATGATTATTATGGCAATTACCAACACGCTAAGCTTGTGTCTACTTTTTGTCCCGGCCTATTTTCCGGGGTAGAAAGACGGAAACATATTGTTGGGGGGGGGGGGGGGGGAGTGAGGACAGTTCATGGCATGTAGATCGTGCGTATGTGTGTGGCCTATAGAGGAGTATCTGTCTCAACAGTTTAGGTTTGTCTTTAGATGTGAGCATGTCACACTCGATCTTGTTTGCCTGTGTTTTCCGTTAGAAGTGAATCTGTCTTACCCTTTATCCGTATTTCTGCCTTACCTCGAAATGTCTGTATGCCGTGTCCTTGAAAGTTCCTTTACCTTGCAATTCCTGTCTGTTTTTGCATATATATATATATATATATATATATATATATATATATATATATATATATATATATATATATATGCATACATATAGATATAAAACTCTTAAACATGTTTTGCCGACCTTTAAACCAGCAATACAAAACATCTCTTCTATTCGTTCACGTTCTTCAGACTTGCTCGAAACGCGTTAGAACATTTTGGGACATTTAGGAAGCCAACAATTGGATACTGTCTACCCTCCCCATCACTGTAACGAGTTCGATTCAGTAAAAATAATGCATCTGTCAGTCAGATTATAGAAACTGCGATCGTTTTTCATCCGGCTAATGCAGTTACGTCCCTTTACATGTAAGTTATCGCTCAGCATTGTCTGCACGTCATACAGGGGCCTGTACTCTACCAATATGTGCAGGGGCCTGTACTCTATGTGCAGGGGCCTGTACTCTATGTGCAGGGGCCTGTACTCTATGTGCAGGGGCCTGTACTCTACCAACATGTGCAGGGGCCTGTACTCCACCAATATGTGCAGGGGCCTGTACTCTATGTGCAGGGGCCTGTACTCTATGTGCAGGGGCCTGTACTCTACCAACATGTGCAGGGGCCTGTTCTCTACCATTATGCGCAGGGGCCTGTACTCTATGTGCAGGGGCCTGTACTCTACCAACATGTGCAGGGGCCTGTTCTCTACCATTATGCGCAGGGGCCTGTACTCTATGTGCAGGGGCCTGTACTCTACCAACATGTGCAGGGGCCTGTACTCTATGTGCAGGGGCCTGTACTCTATGTGCAGGGGCCTGTACTCTACCAACATGTGCAGGGGCCTGTTCTCTACCATTATGCGCAGGGGCCTGTACTCTATGTGCAGGGGCCTGTACTCTATGTGCAGGGGCCTGTACTCTACCAACATGTGCAGGGGCCTGTACTCCACCAATATGTGCAGGGGCCTGTACTCTATGTGCAGGGGCCTGTACTCTATGTGCAGGGGCCTGTACTCTACCAACATGTGCAGGGGCCTGTTCTCTACCATTATGCGCAGGGGCCTGTACTCTATGTGCAGGGGCCTGTACTCTACCAACATGTGCAGGGGCCTGTTCTCTACCATTATGCGCAGGGGCCTGTACTCTATGTGCAGGGGCCTGTACTCTACCAACATGTGCAGGGGCCTGTTCTCTACCATTATGCGCAGGGGCCTGTACTCTACTAATATTTGCACGTCATACAGGCGCCTGTTCTCTACCAATATCTGCACGTCATACAAGGGTTAAAATTGACAGTAGACGGAATAATTCATGCAACAGACCGTCAATCCACAAACACGTTGATTATCATATTGCTTGATGGTCTTGACTTTAGTATGACAACTACTCCCACAAGTTGAAGAAAATGTTTGTCTGACGCGAGTTAATGTCAGCATATTTTTGGAAGCTGCGTCAATATTAATCACGCGGTATCTGTCATTGAAATGATCAGATAAGCTCATCACTCATTTCAATGGTCAGATAAAAGCATCACAGTGAAATGGTCAGTTAAAAGCATGACTGCGGTGTAGTTTAGGAGATATTGAGACCATAAAAAAAGGATTGTTAGAAAATATCAAAAGGAAGTTTTAATTGAAAGAGAACTATTTACGGCCTATTGGTTTAGTTTGGTTTTGCTTAAGTGTTTCATGATTGGACTATCTACAGTGCACATCTAATGTTGTTCAGATATCAGTGTCTCTCCAGACACCCATTGTCGTTTCTTCATAGAGCCCTGTTTATCCTTACAGCCCTGTTTCTCCATACAGCCCTGTTTATCCTTACAGCCCCGTTTCTCCTTACATCCCTGTTTCTCTACAATGTCTTGTTAATACAATGTTATTACAGCAACACTGTCAAGTCATTTTTTTATGTTTAAGTTACACAGGTAACAGCATAAACTAGAAGCTTACGTGTGGTACAGCTTTCAGTACTTACACACTTTCAGTACCCACACATCAGTACCCACACAACTTTCAGTACCCACACATCAGTACCCACACATCAGTACCCACACATCAGTACCCACACATCAGTACCCACACATCTTTCAGTACCCACACAACTTTCAGTACCCACACATCAGTACCCACACATCAGTACCCACACATCAGTACCCACACATCTTTCAGTACCCACACAGCTTTCAGTACCCACACATCAGTACCCACACAGCTTTCAGTACCCACACATCAGTACCCACACATCAGTACCCACACATCTTTCAGTACCCACACATCAGTACCCACACATCAGTACCCACACATCAGTACCCACACAACTTTCAGTACCCACACAGCTTTCAGTACCCACACAACTTTCAGTACCCACACAGCTTTCAGTACCCACACAACTTTCAGTACCCACACAGCTTTCAGTACCCACACATCAGTACCCACACATCAGTACCCACACATCAGTACCCACACAACTTTCAGTACCCACACATCAGTACCCACACAACTTTCAGTACCCACACATAAGTACCCACACATCTTTCAGTACCCACACAACTTTCAGTACCCACACAACTTTCAGTACCCACACAACTTTCAGTACCCACACATCAGTACCCACACAACTTTCAGTACCCACACAGCTCTCAGTACCCACACATCAGAACCCACACAACTTTCAGTACCCACACATAAGTACCCACACATAAGTACCCACACAACTTTCAGTACCCACACATCAGTACCCACACAACTTTTAGTACCCACACAACTTTCAGTACCCACACATCAGTACCCACACAACAGTACCCACACAACTTTCAGTACCCACACATCAGTACCCACACATCAGTACCCACACATCAGTACCCACACAACTTTCAGTACCCACACATCAGTACCCACACAACTTTCAGTACCCACACAACTTTCAGTACCCACACAACTTTCAGTACCCACACATCAGTACCCACACAACTTTCAGTACCCACACATCTCTCAGTACCCACACATCAGTACCCACACAACTTTCAGTACCCACACAACTTTCAGTACCCACACATCAGTACCCACACAACTTTCAGTACCCACACAACTTTCAATACCCACACAACTTTCAGTACCCACACATCAGTACCCACACAACTTTCAGTACCCACACATCAGTACCCACACAACTTTCAGTACCCACACATCAGTACCCACACAACTTTCAGTACCCACACATCAGTACCCACACAACTATCAGTACCCACACAACTTTCAGTACCCACACAACTTTCAGTACCCACACAACTTTCAGTACCCACACATCAGTACCCACACAACTTTCAGTACCCACACAACTTTCAGTACCCACACAACTTTTAGTACCCACACAACTTTTAGTACACACACAACTTTCAGTACCCACACATCAGTACCCACACAACTTTCAGTACCCACACAACTTTCAGTACCCACAAAACTTTCAGTACCCACACAACTTTCAGTACCCACAAAACTTTTAGTACCCACACAACTTTCAGTACCCACACATCAGTACCCACACAACTTTCAGTACCCACACATCAGTACCCACACAACTTTCAGTACCCACACAACTTTCAGTACCCACACAACTTTCAGTACCCACAAATCAGTACCCACACAACTTTCAGTACCCACACAACTTTCAGTACCCACAAAACTTTTAGTACCCACACAACTTTCAGTACCCACACAACTTTCAGTACCCACACATCAGTACCCACACAACTTTCAGTACCCACACAACTTTCAGTACCCACACAACTTTCAGTACCTACACAACTTTCAGTACCCACACAACTTTTAGTACCCACACACTTTCCATTAGTGTTGACTCTATGACATAAATCACAGACTTCAGAAAAAACTACTGTTATTATTCTTTACATTATTTATTTCTGAACTCTAAACCACTTCACGCATAGGCCGACTCTAGTATTCCAACGTGGTAACTAGATAAAGGTTAGTGTAAACACACTGCACTAAAGCATGAAAGATTAAAGAAACAATAACACCAGCTCTGACATAATCCCAACGTTTTCATCTCTCCACTTCATCAACAGTTAGCACATCGTCTACATCAACCAACGAACCGCTTGTTCTAGATTTGTAAAGATAAAACAAACTCATTCAACTTTGACCAACGTTCGACCAACTTAACGCTCGCATTAGGTGTAAAGCGAGAAAGCGTTGTAAGGCTAGAAAGTGTTGTAAATCGCGGCACTGTTGTAAAGCGATTAAGTGTTGCGAAACGCGGAAATGTAAAGAGATGAAGTTTTGCTAAGCGCGGAAGTGTTGTGAAGAAAATATTCCCTCTGGAGTTTTAGCAAGAGACAATGAAAGACTAGACCACGGGGGAAGGGGGCGGGGGGTTATTTAGCGGGGTACCGGATGTAATGACCACAAGTAATAGCCAATATGTGACGTAATCTGCAGTCTGAGCCGACGCTTACACAAACCCTAACCAAACGTAATCCGGCAGGTTACCGGCGCTAAGGCTAGTTAATAACACATTACTTTCTTCAAGGTCTTGTTTAGTAACAGTCGATTACATAGAAAGTGGTTGGTAATCGATGTCCGGTAGTGGGAATGGATTCTTTAACACCCAGTGGAGACAAAAAAACGGTCACAGTTTTTTTAACGCTTAAAGGAAAATAAAAAGAAAACTTTTGATGGAGGCAATTTTATTTTACTTTTTAAAATTCTATCTTTGTCTATAGTGCCATTTAATGCTATTTAATGTTGCTACAGTAGAGATCCTTGCATGTTAAGTCAATTTGAAGTCATGCTTAATTATTTTGCTTTTATATTGATACTGGAAGGTTATTGGTAAAAGTTAGGGGGGGGGCCGCAAGAGGGGACAATTGCCTGGAAGAAACTATGGGTGAGGTCCCCTTCTGCAGATATTTAGGTAATGTCGCTATGTACATTTAACTATACATGTGTGTTGTCGAATATAAAATTGGTCATGTCTTGTGTTTCTTATAAGTAGATTCAAGTTTTGTCATTGGTATATTAGGGTATAAAATAGGTCACTTTATACTCTCGATTGTGTTCTACTTGGAATAATATAACATGCCATTGTCAATTCGTGTTTTCTTTTATGTCTTTTGATTTGTATACCATATTTTATATACGTGTTGGGTTGATAAAAAAGTCTTTTATTAAAAATAATACATTTTATTTTTGATGAACCCATTTAAACAAAAAGTTTAGCTATTGATAAAAAAAAAACATTTTTGTTGACCATATATTTTATTAAATTCATTTTTTTTTACTATTGTTTATATCTCCCAGACCTTCTCTAGCTTAGAAATATAAAGAAATAATTTAATTGAAAATAATGGGCTAGGTCACCCGTCGTTTTACCCATATCCCAATTAATTTGAGCTAGTAAATACGATGAAAGGTTGCCATACACCCACATCCAGCGACTTGAACATTCTTGACTAATTTAGTCAACGAAATGGAAACTTCAATTTCTCTCCCTGCGTCATATTGATTGCTGTCTTAGATCGGTGTAACCTTTATTTTGTTAGTCTCCAGAAAAGTTCCTGTCTCCGCGTCGCATGGACCAATCGCGGCATGAGTTATTGATATCGTTCCTGGGAGAAAGCAATTTTCGTTTAAGAGAACTTTAGACAATTCGTTTACTCGAACTGGTATTTTTAGCGCAATTTCCATTCTGGAGAATTGCGTTTATTAACCCGTCATTTCTGGATGTATGAATGTATGAATGGATGGATGGATGGATGGATGGATGTGTGTCCGCAGCTTTAAGTCGTATCTCCTCCTCAACGAAGCAATATCGATGACTAGTTCCAAAGCAATTATGTTAAGCAAGTTACGAGGATGAACATAGGCTATAAAAATTCCGGGTTTCTTTCATGGATTTCCTGGAAAAGCCAAAAAACCTCGAAAAAAAACAGTTTTTGGCCCATATCTCGGCAACCAGACCACTTAGCGACTTGAAACATGTACCAATCGATTCCTGCCATAATTTAGAACAATATTGCCGAAGAAAGTTTTCAAAAATATCCTTTCGTTCGGTCACAAAAAATTTTTTGAATTAATTAAAATTTGGACCGAATTAGTAGGCATTTTTTCCAACCACACCACACGCGTCGTCACGTTCAATAGCTGCACCATCACGTTCTATGGCTTCGTCATCACGTTCAGTAGCTAGGCGCGCAATGGTTTTTAGTCATGTAACTCTATTGTAAATAAAACATGTAAAATACTGAATTTTTTTTTTAATAAAAAACGTTTTAATAACTAACCAATGGTTTTACTAACCCTGCTCTTGATTTACGCTACGACAGAGCTATTTTTAGATAACATAAGGAAATTGCGCTAAAATTGTCACTAGACTTTTTAATTAACTTGTTTTTAGAAGATTGTGGACAGTTTGCAGTGCTGAATTTTATCTTGTACATTTATAATACCAAAATAATCAATGCGTTGGCCATTTTGCGAAAAAGATACTATAGATAATATATATATATATATATATATATATATATATATATATATATATATATATATATATATATATATATATATATATATATTAAATAGCTGAAACTCCCCCTCCACCCACCCATATGCAACTCCCATTGATATTAGGCCTATAATTATAAGAAAATAATTTAATTAGATTACTGGAAATTCCACAAGTCTACTCTTATAGTCTTGCACATTTTTCGAGCATCAAATTTTACCAGAAGATAAATACGTATGTCTAGAAGGATTAGTACAGTAGTGATGTTAACAGAATTACGACGAAAAAAAAGAACTCATAGTTGGATCAACCATTAATACACTCATATCACAAATCGTATTTCGTAAACCGTATTCTTCAGAGACGTGGTTTGGTACTTTCATTTATTTTCACTCTAAGTGAAAATTAAAATAGCAAGAGCAATAATGTACATTACCCTTTACATTTTTATTCTATTGTCTTTTTAGAACTCTTTTTTCACCAAATAACACATTTTATTTAGCATAAAAGAAGTTGTCTATCAAAGATAAAAACAATAGCATATATATATATATATATATATATATATATATATATATATATATATATATATATATATATATATATATATATATATATATATATATATACATATACATATACAATAATTTCAATAATACACTAAATTCACCATAGAACATCGATTTGAATTCAAAACAGGCAATAAACATATATCTATAAAAATGAGCCAGATTTCCTTCTATATTTACACATAAAGTACTATATCACTTGGTCACTTATATACTTAGCTAGAATCTAGTTATTTTTACAGTGAAAAAATATTTGGATTTTTAAATCGTTATATACGTGGTCACTGTTTTTAAAATCCTCTACGACCTACTGACCTCGCTACTCTCCAACCCAGCTTAATGAATTGTAAAAACATTTCCTTTACAACAGCTGTGGCATGAGAAAACAGCAGAAATTATGCGCGGAAAGGATGAGTTTCTGTCTGTCACGTTTAACGCTATCTCCTCTAGGAACACGATCCATTGTTTAAAAATAAGTGAATAAAGTAAAAGAGGTTGCCAAAGGCAACGGGCGTTGGTGACCTGACCTCACACTTCTGTGTCCAAAATCTGGTTGAAATTGTTTCTCTCAAGAGTTCGGGAAAATCCTGACCTCGAGAAAAGTTTTTTAAAATAAACCGGGAGTGATCTCCCCTAAACTTTCTCGAATATTCTTATATAAAATAACAGGGGATGGGAACTCGGGCTATAGACATGATTTTTTATCCATTTTAAATACTTAAAGTTTTAAAAATTGAATAAAATCTCGTAGACAAATTAATTGCACACCAAGTGAACGCGAAATAAAAAAGCGCATAATAGTGCGCAATATTATTATTACTTTTAAAATTTACATTAGTTTTTTGAGAAATCGGAAGTAGCGTAAAGTACTACTTCCAGTCAACGGAAATGACTCAAAATTTAATAGAAGGTAGAGAATTAGATCTTTTACTTACGTATGAAATTTCATTTATCTATCTGAAATAGTACTCAAGTTATAGGCTTTTGAAAAATTCAAAGTAGGAAAAGTACCACTTCCGGTTATCGGAAATCGCTCAAAAGTTGATACGGATCTACGATTTTGATAAAATACTTATATATGAAATTTCATCAACCTAGCTGTAACGGTACTCAAGTTATCGTGTTTACACACGGACACACACACACACAGACACACACACAGACACACAGACATACGGACAAGATTGCAAAATTATGTTTTTCCGTATCAGTGAGATGCAAAACGTCGAGATTTGCAAAAATCTCGATTTTTTTTTTTTGCACGATTACAAGACTTTCTCTATACTTCGTATATACGAGAAAGTAAAAAGCAGAAACTGTAAGGTACAGTCAGTTTTATTTATGACTGACATACGAGTTTTTTTCATGATTTATAATTTGTCATACATTCAAACAATACAAGACAAATCAATTTTTGTTAAAGCTGTTATTAGAATACCGATGTTTTATTGAGTACATCAATTTACTTTTCAATTTGTCGTGAATAAAAAAAAAGTTATTCATTTCGAACAAATAGCTTTGAAGAATTTCCACTTTATGTCTTCCTAGAGATTGGTTGTAAATTCAAAAAGGTATTTTAAAATCTGTATTTCCTCTTCCATCTTTGAGTACTTATTATTTGATTCTGTATGTCAGGGTATTTCCTCTTCTATCTTTGAGTACTTATTATTTGATTCTGTATGTCAGTGTCTTTACTCTAGCATACCTGCATGTATTCTCTATATTCTTTCTGTGTATTGTGTAATCTCTCTTGTGTACTCTCTTTTTTAACCTCTCGCTTTATATTTGCTACATTCTCCGTATCTTCTCTATTTTCTCTCAATAGTAGTATGTTCTATTCTATTCTTTCTCGCTCTCTCTCTCTCTTTGTATATTATATATAATCTCTCTCTCTCAGTATACTCTCTTTTTTCTTCTCTCTCTTCGTCTATTCGATATACTTTTCACTTAATTATCGTGTATTTTCGATTCTATCCCCCCCCCCCTCTGTCCCATTGTGTCTGCTCTGTCCCCCCCCCCCTCTCTCCCCGTATAATCTCTAATCAAGTTCTCTGTTCTAATCTCTATACTCTCCGATCCGTGTATAAAATCGCGTTACTTCCATTCTAGCAAAGCCCCCTATCGACCCTAAAGTACTGGTGGAAAAGATTTAGAGATTATCAGCAAATTGGGTTACCTACGCCTACCCTCAAGAATGGCGGAGCACTTTTAAGAAATGTAAACCTTAACTTTTATTCATGATTTCTTTAAAAAAAAGGCAGTCATGCTAGCTTTTTAAATAAATCATGGCTTGCGAAATTGCATTTTCCGCAAAACTAAAAATATATTTCCAAAAAAAATGTTTCCATGTTCAACACGTAGAACTAATATTTAGCTGCACGCGTGGACATTTGGGATGCCAATTTTTATATTAATTAGACTTGTTTTCAGGAAGAGAAATGCACAAAGCCAATTGAAATGTCATTTTTGTCTCCCTTTAATGTTGGTGTTAAATTTGTCTCCCTTTTCTCCCACACGAACTAATTCTGTCCCATACACAGCAAATGGAAGTGTGCGTGTTGTCCTTGAAGCCTAGGTTGTACCTTGATTATCTCCCTTCAGTTTCAATTCTTTTATTCACCGTTCTCTGCGATTCCAGTAAGGAAATATAAAAAAAAACTGTCGAATAAGTTAAAATTATTAAAATATGTCTACATTCATTAATTAACACTGTAGCAAATCATTAATTCTAAAATTTGTAATTTTAAAAAAAATTGTCTTTATTTAAACTATTTGACTTACCAACTACCAAAATATCCCCCCTGCCCTTAGGGAAATATGTTATTGATCGTGTTGATTCATTCACCTGAATCTGCATCTTCCTATCCAGCAAACTACTTTTTTTCTGGTGTATAGAATTAGATAACCCAATTTTACGTTCTATAAAAAGAGCAAGGTCATACGTGAATTCCCAAGCAAGTAACGAAAACGAAGGCGTCGCCGATTCGTTGAGTACAAGTTATTGTAAGGCTGATAAACTCATTAGGTTAGGTTCAGTCTTGCCAAACTTGATAAAAAAAGTACCTCACGTTTACTGGGTCAGGCATCGCCGCTCATGTGGGGAGAATTAGTGAGTGATGGTCCCAGTGGTTCTAGGGAGGCTTGACATGGCCTCCATCAATTATTCAGACGACGTCATGCCATCTAGACCAGGGTACAGAGAGCCATGCCATCTAGACTAGGGTGACAAGGGTGTGGAATAATGGGGTCATCCATAAATGAAGTCACCATTTTTATGACGATTTTACCTCCCCTTTCCCCTCTGTCACACATCGTCACAAAAAGCCAGACCCCCCCCCCCTAAAATGACGTCACACCTCAGCCTACAACCCCCCCCCCCCCCTCAAAATTGCAGTTGATTTTTTTTTTAAATCTTGTCTGAACTCTGTCAAAATAGAGTATTTTAATCAATTTCTATTGCAATTTATTAAAACAGTTCTCTAAAACGCGAAATAACGTCTAAAATTCGTTTTCTAGCATTGCTTTTTTATATTGCAAAAGTGTGACGTCGCACCATCTGAATCCCCCCCCCTCCCCCTCATCACACACCGTCACAAAATTACGGACCCCCTCTCCCTCTAAGAGTGTGACGTCATTTATGGACGACCCCTAAAATATCACCAAGTACAAGACAAAATGAAAGTAAACGACGAAAGTGCCTTAATTTCCCGTGAACCAAGCCAGACTTAGGCACAAACTTTTATCTTAATGTGTGTGGGTGTGTGAGCTCACTTCATCAGTAGGTTTAGTAAGTCTGTTCTTCTATCTTAATGTATGAGTAAACACATCACCACTAGGTTAGGAGAGACTGTTCTTCTATCTTAATTTGTGAGTAAACACATCACCACTAGGTTAGGAGAGACTGTTCTTCTATCTTAATTTGTGAGTAAACACATCACCAGTAGGTTAAGTGAGTCTGTTGCAGCTGGTGCAATACTCAACTCTACATGTAGCCATGTGTTCCCAGACAGTGCCCAACTCAGACCGTGAGTTACGTCATTTTCTAAACCCCCTCCAGGCGGTGCAGTGTTTAAATTAACCAGGTGACGTCATTGTTTAACAAAGATTGTTGCAGGTTTAACCAAAATCCTTTTAGTATCAAGTTAAACCAGTCTATACAATGTTTAAACACTCAACTGTAAACGTTATATTTAACTAGCCAATCATAAGAACATGCGCAGAACTATTTATGTTGCACCAAGATCTTCTCCGTCACATTTTAACATATATATATATATATATATATATATATATATATATATATATATATATATATATATATATATATATATACATATATATATATATACATATATATATATACATATATATATATATATATATATATATATATATATATATATATATATATACATATATATATATACATATATATATATACATATATATACATATATATATATATATATATATATATATATATATATATATATATATATATATATATATATATATATATACACATTTATCCTTTAAGAACATTGTCAAACTAATCCAATGTTAATATGTTCAGTACTCTAAACTTTTTTCTGTATTTTAAAATTTAACGAAATTGTTTTTTGTCCAGTTCAATATCCTTGCCAGGAAAAATTCAGCCATCTTTTCGCACTTTGCACGACTCTCGTGCTCTTATACAAATAAAACAACAGGGCGTCCACATATTTTTTTCCACAAGGGAAGCTACTCGTTCAGTCACGAAAGGAAGAACAAGTCCGATAACAAGCTCAGTGATTAAAATCTGAATGAGTGACAGAGTTAATCATTTCATGTTTCTTACCTCGTCATTTTCTGTTCCAGTTACGTAGGTGTGGATTACTTTAGTTTTATTTTTTTAAATTCTGGCTAGAAATGTGGGTTGTCTAGTTCAATAACTGAACTTGGTTACAAGTTCTATCAAGGGTAGGACTTGTGTGTCTAAGAGGTGTGGTCATCCCCAGATTAAAATTTTCTTTGTGTATTTTTACTCCATCTCACTTCGAATCTTAGGCCTTAGTGTGAAAGAATTGAAATGATAAAATAAAGAAACACCAACCTTATTAAATATTTTAAATCTAAACACGAATAGGATTATTACGGCACCTTTCCAGGGGACCCCTCGAGATTTTTATTTACTAGGGGGCCCTGAAATTTTTTCCGGTAGACCTGCTGTCCAGTCCACCCCCTCCGTTTCTATCAAAGGAAGTCTGGACCGAATCCACATAGAAGTGGCAGAATGGTTGAACACTGTCGTAACGTTGGTTTTAGGAGAGCTTGACAATAAACATTTGCTCTTTAAACTACGTACACAGTTCACACAAAGCAATGTTATTTAAAGTTTTAAGTGCCGTACTATCACGATTATGTTGAATCTAATAACTATTATGACGATCATTTAAAGCTCATTTTTTTAAAAACAATATTTCTGGCGTTCTGTCGTGTGTTTTTGTGTGTGTGTATATGTGTGTGTGTGTGTGTCTGTCTGTGAGTATACATCTTAGTTAAACCAAATGTGTGTACGTTTTTATTTAATTTATTCCTGTAAGATTTTTTTTTTCATAATGTAGACAGACGATATTAAAATTCTTTCAATGCACAATGGAAAAAAAATCATTTATTAAATATAACGTGTGAACGATAATTCTATTATTTGAACTTTGTGATGTTTTAAACTACTGTGGAAGAAAAGCTTTAATTGTATAATTAAAAACAATATTTATTGCCTAACAGAGGAAAATTAAAACAATTCGAGTGCATGCAATGCTCATTAAGTCAAGGTTAAATAAATATTTATGCAATTCTGGAAATTAATGTTGAAAAGTTTATTGAATTACGGCCAGCATTATTTGTGTTTACACAATCGTGAGATTAATCTGGGGGGGGGGGATGTCAGGATATATTGTCATTTGATGTAAGTCTGGGATTGGGTGGGGGGGTGATTGGTTTGGTGGGAGGGGGATGGTATGCCAGGATATATTATCACCTGATGGAAGACTGGGATAGTGGGGGAATGATAGGTCTTACGGTGGTGAGGAGAAGCGTCACATGGTACATGATACTTGTACATGACACCTGTACATGACATCTGCACATGACATCTGTACATGACACATTTCACTCAAATCGCACTGAGCCCTACATTATGAATATTTAACGTCATTGTTACAGTTATTTGATTGTCATTAATTCTTAACTAACTTATTAATTTTACCAAAAAAACAAACTTAAATTAATGTTTTCCACGTCACTTTTCAAACCACAATAACTCACGCGGTTTCAACAACTGAGCGACATTTCAGTTGGGCGTAGATCTACATACTTCAAAGCTTTTTCCAATGACCTTCTCTGTTTAAGCCTCCATCGTTTTCTTTTGCGCTAAATAAATTACTAGATCTATTAATTATTTTTATTAAAGGACAAAAAAAGCATACGCCCACTGCTCCTTGTTGTACACTTTTATCTTCTATTCTCTCTGACAAACTACTCAGTCCTTAGTTTAAAAAATACGCAACTCGAAATTTAAACCAGCTGTTTTCCTTTAATGAAATTTTATGCATTAATTTTTTTTTAATTTTAAATTGTCAATTTTCTGCGCCTTTCGACATAAACAAAGGGCGTTAATAAAACGTCCATTTTAAAAATCTGGTGACCTTGCGATCAAGGGAGAGAAAGCATTTTTTTTATCCCAAAGATTTAGAACTCGCTGAGTCCCTGAACGGCTGATAACGTGAGGGGAGGTAATGAAGACGTGATCAGATGAAATCGTGAAGTTCTCACTACTGTTAAAAAAGATTTCAAGACGCACATAATTCGGAATAATATTTTTTAAACAACTCCTTCATTTAGCTCTTAATTACAAAACTGTTTTGTTCGAAATTTTACAGAGCCTGTCCCCGAAGAATGAGTTAACGATAGGAAAAAAAAAGGTTTTAACATAATGAAAAATTGTTTTCAAATAGAAAAAGTATTATCTTAATTATCGGGCATCTTGAATGGCCAAGAAAATATCATCCAGTTCAGTTTTCCGTGAAGTAAGCAGCGGGGTAACTCTATCCAACACACGATTCTATTTCTGATTACAACATGCTAAACATGAAAGGTCACATCCCTAGTCGCAAAAACGAACAAAATGGCGCACTTTTGTTTCTAAATGATGATGAAAACGTTAAAAATGATGACATGTCGCAACTCTTGATTATCGTTAAGCAAACATTTTTTTTCCATATATATATATATATATATATATATATATATATATATATATATATATATATATATATATATATATATATATATATATAGTGTGTGTGTGTATCACCTTACTCGTGCATGTAATACACAGTACATTAGCAATTCGAGGGTATGTAGTGATGGTCATCTACTGAGGTTAGTGTGTTTTAGGGGCTGATGTTGAAAGACAGCACAACACAGCTTTACTTAACACACGCCAGGTTTGTGTGTAATGAGCTCAAGCGCAGTCAAGCGAGTCAACAGCGTGCCACCTACACAGACAGCGACCAACCAAAGTAATAGGTAGCTGGCACAAGTATAAGGTTAAGGTAGCGGGGATAGTAAAGAAAAGACAGATGCTTCGGTTCTTAGATGGACTAGAAGGATAACCATACAGTAAGAAAAATCAACAAGTTATTCTCCACCAATACAAGTAATTAAAATATTTACATTACAGTTCAAATAGACTGTCCGGCAAATTGAAATCAGACCCGAAATCACAAGGCGACCAATTATATGACTATATAGATTGATCCTTACTTACTGCTTAGCCCTACTCATGTGGTACTTGGAGATATATACGTCTCCAATAAAAATAAGGATAATATCAAGATAATTAAAAATGACATAATACATGAATTAAAAATAGAGGCATCAAATATAGAAAATGATTACAGCCAAGATTTTACTGCACTTACCATGATAGAACGGAGAGTCTGGTATACAGTGTTAACATAATATATGATCCAATGTCACCCAATATGGAGGAGCTATACCATCTGTTTATGATCCAATGTCACCAAATATGGAGGAGCTATACCATCTGTTTATGATCCAATGTCACCCAATATGTCAATGAGGACCTACACCATCTGTTTATGATCCAATGTCACCCAATATGTCAGTGAGGACGTATACCACGCATTTCTCTATGATCCTATGTCCCACTTTTGTTAGATTGATTTGATGTCCCTCCCCCCCCCCCACACACACACACACTTTAAGACGTCAAGCTGAGGTGAATCTCCTCTCCTAACGAGGATAGGATTAAGGGATTAACTGCCTGCAAATTAGGCATGCCATTTTACAGCTCGTTAATTTTTATAACGATTTTTAATTGATCACTGCGATTAAACTTAGCTCAATCTTTAAATGGAGAAGATTGGCCTGAAAAGGTTCGGTAAACATTAGTTTATTCATAGAGCAGACAGAATTTATGTTGATGACACAATTTATACTGATGACAACTTCACGGAAGAACATAATTTATGTTGATAACAACTCAACTTTATTTATGGCTCTGAAAGAGTTTTTGTTGATGACAGAATTTATGTTGATGACAACTTTACTCATGCCTCTGACCGAAGCGTAGGTTGTGTGTAGGTGGGGCGCTGCATGAACTTATTGACGTCACTCCATGACATGGTGGCATATCAATGTCGTAATTCAATGCTTCGACTGCAGGGTAAAAACAGGCGTGGTGGGGATTGTGGTTTGTTGGGGGGGGGGAGGCGGGGGGTTGAGCAAGAATGGCGTAGGAGGGGCTTTGATGGTTAGTTAAAGGGAGGGGGAGATGATGGAAAGAGACAATGAGTGATATCGAAATAGAGTGAATGAGGGTAGATCGAAGTACGGCTTGATTAAAGCTGATTGGGTTTTTTTTCACGTTGTGGTCAAGGGTTTAGGGTGCTATTGTACAGATGCAGTACTCGTTGTGTTGGATTGTAAGGCTTCTGGGTCTCGTACAATTATTGTATGGGTTAGCCGTGATGAATGAACATCAAGCCGATTGGTTTTATTGATTTAGTTCGCCCCTCACCTTGTAGTCTTAATGTGGTGTTGCTGGTGAGATGTGGATGTGTTGCTGTGTTGCTGTGTTGCTGTGCTGGTGTATAAAGAAGCGTGTGTGCATCTAACATTAGAGTTGTTTACTAATTCTGCATCAAGATGCCTATTTATAGGTCATTTTTAAGTCAGCTAATTCCAAAGTTTCTTCCAGGCATCTCTTCGGGGGGGGGGGGGGGGGGGGGCTAATTAGTTCTTTGTTTAGATCACACACCACATCGACCAAACTCACCCTACCCCCCATTTCCACCACCCCCTCCCCCACACTTCCTGTCCACTATATCCCTCACCTCCCTCACAATCCTTATATTTCCACCTCCATCCCCACTATTCCACAGTCCAACCGCCCCTCCCCCACCCCATCCCTACTCCCTCCACCTAAATTACCCTAACCACTCCCTCCGACCCCCAAGGTACCAGCCACACAGCCACCATCAATCACACAACCCTCTCACCCACACTGCCCTACCCCCCTCCACCCTATACCCTCTGTGTTTTAATAAAACACGACCCCCAAACTTTAGTGCATGACAAGACGGGCGCGTCAAGACATCAAGAGCAAACAAAATATTTTCAAAACAAAATTTAATGTCGTGCTTTGAACTGGAGCTCGCGAGAGCCTCACACTAAGGCATTTGTAGTTAGAATTTAAAATGTTTTCTGTACGGATTTGTTTATGTGCCGACAAGAATTTTGTGTCGTTTTAAAATAATAAAACTACACCGGATAGATGGAATATTTTTGTGTTCTTTTAAAATAATAAAAGTACACCGGCTAGAAGGAATTTAATTTACTTTGAATATCACACGATGAGAAATGCTTCAAGCCATATATTAAACAAGAAGAGAAAAAAATATAACCAGTAGAATGTCTAAGCTTGAAATAGAATACCAGATCAAGACTTTACCACGTTGGTATAAAACACCATTCTTATCATAATATATTTTCAAGTTTAATGTTTGAAAGAACGCATAGATCTAGATATATACTGTATTTGTTTCTTTTGACTTTTGAAATAAAATATATCAACGCACTAAAATATCCTATTGAAATAAATACATTTGATATGAAGTTGATAAAATATTCAAGTGCTGTACGTGTTCACTGTTGATTTGCTGCTACCTGTTGGTCTATCGATGACGTCACACATCTAACAGAGGGAAGGGATGGGGGTAGGGAGGGGGGGTCGCATATTTGTGACGTTGAGTAGCATGAAAAGAGTGTGTGTTCATGAATGTAGGCGTGGCATCTTGTATTTATAGAAGACAAAAAAATGAACAACAGGCTATTGTTAATGATGATATGGGGTGGTGGTATGAAACAAGTGACGTCATTTTAGATTTGATCTGGCTTCTATGACGACATTTGGCAGTAGAATGGTGGTGGGGGGGGGGGGGGGGGGGAATTACATTACGATATGTATTTATTTAAGATCCAGGTCTCTTATTTGGAATGTTTATTTCCTTACTTGTAGGTTGACGTAAATTGACCTGAAGCTGGTTTAAATTAACGAGCTTTATTAGCTGACGAGAGAGTCAGAAAACTCATAACCCAGATTCCGCATGTCACCCCCACCCCCATCCCCCTGCTCGATCCATATTTAGCCAGCACTTCTACGAATTCCTCCTGCCGTGACGTCAGTCGCCTTCACAATAAATGAGGAAGAACACAGTGACAGCTGTTGTCATTAAAGAAAACACGACGTCGTTTTATTCCGGGGTTCTGGTAACCTCACGCTTAGAGACACAACAACTGTGGCATTCCCCCGTCAAATCTCCTACCCCTAGAAGATCACCGCGACCCACACGAGTAGCGCTATCCGTTTCACGACGGCTGTAAAACCCTCGAACCACCACCCCGTCCCCGCGAACCACCACCCCATCCCCGCGAATAACCACCATATCTCAGTATTTCCCCTGTCTTAATTCTAATCTGTATTCCACCTCCCGTCTCATCTATCTCCCCCTGTCGCCCGTCTAACCTACATTGAGCCTGCCTGGTCAGCAGATCGCAATAGAACTTACCGTGTAATTATCTCCCTTTATTCCTCGCTTTTACTTCGACTCTACTTCCCCCCCTTGTTTGGGAGTCAATAATCTCCAATAATAAAACCCCTAACACTGGCATTGTTCAAATCAGACGCCACGACTTTATATGTCATGGTGACCTTACCTTGTGTTATTAAAAATCTTTTATGCGGCATATTAAGACGCACTACAACATATCCTTCTTACAATGAGCTCTGTAATCCATTAGCATATGTTTCACATGAGACGTCAGCTTTAAACATTATCTCCCGTAGCCGGGTAGCCTACATCAAGAGTCACTCCCCTTCCCACGCGCCAAACTACATCAAAATTCACGTGCTGATAGCCCCGAGCATGACCGGGTAGGGCGATGACGTAGGTTTGTCAGACGTTATATCAAAGTTTTATTGCTCGCAGACTTTAACAGCGGAACAAAAAATTCTTTTCAGATTTGCAGACGCTGCTAAAAACGTTGTCATCGTTAAATCTTCAGCATTTAATGACCAGTTTCAAATCTCAGCGTGTAATGACCAGTTTTAAATCTCAGAGTATAATGACCAGTTTTAAATATTCAGCGTGTAATGACCAGTTTTAAATATTCAGCGTGTAATGACCAGTTTTAAATATTCAGCGTGTAATGACCAGTTTTAAATATTCAGCGTGTAATGACCAGTTTCAAATCTCAGAGTGTAATGACCAGTTTTAAATATTCAGCGTGTAATGACCAGTTTCAAATCTCAGAGTGTAATGACCAGTTTTAAATCTTCAGCATTTAATGACCAGTTTCAAATCTCAGTGTGTAATGACCAGTTTTAAATATTCAGCGTGTAATGTCCAGTTTTAAATATTCAGCGTGTAATGACCAGTTTTAAATATTCAGCGTGTAATGACCAGTTTTAAATATTCAGCGTGTAATGACCAGTTTTAAATATTCAGCGTGTAATGACAAGTTTTAAATATTCAGCGTGTAATGACCAGTTTCAAATCTCAGAGTGTAATGACCAGTTTTAAATATTCAGCGTGTAATGACCAGTTTCAAATCTCAGAGTGTAATGACCAGTTTTTAAATCTTCAGCATTTAATGACCAGTTTCAAATCTCAGTGTGTAATGACCAGTTTTAAATATTCAGCGTTTAATGACCAGTTTCAAATCTCAGAGTGCAATGACCAGTTTTAAATCTTCAGCATTTAATGACCAGTTTCAAATCTCAGCGTGTAATGACCAGTTTTAAATCTTCAGCGTGTAATGATCAGTTTCAAATCTTAAGCGTGTAATGACCAGTTTGAAATCTTCAGTGTGTAATGACCAGTTTCAAATCTCAGCGTGTAATGATGTCTTATAAATCTTGGAGAGAAGTATTATTTGCATGTTTGGGAGAGAGTTTTGTTGTAAATTTCTAAGGACAATTTATTTTAACCCATGCTACTCCTGGCTATAAGACTATCTTAACTATCGCTTGTAGTGAAGATCAATTACAGGTAGAGGATTAATAATAAAATAAGCTTTTTTTTTTAATTAGCCAAGTGTATTATTAATATGTTAAATTACTTTGAGAAATAAAGTACACAATCCGTTGAAACGTTCGCTTTCTGTGAACGTCTACATTGACAACCTACACCTCAACCTACATTTTAAAGGAAACCCTGAAAGTCACTTATGTGGGATCATGAAATGTGTCTAATTAAATTAGATTTAAATATACTTTTATTCTAAAAGCAATCCGAGTTTGTTGTTTCTGTAAAACTTGAGTTTGTTGTTTCTGTAAAACTTTTCTCAATTCTATATAATAGTTTCGCTGTCTGTCTATCTATCTATCTATCTATCTATCTATCTATCTATCTATCTATCTATCTATCTATCTATCTATCTATCTATCTATCTATCTATCTATCTATCTATCTATCTATCTATCTATCTATCTATCTATCTATCTATCTATCTATCTATCTATCTATCTATCTATCTATCTATCTATCTATCTATCTATCTATCTATCTATCTATCTATCTATCTATCTATCTATCTATCTATCTATCTATCTATCTATCTATCTATCTATCTATCTATCTATCTATCTATCTATCTATCTATCTATCTATCTATCTATCTATCTATCTATCTATCTATCTATCTATCTATCTATCTATCTATCTATCTATCTATCTATCTATCTATCTATCTATCTATCTATCTATCTGTCTGACAAGAACGCTCTAGAGAAAAGACAAGCAATTTAAAAACATGCATAGTAATTCGAAAAACGAAGTATGACGTCGACACATTTAGCGCACAGAGTAGAAAATAATCTCAAGCCGGATAGTGCACACATTAATATGACGTCATTGATTATCGAGTAAACATTCAATACAAGGGCAATTTGGTCTAATCTAAGTGGTTTGCGTGAAGAGTTTCTTTCATACAATTCTTCGGGTAGGGGCGAAGCCCCACCCCCGCATAAGAACGTCTGAGCCCCGTCCCCACCCCCCCCGTCCCCCCCGTCCCCAACTCAAAAGAAATTTCCTCATCGATACTCTATAATAAAATTACCGCCTAATTAATGTGTCTAATCTAAAAAGTGGTTTTCTTGCAATGGGACGGTAGACATGTTTTTTTTTGGGGGGGGGGGGGGGGGGGTGGAGGGGTGGGTGGGGGGTGGAGGGGTGGGGGGGGGTGGTGTGTGTGGGTGGGGGGGGGGGTGGGGGGGGTGGGTTGGTTTCAGTGTTTCTTTCAGACTTTTTCCTCCCCGGAGAGGGGTGGGGGTACTTGAAATTTTCGGGGGCGGGGGTAGAATTTTCTGGGAGGGGGCGGACACTGGAAAAAGTATATAATTATATTTCGTTGAATGGGACGGTAGACATGTTTTTTTTTTGGGGGGGGGGGGGGTGGAGGGGTGGGGGGGGGGGGGTGGTGTGTGTGGGGGGGGGGTGTGGGGGGGGTGGGGGGGTGGTGTGTGGGGGGGTGGGTTGGTTTCAGTGTTTCTTTCAGACTTTTTCCTCCCCGGAGAGGGGTGGGGGTACTTGAAATTTTCGGGGGCGGGGGTAGAATTTTCTGGGAGGGGGCGGACACTGGAAAAAGTATATAATTATATTTCGTTGAATGGGACGATAGACATGTTTTTTTTGGGGGGGGGGTGGAGGGGTGGGGGGGGTGGTGTGTGTGGGGGGGTGTGGGGGGGTGGGGGGGGGGTGGTGTGTGGGGGTGGGTTGGTTTCAGTGTTTCTTTCAGACTTTTTCCTCCTCGGAGAGGGGTGGGGGGTACTTGAAATTTTCGGGGGCGGGGGTAGAATTTTCTGGGAGGGGGCGGACACTGGAAAAAGTATATAATTATATTTCGTTGAATGGGACGGTAGACATGTTTTTTTTTGGGGGGGGGGGGGGTGGTGGAGGGTGGGGGGGTGGGGGGCGGTGTGTGGCGGGATGGTATGTGTGGGGGGGTGGGGGTGGTTTGTGGGGGTGGGGGGTGGTGTGTGGGCGTGGGGGGTGGTGTGTGGGGGGGTGGGTTGGTTTTAGTTTAGAGAAAAGAGACAGCACTATCAGCCTAGCGCCCGTTGTACCCTTCCTCAACGGGCCATTTTTCTCGTTTCTTTTGTAAAGAATAATCGGCTTAAATCATAAAAGCATTAACCTTTTAGCTAAATATAGTCAAACCAACCATGATCTTTTCTAATGCTATTAGATTTATTGTTACTTATTGAGGTAACGCTAATATAAGGTTTTATTGCCATAAATAGATAGGTAGGGATGGTTGTGTTCAATTTCTGGTCAAAATATTTACTTAACACGACAACCAGTCGTAATGATACTGTAATGTAGGACTTTAAGATGGTTGTGTTCAATTTCTGGTCAAATATTAACTTAAAACAACAGGTCTAAATGGTACTTCAGTAGCTATGACACGTGACCAAGACAGTCTACAGTACCTGATGCTAGAGTCTGACTTACACAAAACCTCTCCACTTTAACACACGAACAGCCCCATATAGCCAGACTGTAGCCGATACACCAGCCGCCCCATCCATCATATCTCAAATTCCAGGTTTTTTATTCCCACACAGACGGCACAGGATGGGTTTTTTTCAGCACCCTCCACTCCCCCCCCCCCCTCCCCACACCATACAGATGTATCGCTAGGGTGAGGGATTGGGTATTCCCCAAAGATAAATATTATGTGATCCTACATTTAGTAAAGGATAACTGAAAAAAACATGTCCTTGTTTATCAAGCATTGGATATGTGTGCTTTTTTTGCTGTGTATGAGAGATTGTTATTTACATACATGTGTGTTTTCTTGCTTATATTTGTAAACAGAGGTTATTTACATACGAATTTGTTTTCTTGTGTAAACAAACGTAGTTTTTTGTAAAAAAAAAACAAATGTAATATATATAATACAGACATCCAGGGGTATACACGATTTTAAAAGAAGGCATGGTATAGATATACTATTTTCTTGCTTGAATAGTCTGGTTGCTTCTAAAAATTCTTGTGTCTTTAAAAATTTTAACAAGTGTAAAAAAATACCCAGAATAATTTTAAATCTATGTTCCTTTTAAACCATAAATCTTGTATTAAAATACCCTGGGTCAGTTTCTAGGTCTATCCGACACCTACAGGTACAACAACGGAAACAACGGGTCATCAGTTCATTGACCCTCCCTGAAAGATTAAGTTGACCCATCATCTCTCGGAAATCTTAAAAAAATTAATTAAGGCTACTGTGTAATTGAAGCTAATACTTCATGTCTCATTTAAACACCAGAGCTGTCACCTGGTCTGATGTTCTGTGAATTAAGAACTGTAATGTCCTTAATGTATTTTTTTAATTTAAAAAAAGTAGCCATATTTAAGTTTAATACACACTCTAAACGCACAAATACGAAGCATTGCATGCTTTCTGTTCTCTAATTTCCAATCACCCTGGAATTGGTTCACATTTTGGTGATTGTGTCATTTTTCGAAACAAAACAACACTAAGTCATATTAACGAAGTTAAGAATATTTATTAAGTGTATATTGAATACGAGCAGCGTGTATTTCTTCACAAATATTTTAGCTAGCCGCAGTGCACATTTCTTCACATAGCTAGTCGCAGTACAGATTTCTTCACATAGCTAGTCGCAGTACAGATTTCTTCACATAGCTAGTCGCAGTACAGATTTCTTCACATAGCTAGTCGCAGTACAGATTTCTTCACATAGCTAGTCGCAGTACAGATTTCTTCACATAGCTAGTCGCAGTACAGATTTCTTAACATAGCTAGTTGTAGTAAGGATTTCTACACATAGCTAGTCGCAGTACAGATTTCTTAACATAGCTAGTCGCAGTACAGATTTCTTCACATAGCTAGTCGCAGTGCACATTTCTTCACATAGCTAGTCGCAGTACAGATTTCTTCACATAGCTAGTCGCAGTACAGATTTCTTCACATAGCTAGTCGCAGTACAGATTTCTTCACATAGCTAGTCGCAGTACAGATTTCTTCACATAGCTAGTCGCAGTACAGATTTCTACACGTGGCTAGTCGCAGTACAGATTTCTTCACATAAAATCCAACATATCCTACATCCATCATCCAACATGTCCAACATGTCCAGCATCCATCATCCACCAAACCTTACATCCACCACCCATCAGACCCCTGCCCCGCATCACATGACGTCAGCGAGTAGAACCCTCCTGACATAGACATCTCCTGACGTCCTGGCACCAGAACTTTGGACGACGGCCGTTCAATCTTGGGCTGGGACGTTAAGCACAAACTCGATCAGACTGTATGACGTATTTGCTGATAATATGTGATCATGGTCCATCTCTTTAATTGGATGTGGGGGGGGGGGGGGGGGAGGAAGGAGGGGGAGAGCTAGGCGATGAAAAAAATGATAATAAAAAACGTGTAAATATTTTAAGCACTGAATGGAAAGTTTGCCTTGAGTGAGCTGGATTTAAAAAAAATTCCAACTGCATATTGATGAAATTTTTTTTTTATTAACCGTTTTGAAATTATCGAATAAATAAAGTTAAGATGTGTGATAACTCTCAGCATAGTTTGAAGTCATTATTTATTCATGCCATCTCGTCTGTAGAGCTCAGAGCCTTCAATAAACAGGTCTGGCCTTTCGCTGAGTGGGTCACGTGACATACTGACAGCTGACTTGTCACTGACTCGTTCAAGTTTTACACATTTTATTCGGTGACTTAAAAATATGAGTAAATATTTAATAACACGACCTAGCAGTTTTAAAACATACGTTGTCGTTATGTTAGTTAGATTGTAGTGAAACGAACGAATTCTAACAGAACTGTCCAAAGGGCAAATAAACATATTGAGTAACATTCGAGATCAATCGGCAGCATAATAATTTTATTCAAATGTTGAAATACTAGAACTAGACAGTTTTTGAATTTTCGAAAACGTTCGTATTATTGAAGCTAACGTCATGAAAGTTAGCTTTATGTTTAAAATTAATACAATAGCATTGTCTGTGAATGTTATGATAGCGTTACCGTTAAAAATAATACAATACCACTGTTTGTGAATGTTATGAGAGTTAGCGTTACCTTTAAAATTAATACAATAGCATTGTCTGTGAATGTTATGATAGCGTTACCGTTAAAAATAATACAATAGCACTGTTTCTGAAAGGTTTATCCATTCAAATAGATACGTTAAATCGAACAGTTTGTCTTGCTGCTTTCAACATTGAGCACTACAGTTGACCAACAAAACAACTTGACCACTAGATTTATTGAAAATGTTTTGTTGTATAGATCTGCTGCCCCTGGCAAAGCACTTTTAGAATCTTCAAAAGACTAAACAAAGACAATAAATTTGAAAAGAATTCAGTCGACAGATTTTTTTGGAGATTCTCTTTAAAACAACAACAAAATAACACATTCAATTATATTATTAAATCAAACAATTTTTCATTGAGACTATCATATTCTCCCGTCACTTAGAATCTTGACAATTTTTCACAATAGAAAGAGTGCGGTTTGAAAATAAAAACATTTCTAGCCGGCCACTAAATAAATGACGAGTAGACTAAAAGCTCTATGGGTTTTGTTTATTTGGAGATTTAAGTGGTTTTGATGATTGTTTGATTTTTTTTTTTAAAAACGGACGTTGAGAATAATTTGATGAAATACTAAAAATCCGACTCAATGGAAGCTTTAGGTCGTGCTAAAAGGTTAAAGGGCATGACTTCAACTGTCTATTTTATCACTGGAATGGACTAAATAATAAGAACATTCAATTCCGCATTACATTGAATTTTCCATAGGTTTCACAATTCTCAACTCAAAACTTAGCTAATTACGTGACACAGCTACACCATCGCGGTCATCAAATATTAAAATCTTTTTACTTGACTTAAAATCAAATTCATTTCATCCTCCAGAAAATTACTATCCCCAGGTGAAGTTTGAAAATATTTCTTAGAGCTAGGACATTTTACATCAATAAAGAGTTTTTTATGTAACGTTAAAATCATCAAACAATAAGATAAATGTTTCTTGAAAAAAGATTTGTAAATTTCTAAAATGTTATAGATAAAAACAAAACGAAAATATTCAGTAGGATTCTACGAAAGAAAAAAAAACAGAATTGATTAATAAAATTGTAAAGAATATAACTTGATTCAAAACAGCGAAATGTATTGCATTTTAATAGAGTTAAGAGCTAGTTTTATTTAAATTCGCTTTCACGAACTAGCGAGTCCTTGTGCCGAGTAGAGGGGGGTGGAGGGAAGAGGTTTGTAGCCAAGTCAAATATTAATTATCATTTTTACTGAAATCCTTTTCGTAGGAGGAAAGAAAACTGAAATATTTTTTTGTCAACTTTGTAATTATAAGTAAAAATATTATCGTACACAAACTAGTTTAAACTACTCCTAGTATTAAAATAATATCATTACTTCGCCAGCAATTCTTGTAAACGATAAAACACATTCAATACCACGTATCTACTACAAAGTAAAGGCTAGTTTTAGATTTCTTGTGCGCTATTCAAGGGGGAGATACGATCCTAATATGTGGGATGTAGTGTGCTATTCTAAGGGGGATATACGACCCTAATATGTGGTATGTAGAACCTATTCTTTAGCTGGGGACAAAAAATTTCGGCATTCCAAATTAGGATTTCGGAACCCTAACGATCTAGCCTCGTAATCTGTTTCGGCGCCACCCAGCTGATCTGTTTCCCCCAATTGATGTTGTTTGTTTAACGCTACCCAACTGATGTGTTTACCCCCAATTGATGTTGTTTGTTTAACGCTACCCAACTGATGTGTTTACCCCCAATTGATGTTGTTTGTTTAACGCTACCCAACTGATGTGTTTACCCCCAATTGATGTTGTTTGTTTAACGCTACCCAACTGATGTGTTTACCCCCAATAGATGCTGTTTGTTTAACACCGGCTACTGATGTGTTTACCCCAATTGATGTTGTTTGTTTAACGCTACCCAACTGATGTGGTTACCACCAATTGATGTTTGTTTATCATAACGTTTTAAACACATACATGCATATGTGATGTTTGTATGCCAGTATGATATCGAAAGGGAATACTTTTAATTGCTCGCATGTTGTCTATGTCAAGAATTTTTTAACAGCAAACAATCATTATTTCTTTTATTTATTTATTGTATCTACTCATGCATTAATTCTAACATTATATAGGGGTCGGCGTGGTCGAGTCGGTAACTGGTAATCGGATATAACCATTGGTTAGATCACTGAATCAATGACTGGTGATCAGACCCACATAAGTTTTTAAATGAAATTATAATGACTTAGTTGTTAAAATATCAATGGATTGAATTAAACAATATAAATTATTAATCTTGGTGTCATTTCAGGGCACATTTTAAAAAAATAAAAAATAAAACAGCCAATTAGTGTCTGTTGTATTAAACTATCAGTTTGGTTAGGCTTAAGCTGACATAGAAATGGTGCAAGTAAAAGACATAATTATCTTCCATTGGTATTATCTTCATCACACAAGCCACCTAGTCCAATTCCTGCCATGTTTATCTGATGTTTCTTTTTCTTTATACAAAAAAAAAGTCAAGTAGACAAACACAGAATTTATTCAGAAATGACAAAGTTACTAATTAGATTTTTAGCTGCCTTAAAAACATTGCATACACATTACTGGCTAATGAAACACGTGAGGTATTCCCGTCAATTAGATTATCCCCCATCGATATCCCTGCACATGTGGCAGGACAAGGAGAGCGCGTGGATTATGTCGATATTTCCATAACCCCAGCCCTGAATGTTGGGGGAGGAAACGGCAACACTCGAGTATAGAGGCCCCATCACGTGACTTGGTTAAACTGACCAATGGCTGAGACGGTGAACATTTAGCTGGGGACTTAAACCGTGACGTAGCTTGTTCAATGCAGGTGTTTAGGTTTCCTGTAACAAGTGACTGTACTTTTGGAAAAGAATAGAAACAAGCTCTTAAAGTTCGTTAAATTTATAAAGTACAGGCTGCATATGCACTACCAGCACGGAAATATTTTTTTTAAAATAATCTTTTACAAATTGTAGAACATTAAAAAATTCAACTTTTTTTTTTTTACTGAGGATGTTTTTAATGTGTTACTATAATAACATTCTAAAGTTGACTCTCAACAATTGCATAAAATATTGGAATAAATATATATATATGTATATATATATATATATATATATATATATATATATATATATATATATATATATATATATATTTGACTTGGATCCTCTGCCCAAAAGCTAATACTTCGTATGTAGTATATTGAAATCTGTATCTAAAAGTGCTTACAGTTTTAAAGTACAACAACAATAGCTATAGTTAAGTAATCTTGAATTTTAATGTATTTTAATTAAAGATAAAATACACGTGAAAATCTACATTGAAAGAAAAGAGCTGGTTAACATTTCCATTATAAAGAATTAACAACATGATTTCTTTTAGTTTCCTAAATTCGTTTTGGGTACTTTGATATTCTTCAGAGCTGGATGCATATAATTTGTTTCGGTCTGGATTTTAAAATTCAATAGCAGACTTCCTTTACTTCTTAGACGAACAGAACGCTGGGCTAAAAGCTGAAAGATAAAAGCCACTTCAGTCGCTGGCCTGACGTCAAGACTTCAAATGATGGGCGCGGTCTGAATGCAAGAGGACATCTATCGGGCATTATTGGAACCATTGTAAAGGGCATCTAGCGGGCATTATTGGTGAAATTATTGTAGAGGGCAGCTTGCTGACGTTATTCTTGGCCATATTCGGAGACATAAACCTACGCTTGTCTCGTTTCTCGGTCATTATTTTGTCGTTTTTAAGATAAAGAATTGAGCTACATAACTGATTGGTAAGATTTAGATTTGGCTTTTGCAAATTTGATTTGATTTTGCAATATCAGATGTTATAAATATGAATGGTCAATGATTAAGTTTTTATCACACTATGACATAGAAACAACATAAAATAATTTGTCGAGTTGATTTTTAAAAACTTTTAAATAAACAATTACAAATGTGGATGTTATTATCTTTAAAGCTGAACACTTGTATAACGATTCTCCAATCCAATTTTTAAAATCCACAAACTAGTTGTCCACAGATTGTAAACCTTAAGCCTAAAGACCCTCCATATTATATTGTAAACTTTGAGCCAGAAGATTCTCCAAATTAATTGTCCACAAATTGTAAACTTAGAGCCTGAAGATTCTCCATATAATCAAATACCTTTTAACTACTTTACACATTGTCCAATTTCCCCCATATTCTCTCCAGTGTCTCACAAAATAATATTCTCCACCAGACGCTAATTCAACTAGGATTTAAAAAACAAAACAACACATTCAATCTGCACATTTAAATTAGCGCTATATTTCCTGTTATGTTATTATCACATTATTTCCAGTTCGGATAATACCCGGTCCCCCCCCCCCATTTATTGAAACATGCTAGAACGGAGCTAGTAGATACAGGTTATTCTCTGTGGAATGAAAAGAGAAATGCAGTTTTTTCCTTACAGAAAATCATCCTTTAGTAGTTTTATTTGAGGACCGACAACTCTGCCCTTTCCGTGTCCACAAAATAGTTTTCGAACCTGTATTGCTCCCACCCACGATACGACTGTATTAATTAAACTGGTTGATTTCCATTTGACCACAATATAGGCAGAGTTATCGAGCCAGTATTGTACCCATACATGATACCCTTACATTACGTATAGGGCCTACTGGGTGATTTCCATTGGTTCACAAAATAGGCTGAGTTATCGAGCCAGTATCGTATCCACTGATGGTCCATTAGTTGAAAAATACCAAAACTAAATTAAATAAATTATGCAAACCTTATTATTTATATTACAAATAAAAACGTAATTAAGAAAATGGTATACATAATCAGAAAATAGTTCAATTAATATATATATATATATATATATATATATATATATATATATATATATATATATATATATATATATATATATATATATATATATATGTGTGTGTGTTTGTGTGTGTGTGAGTGCGTACGCACGTGTGTGTGTATGTCTGTGTTCTCTGTGTTTACTTATATTACTTTAAAAAAACACGAACCATAAAAATGTCAGCCAATTTAAAACCCATTACCTCCCCGGATATTAATTTATTTTGTCCTAAAGCCCAGGCAGGCCCATATTTTGAGGTAAAAAAATTTAACGTATATAAAATGTTCCTGTCCAGTTGTAGTGCCCCCATTGATTATATTGATTTATCGCTTCGGACCCGTTGATCCTTTACATGAGACCCAGTTCATTAAGTTGACCTGCCTTTGTGATCAAGTAGATGAAGTGTATTGATCTTTAATTGTGACCAAAATCAGCTATGGACAAGATCTGTTACAGTGGTTCCCAGTCTAGCCTGTGATAGTTTGGTGGTTGGGCCAAGTGGTCAGATCTAGTACTGTGGTTCCCAGTCTAGCCAGTGATAGTTTGGTGGTTTGGCCAAGTGGCCAGAGTACAGTGGTTCCCAGTCTAGCCAGTGATAATTTGGTGGTTTGGCCAAGTGGCCAGATCTAGTACAGTGGTTCCCAGTCTAGCCAGTGATAGTTTGGTGGTTTGGCCAAGTGGCCAGAGTACAGCGGTTCCCAGTCTAGCCAGTGATAGTTTGGTTGTTGGGCCAAGTGGCCAGATCTAGTACAGTGGTTCCCAGTCCGGCCAGTGATAGTTTGGTGATTTGGCCAAGTGGCCAGATCTAGTACAGCGGTTCCCAGTCTAGTCAGTGATAGTTTGGTGGTTTGGCCAAGTGACCAGATCTAGTACAGTGGTTCCCAGTCTAGCCAGTGATAGTTTGGTGGTTTGGCCAAGTGGCCAGATCTAGTACAGCGGTTCCCTGTCTAGCCAGTGATAGTTTGGTGGTTGGGCCAAGTGGCCAGATCTAGTACAGCGGCTACCAGTTTAGCCAGTGATAGTTTGGTGGTTTGGCCAAGTGGCCAGATCTAGTACAGCGGCTACCAGTTTAGCCAGTGATAGTTTGGTGGTTTGGCCAAGTGGCCAGATCTAGTACAGCGGCTACCAGTTTAGCCAGTGATAGTTTGGTGGTTTGGCCAAGTGGCCAGATCTAGTACAGCGGCTACCAGTTTAGCCAGTGATAGTTTGGTGGTTTGGCCAAGTGGCCAGATCTAGTACAGCGGCTACCAGTTTAGCCAGTGATGGTTTGGTGGTTTGGACGCGGAACACATCACATATATTTTTCCCGTGTACTTATTACGAGCCATTAATCGGATGTTCTTAATAAGTATTAATTAATCTTATGTGATCTAAACTTTTAGTTGAAAATTTTTTAAACGACAAACTACTGTTTTTTTTCAAATAAATAAACCTAAAAAGTTTAAATACAAATATACAAACAAGATAGGATCGCCATCTTTAAATACGATGTTCAAAAAGTTAAAGAATGTATGCAACATTATACTTTCTGCGCGGCACTCATTTACAAGAAATAAACGTAAAAAATAAAAACAAATTGGAAAGATTTCCAGTGAGTGTTTTGTTATGGTTTTGGTGCCAACAAAAAACAGCTTAAATATCACTTAAATAAAATTACGTGTATTAGTTCGAGCATCTCATAATCTCTAAATCTTTTAAGTCGCTGGAAAAATTATTTCTAAATGTTTTTCACGTAGCGCCATTAAACACATTTAAATAAAACCGTTAGTCTGAAGACCTTTTGATGCTAGCCTTTAAGTCCTCGCCTATCATGGGACGCATGAATTAAACATCCACTTTGCTGGCGTATAAATACAACACCTCACACGCTGATCCTGTATATGATTGGTGAACACATCTTCTCATGTGCTCCTATCAAAATTCATGAGCTATGAATAACTAATAATGATAATATAATTTCTTTTTTTTAAATAACGTATTCTGGTACGTTATGAGATCAAGATGACTGGGATCAAGATGATTAAGAATAAGATGACTGAGGTCAAGATGGCTGGGTTCAAGATGGCTGAGAATAAGATGACTGAGAATAAGATGACTGAGGTCAATGATATTGAATGCTTTGGTCTTGTCTCAATTATCCCCTTTCGGCTCTCCAATTGTTTGTATGCTCCCTTCTCCCCGCACCAATGTATGTATGCCCTCCTCCCCACACCAATTTGTGTATGCCCCCTTCTCCCCACACCAATGTATGTATGCCCTCCTCCCCACACCAATTTGTGTATGCCCCCTTCTCCCCACACCAATGTATGTATGCCCCCTCCTCCCCACACCAGTTTGTGTATGCCCGCACCTCCCCACACCAATTGGTGTATACCCCTCCCCACACCAATTTGTGTATGCCCCTCCTCCCCATACCAATGTGTGTATGACCCCTCCTCCCCACACCAATGTATGTATGCCCCTCCTCCTCACACCAATGGTGTATGCCCCCTCCTCCCCACACCAATTGGTGTATGCGCCCTCCTCCCCACACCAATGTATGTATGCCCCTCCTCCCCACACCAATGTATGTATGCCCCCTTCTTCCCACACCAAAGTATGTATGTTCCCTTCCCCCCATACCAATGTCCGTATGCCCCTACCTCCCCACATCAATGTATGTATGCCCCCTCCACCCCACACCAATTTGTGTATACCCCCTCCCCACAACAGTTTGTGTATGCCCCTATCTCCTCACACCAATGTATGTATGCCACCTCTTCCCCACACCAATTTGTGTATGCCCCTCCTCCCCACACCAATTTGTGTATGCCCCCCTACCCCACAGCAATCGGCATGGTATCCGAAGATTGTCTTGTTTGATTGAGACGGCCAAACATTCCGGATGTAATGCCGGATTGATTGATGTGTCCGATGGCCCAGTTATCTTAACGACTTTCCTGACCCAAGCTCTAAGCCAGCAGGAGACGGAATTATTTCATTCTGATATTGTTGTTTTAGTAAGAGACATAATGAGCACCATTTACATAGGATTGATACGATGCATTAGAAAAAGAAAAACTAACGAGAGGATTTATATCTAAAGCTATTTTCTTAAGGGGCGGTAAAATGCGAGGGGTGATTGAAGACATATTGCGAAGTAATGTAATATTTAATTGGTATTAATTAAGGCACAGAGAGCCAAGATAACAAGCCACTAAACGTGCTATTCCTTATCTACAAATCCGTGTCTACAATAGCAGTTAAACGCTGAACTCTAAAATACCTGAATATATATATTTTCTCACCATCTATGTTTTTACAATTATTAGCTAATCCATGTAGCCTACTTAATTAAATATAATTTAATTTTTCTAGAACTTAAGTAACCGTCAACTTGCTTTTCAGAGAATTGTTAGTTTAATAATATAATGTCGCTACTGTGAGAAGTATCTTATTTTTTTTATATAACACACATTTCATGCAGTTTCAACATAGACACAACCCAACTACGTCACTTCCTCTCAGAAGTCCAGTTGTCTCTCAACATAGACACAACCCAACTACGTCACTTCCTCTCAGAAGTCCAGTTGTCTCTCAACATGCTTTACGCTCTTGACTTGATATCACTCACTTTCGAAACAGCATCCACCCCTACCCTCATTGTGTCTTATAATTATTCTATTTATATATTTTAAATATTTCTGTGGATAATTGCAACTACCATTTTTTAAGCTAGATCTGTACACCTGCCGTTTATAAACCTAACCTAAAAATCACCACACACTCACAAAATCCTTTACACTTTGAAGATGTTACCATCAACTTCGCTTCGTCGTAGAAACATTCACCGATTAAAATAATTAATCTACTCTACTCGACTTTAATTAATTTTACGCTCTTAATTTAGTATTTAATGGATGCTGACAGTTTTTTTTTAAACGTGTCAATCGTTTTTTATTAACAGCCATGGAAGTGACTTTAAAATCTTGCGGTAACTAGGTGCTTGGGTCTGGCGTGTCGACTGGTTTAGCCTATGTTACGTGCGGCGGGTAACTAGTTTTACCTGAATTTTAATCTCCGCGCCGTTTTTATCAAGTGCACTATAAATATTTCTGATTAACTCTGATAATTAAATCCATTTTTTGCCAATTATCCTGTCAGGTTTAGTTAAGATGAGATAGAAAATCTAGTCGAAGCCAACAGTTAAAGAGAACTAGTGAGGATCTTGCTAAAAGAATCTTTGGGACATTAAATTTCTCTCCCTGAGAAGACTGCAATAATAGTTCAGGAATTTTTTTTTAATAAATTAATTTGAATTTACTAATTAACATAATGAATATTTCGCATTGGAACTTAAGATTATAATTAAATGTATAAACGGGATAAGGTACTAAAATTTCAAATTATAATGACTGTATCCTGTATCTACATCTCATCTTAAAGGTAACCATACTTTGACAAAGATCTCTAGTCATAAACCTACCTGAATCTAACTCAAACACCCCCCCCACACACACACCCTTGTCCTGGTAATGTATCTGCTTTGGTCTAACATGAAATATACACCCTACCTTATCTCCTAATAAGGTCCTGATCACGTTTATAACTACTGCTGGTGAAATGACCACTTTTCCAATAAATCAATACTGACCCGATATGGATTATTCCCCAGGTCCCATAAAAAGTGACATTTACTGCCCCTATACGTCGGGTCTCAACACTCTCATCCCAACTACCGACATCCCATATTTTCTTTTTTTCATTAATCACTCGCTTTTCTTTCGGCGACATCCGGGTTTTGTGGATCTAAAAATAGCGGGCTGTCTTCGAACACTTCCGGTGATTTAAGCTATATTTATTCTTTCTGTATCCCTGTTTCCTTCTGCGCTAGACTTCCTCTAACTCAATCTCCAGTTTTTCTTTTAGAAATAAAATTATCTCCTAAAACAGATTTCCAGTTTTCCGGCATATGTCTACCCATGAAAGGCAACATGTTGAATCATCGACAAATTCGGGAGATAAAAAAATGTCAAGACATCGTGTAATAAGCATGATTTTAAGCCTAAATATATAGACCTTTCAGCAAAACAAATTTCACAAATTTCAAAGTTTGCGTGCTATGTTTATACGCATCTTGTATTTTACTTGTATAAAAGGGGACAACTTTTTACACCTCGCCGCCAGCATATTAAAGAAAAACGCCGAAGAAAGAACTGGATTTGTTTCACAATACCTTTCAAAGACCATGTTTTCGCCTGTCCACTTCATTAGTCTCCACTTTCAGACAACGACTTTGTGTGTATTTACTGCGCTGTATATGGCCTGTCGGTTAGTTTCAGGGACGCCTGCCAATTTACTTTTCGATATATTTTACTGATAGAGATAGATAATAAAATATCTAGGCCTACTCAACTAAAATGTCAAACAGCGAAAAATATTTTGTATAAAACACGCAAGCTAAAAATAGTATACGTTCATGTTCTGGAGTGTATTGAGAAAATTAAAATTAATTGTGATTTTAACCTTTATAAAACGTTTCAGTTAAGCGCAAGGGCTTAAATCAAAATAATCCTTTGTTTTGTGCAAGTACAATTATATGCAAGCTGAGCTTTCTAAAAAGCCAAACCTGTGTCCATAACACCATCATACACACCAGCATAAGCGAGCTTAGCTCCATACAACGTGTCTCTTGCCTATTAGACCAATGTAAACACTAACTCTATTATCTCTTACAGAGGGCCGCCATGTTGGTTACCACGAACTGAAGCGCCATCTAAGTGTGTCTCCTGTGGTGTCAGTCAACCAGAGGTCTAACACCATGGACACCATGAACACCATGAACACCACGACACTCACGCCATCTAGTCCTCTTAGCCTGGACCCTGAAAGGTAACTCAAATCATCTAACTTTGTCTTGGTCCATGAAATGTTACATGAAAGGTAACTCAAATCATCTAGCTTTGTCTTGGTTCATGAAATGTTACATGAAAGGTAACTCAAATCATCTCGCTACAACTTGGTCCATGAAATGTTAGTGACATATTGAAGGTGTGTTATTAACGTGTCTGGGAAAGTTCGATGGTTCAATCATTGGACTTGATCTCTTGATCAGGAACACCTGAGGTGTCGGATGATTATACAAACTTTAACTCAAACTTTTAATAGACTTGGAAATTAATAAACAAAAAGAATGGGAAAGAGATGATTTAATTATTTTTTTTATTGTTTGATTGTGCTAGATCGCAAACCAAGTCAGGAATGATTTTCTTTGATTTTATTACACCATTTGGATTTAATTTTTTTTAAAATACATCACATTTTCTCATCTGCAGTAATATCGAAGTTAAGTTTTAAATTAAATTTTAAATTTAGACTCAGTTGTAAGAGATCAGAGTTAAATTTTAAACATAGGCCTACTGCAAATTTAACTCGAAAGCTGGGTTGGAAAATTTTTAATGTAATTCTGTAATTATTTTTCTATATTTACAACAGCAACAAAATTTAAAATATAATCAGCTGAGTTTAAAAAAATTCTTCACCTGCTAAAACCTTATAAAATACTAGAATTTACGTTTCGCGAGACACCGTATTTGATCTGATAAGCCATTTTTAAAAATCCATTTTAAATGAGGCTTCTGGTTAGAAATTAATTAAGGGACAATCATTATGTTTTGTGAACTAAAAATATCTACATCACATGGCTGACCCAATCACTTTGTTGAGTGGACTAAAAATGTGAGCCAATCATTCTGTTTTGTGAACTAAAAATATCTATAACACATTACTGACCCAATTACAAAGTTGAGTGGACTAAAAATATCTACATCACGTTACTGACCTAATTACAAAGTTGAGTGGACTAGAAATGTGAGCCAATCATTCTGTTTTGTGAACTAAAAATATCTACAGCACATTACTGACCCAATTACAAAGTTGAGTGGCCGAAAAATGTGAGCCAATCATTCTGTTTTGTGAACTAAAAATATCTACAGCACATTACTGACCCAATCACTTTGTTGAGTGGACTAAAAATGTGAGCCAATCATTATGTTTTGTGAGCTAAAAATATCTACATCACATGGCTGACCCAATCACTTTGTTGAGTGGACTAAAAATGTGAGCCAATCATTCTGTTTTGTGAACTAAAAATATCTATAACACATTACTGACCCAATCACTTTGTTGAGTGGACTAAAAATGTGAGCCAATCATTATGTTTTGTGAACTAAAAATATCTACATCACATGGCTGACCCAATCACTTTGTTGAGTGGACTAAAAATGTGAGCCAATCATTCTGTTTTGTGAACTAAAAATATCTATAACACATTACTGACCCGACACAAAGTTGAGTGGACTAAAAATATCTACATCACGTTACTGACCCGACACAAAGTTGAGTGGACTAAAAATATCTACATCACATTACTGACCTAATTACAAAGTTGAGTGGACTAAAAATGTGAGCCAATCATTATGTTTTGTGAACTAAAAATATCTACAGCACATTACTGACCCAATTACAAAGTTGAGTGGACTAAAAATATCCACATCACATGGCTGAGCAGACGATCTACCCCGCTGTGCCTGTCGAGTGCTGTAAGGTTTCCATCTCTTCAAATTTCCCGCCATTACCGCAGGAACTTAGGAAACAACAACTCACCGTCTGCTTGTACTTCCGCTTATAACGCGTATGATTTCAATACCGCCATTTTTCTATTTTAATTTTTGCTCCTCTGATTTAATTGTCGACACATTATTTCTTATTTAAAGCCCCGCTTTTAGTGCGATATTGATTATTTTTTCTCCATTACGGAATACGAACAGCTGTTTCTGTGAGCCAATGTATTTCTTACATCTTATTTCTCACTAATTTTAACGCTTGAAACGGTGTTGGTCTCTAAATGTCTCGCTGGATAAATGACAAAAACAATAAAAATATATTTTGTTTTACAAGTTGTTTTTTTTTAATAGCAGATGGTATTAAATTAGCCGAATTATGTTTTTAATTGCAAATATAAACAGTGATTTAAAAATTTAAATACTTTGTTTTTAAAACACAAATTGTTTAAAGATACAATTTACGTATTTTGGATCACCTGCTGAAGAACGGCCAATTCTAACTGACGTCATCAAGATTATCACGGTTGTTGTTTTTATATTGATTAGTCTGATGTTGTTTCACAACGTAAGTCCTTCCGCTGTCGTTAGCGGATATGGGATAACTAGCCGGATTAAGGGAGAGATTACATTCTATTGTTGCTGTATTGTTTCCACCAAACTGATTGACGTTCCCAAAGTGTACCGGAAACTAAAGGAGGGAGGGAATGTGGGTTAATCGCTCTTCTGTCGCGGAGAATAGAAAAATAGACTCTAATGTTGGCGTTTAAAGTTGGATGGAAAGCTGATGAGGAAATAAATCTTAGCCAGCTTGTTGAGATTAAGTTTAAGCGAATTGGTTTTCAGCTTTCGATTTAGAAAAAAAAACCTTGAACTGGTTTTATTTAGTTTTAAACTTTTTTTAGAACTTTGAATTTCCAGACTATACATCATGTTATTTTTACATCGAAGTCATTACGTCACCATGATAAAAATATTATAAATGAAACTCAAATAGAGTAAGAAGACTATTAAGGAAACATTTAATTATACCATCTTTGATGTGTGTTGGCGTTTTATTCAATCAAAAATCTCAAAATAAATTTGTTAATATTTTTAAGTTAGTCTTTTTCGTCCGAAAAGTAATATTTTTTTTTAATAAGCTGTAGAAAATTGAAGTCAAATTTAAGCACTACGTGTTCTAAATGTAACATCACAGCGACAGAGGCGTAGCGACCCTTCCCGGCGCCCGGGGACAAACTTTTCGATTTGAACCCTCCCTCAAGCTTTTGATTTGCACCCCCCCCCCTCGAGATTTCCATTTGCACCCCTCCCCCTCTCAAACTTTTGATGTGCACCCCCCCCCTCGAGATTTCCATTTGCACCCCGCCCTCAAACTTTCAATTTATTTTTCCAACCCATTTTGGCGCCCCCTAAGGTCTGCACCCGGGGACATATGTCGTCCCCCCCGCCCCCCCCCCCCTCGCTACGCTACTGCACAGCGACACTCTGAGCCACACGACTAAGCAATAAACGACTTGCTCGCTGTTTCCTTTGTCAAACTAAATCAAGACACGTTAAAGCCTCCGTTTATTTCCCACGACGGTTGCATTTGTTGACATAGACATTCACACAATAATTTCAAACGTTGTGGTCTATGAGCCAGTTTTTGTCTAATTTAACATTTTGTTTAGTAAAACATATCAATGTAACGTGCAAGCTACCGTTTGTTTTTCTATAATATCTTACAGATGACAACTTACACTTGCTTATTATACAGATGTGTAAAAAATTCATAATGAAAGCTTAAAATTCCTCTTATTTAAAAAAATCGCCAAGTTTATATTCACACATTTACACATACTTATTTTCTCACACACATACGTATCATTTTTAAAACAATTTTTAATTTCTACAACATATATATTACTAGTAGTAATCCATCCGCTATGACGATTCTCATTCCTATAAAAATGCATATCTTTTTCACAAATAATTTGTAACATTTTCATAGCATATAACTCCTATGAAACATATTTCCACTAACGAAACAATTCCACAAACTAAACGTTTCCACACAATTAACAATTCTACAAAGTTAACAATTCCACAAGCTAAACAGTTCACACAAAGTTAACACAAGTAAATATTTCGAAAAACGCTGTTCATATTTCTAATAACATTCATTACATTTTGAAAACACACACCAACAAACTTCAACAAGAAAACACTTTTACACTTTTACACTTGTCTACGCGGCACAACTCTTAAGTATCGGTTATTTTTAGCTTTAAGGTGAAATGAAATTTTTCTAGTTCACTCACTGGAAAATGGTAATTTACGCGTGCACCAGTTTCTCGGTTAGAAACTAACCCCCCCTCCCCCACCCCACCCCCATCACTTGCTACAGATTTAGTGCTATAATTTCCATGGATCTCTCGTCCGTGGAGATTTAGTTTTATGGACAGGGAGGCACCAACATTGAAACCAGATAGGATTCACACAAGAACATTGGTTTTTATACTCCTCCTTCAAGAGTCTGTTTATTTTATCAGTTGTATACGCGCTAGATACGACATACATTTTCCCAATTTTTTTGTAACCTAATGTTCAGATCAAGTTAGTTCTGGATAGCACATTAAGTGTTTATTTTGTGGTAACGACTTGATGTAGAGTGTTTCTAATAGTGAAAGGCGTTCAAGTGATAATGTGTAGGGTGGGGAAGATTGTGTGTGTTGTGTGTGTGGGGGGGGGGGGGGTGAGGGGTGGTATAGCGCTGCTCCACACACAAGGGTGTACTAAAGTTTTTGGACTGAGAGAAATGAAAACACCAGCCATAATTTTGAAAGGGGCGATAGAGGTGGGGGGTGGGGGGGGGGGTCTTGAAAATTCACCATAATAAATAACCTCGATAGTTTGTTGATTCGTTAGCCTAGGGTTTTGTCCCCCCCCCCCCAACCCACTGACTAGGGTTTTGTCCAACAGTTGACCCCTACCCCCCCACTGACTAGGGTTTGTTCAACAGTTGACTCCCCCCCCCACTGACTGGGTTTTGTCCAAAAGTTAACCCTCACCCCCCACGCACTGACTAGGGTTTTGTCGAACAGTTGACCCCCCACTGACTAGAGTTTTGCCCAACAGTTGACCCCTCCCCCACTGACTAGAGTTTTGTCCAACAGTTGACCCCCCCCCCCACTGACTAGAGTTTTGTCCAACAGTTGACCCCTACCCCCCCACTGACTAGGGTTTGTTCAACAGTTGACTCCCCCCCCCCCACTGACTGGGTTTTGTCCAAAAGTTAACCCTCACCCCCCCCCCCCACTGACTAGGGTTTTGTCCAACAGTTGACCCCTCCCCCACTGACTAGAGTTTTGTCCAACAGTTGACCCCCCCCCCCAGTGACTAGGGTTTTGTCCTACTGTTGACCCCCCCCCCCCCCCCACTGACTAGGGTTTTGTCCAACAGTTGACCCCCCCCCCCACACTGACTAGGGTTTTGTCCTACAGTTGACCCCCCCCCCCACTGACTAGGGTTTTGTCCAACAGTTGACCCCCCCCCCCCACTGACTAGGGTTTTGTCCAACAGTTGACCCCCCCCCCCCACTGACTAGGGTTTTGTCCAACAGTTGACCCCCCCCCCACTGACTAGGGTTTTGTCCAACAGTTGACCCCCCCCCCCCCCCACTGACTAGGGTTTTGTCCAACAGTTGACCCCCCACCCACTGACTAGGGTTTTGTACAACAGTTGACCCCCCCCCTTCACTGACTAGGGTTTTGTCCAACAGTTGACCCCCCCCCACTGACTAGGGTTTTGTCCAACAGTTGACCCCCCCCCACCCACTGACTAGGGTTTTGTCCAACAGTTGACCCCTCCCCCCCTCCCCCACTGACTAGGGTTTGTTCATTAACTAATGATCCGTTGACAAGAAGTCATTATATTAGTTGATCACCTATAGACTTGGGTCGGTCCAACACCTACAACCATCACTACATGGTGCTGGACTTCAGTTTGTGATTAATTGTTTGTTTCAATGGTGAGCATTGAACTACGCGAGTTGAACTCACGTGACGAACTGGCAGTGTCACGTGACACGGATAATCTGCCGTGAGTGGCTGAAGGGGAAACAAGCGAAAACTGGGGAAAATAACCGCTTATTATTTGGAGGGCTGTTTCTCTTCTGTAGATATGATGCTTCACGTGTCTTGACAACTAGATTCACCCCCCCCCCCCCCCCCCTCACCATGCCCACCCACCCAGTTCACTATTCCCAAGGACGCAGCCTTGTCCTGACCAACATAAAAAGTTACTTTTAGTGTTGATATCACGTGGTACCCCGTAGCGTCGTGAGCGAGAGCAAGGGAAAAAGTGGGGCGAATCCGCCGCTGAACTGAGTTTAAAGAACAAAAGGGTTAAAAAGCTCATAACCCATGCGTGAATAAAAACTTTAACGTGTTCTCCAGTCTCACGATCGAAACACAAACAGTGAAAAAATGTGTGGGTTCACTATACTCTTGTGCCTGAAATACGACTTACACGGTTTAAGGTTAAAGGTGTCTGGTGATGTTTGTTGATGTTTAACACAAAATAACACGTTAAAAACGTGAAGTTATTTTTTATTCCGTGTGGTAATCTTCGTGTGTGTGGTCAGCCGAATAGAAACATCTGATTAGCTAGTTTAAGATGTTAGTGCTGTTACAGATCAGTGTTTCTTCCAGACTGTTTTTCTCTGTGGGAGGAGGGGGCACTTGAAATTTTCGGGGGTGGGGGCGGAATAAAATGTTTCGCGGGGGGGGGGGGGAGGAGGGGGTGCGGACATTGTTAAAAGTATATATTCTCTATATAAATTCCATTTCGTTCGGGAGCCCCCCCCCCCCCCCCCCACCTCCGAAAAGATGCCTGGAAGAAACTCTGTTACCGATGTAGCCTATCAAGTAATAGTACGGGGTGGTTAACACAGGAAGATGTTTGTCTACTGATTGTGGTAGGAGAATGGGAAATGGTCGAATACAATGTGGGACTGATAGATAGTGATTGGATATTGCATTAAGTAGTGCGTCTAACCTAGACCAAGTTATTCAATTTGTTGTTTAAAACCATTTAAACCTATATAGCATCCTAAAAATGAAATGTTTTTTTTTTCTATCGTTTCAGTGCCGCAGAGATCGAAAGACTCGGGAACATGAAAGCCAGTATACAACACAGCTACCTGTGGGTGGTCTTCGCCTTGGGCTTCCCCGGAAACATCTTCTGCATCATCACCGTGCTGTCCATGCAGACGATGACCCCGGCCACGTTCTTCGTGTCGCTGTTGGCGCTCTGCGACGGCGCCACCATCTTGGTGAAAATCATCTTCCAACAGCTGGCATTAAACCAGGTCCCTATCGGCACCGTCGGCTGCAAGATGAGGTTCCTCCCCATGTTCCTCTCCCTCCTGGCCAACTGGGTGCTTGTGCTCATCTGTGCGGAACGGTTCGTATCGGTGTGTTTCCCGCTGAAGAAAGCCTACATCATCACCAAGAGGCGGAGCTACATCATCACGGCCATACTGTCGACGGTCCTGTTCCTAGGCATGTCGTGTCTCTTCAGCCTGATGTGGGACAGCGACGAGACTGGCGTCATGTGCGGCACACACGAGGAGTACTACGACTTCTGGACCCGCTGGTGGTACTGGATCAACGCCTTCCTACTCATCTTCATCCCATTCGTCTTCATCGTCATCTTCACCGCACTCATCGTCCGTGGACTCATGCGATCCCGCCACGACAGACGCTCCATCATGCGGCACAGCTCAAAAGGTCAAGACGGCAACCGGCGTCTGATAGAGGAAGCAGAACGTCTCGAGAGAAGCATCACCATAATGCTCATCTTCGCCGCCGTCATCTTTCTCCTCTTGACTCTGCCCGCTTGTATATTCATCCTCGGATACAAGGAAAGCAAAGATCAGCTGGTCGAGCAACAGTGGCAGCTGTTCGAACAGATACAATACGTGCTGATCGACTCCTCCCACGCCATCAACTTTTTCCTCTACTTCCTCAGCGCCCAGAGGTTCCGCCATCAGTTTTTTAACATACTCCGGTGTAGGCGATGGCGAGCAACCAATCGTAAGTCTCGTTGCATTGAGGTCTCGGTTACCAAATACACCATAGCACGCTCGAATGAGGACGTGAGTCAGGTGTGACCGTGAATACACGAAGCTTTACGTTAGGCCGACGGCTGCCTTAAGTTCACTACTAATGATTTCACTTGTGTATAAAAGTTATAACCCGAACAGGCACTGTTTTATAATAGAAATTAAGCTTTCGTGCTTTTGATTTTTTTTGTTGAATTAATATCGCATTAATGTCACCCCCTTAAAAACCTTAGTTAAGCTTTTATTATGCTAAACATCATTTGAGAGATTCAGTTTAAATTTTCCCCGCTTTGAATCTTAATTATAAAGTGAAGTTTTATGTAATAAAAAGAACGCTGCCTATGTGTACAAGTAGTGTTATGTGTTTAAAATGTGCAACCGCGAGTTTTTAGCTTTGTCTGGGTTTTATAAGATGGGAATCAATTATTTACATAAACGCTCGTTAATGTTTACATTTTTCTTATCAATAAAATCAAAACACTATTTTACAAAATCTACAAAATATTTCCTCAACCTTGCTGGGTGTAAAATGTTTACAGCCTCTAGATCTGCATGTGAAACACCACTAACCTAGCTGTGCTACTTTACCTTAGTTTTTATCTCCATCCAACTAACATAACCTGGCATGTTGATTTCTTCTTCTTCTCGTTCTTTAGGGTTCATTCTGGTCTAGGGACCTGCTGTATTTATTGCTAGAAAGTGTTTGTTGATGATAGAAAGAAACATTACATTATTCTTGGAAAATACTAAAACCATTCTTACATAAAAGTTATAACGACTGCATGTTTTCAGTACTAACAATATTTCTTTTTAATGGATTTTAAGAACAAGTCGAAAGCATTGTATTTCTAAATTTATAAACAGGAAAACTAAAATGAACTGGACATTTTGTACACGCGTAAAATGGAATTAAGTTCTAATTTTAATGTTGTGCTAATGGATCTCAAGCATGATTGGATACCAAAATATCAGTCATATTGCTTGGAAATACTGGTGTTTCAAGTTTTGTTTAATATCTAAAAACGAAGACGGTGTTAAAAAATATCAAAAAGTATTTCCTGCTTTCAACGGCCACGTTAATTCCTATCGTGAGAAAATCTAAACATGGAATGACAAACAGGAACTGAAACATTTCGGCGAGACGCTGCTCTTGTCATCCTTATATTACATATCGAGAAAGGCATTCAGAACATATCCGCTCAATAATTCGTTAATCTCTGGATAATTAATCCTGATTAATGTTCCGTGACAGGGTGTAAGTGAAGAGTCATGGATCATTTCTGAGAAATAAAAAGGAGTTCATCTCTTGCACGAGGCTGTGATACATATTTTTAATATATAATATTATATGTATATATATATATATATATATATATATATATATATATATATATATATATATAATGTATGTATATATATATTTGTGTGTGTTTGTATATGTGTGTAATGAATAGTTTTCTAATAATGAACTTCACTCTAAACAAATTTGACCCAGATATACCCACATGTAGACCTACAACATTCCACATCATCTCATACTACAGGTTCAGTACCTGGGTGCCCCGTATCCTTAAAAACATCCACTCACACTATCAGTGTAGTACCTGAATGCCCCATACCTCTCCACATACACACATACATCACATATCAGTGTAGTACCTGAATGCCCCATACCTCTCCACATACACACATACATCACATATCAGTGTAGAGCCTGGGTGCCCCATACCTCTCCACAAACCCACATACATCACATATCAGTGTAGTACCTGAATGCCCCATACCTCTCCACATACACACATACATCACATATCAGTGTAGAACCTGGGTGCCCCATACCTCTCCACAAACCCACATACATCACATATCAGTGTAGTACCTGAATGCCCCATACCTCTCCACATACACACATACATCACATATCAGTGTAGTAGCTGAGTGCCCCATACCTCTACACACATCACCTCACACTATCAGTGTAGTACCTGAATGCCCCATACCTCTCCACATACACACATACATCGCATATCAGTGTAGAACCTGGGTGCCCCAAACTCTACACACATCACCTCACACTATCAGTGTAGTAGCTGGGTGCCCCATACCTCTCCACATACACACATACATACATCACATATCAGTGTAGAACCTGGGTACCCCACACTCTACACACATCACCTCACATATCAGTGTAGAACCTGGGTGCCCCATACCTCTACACACATCACCTCACACTATCAGTGTACTAGCTGGATGCCCCATACCTCTACACACATCACCTCACACTATCAGTGTAGTAGCTGGGTGCCCCATGCCTCTCCATATACACACATACATCACATATCAGTGTAGAACATGGGTGCCCCATACCTCTACACACATCACCTCACACTATCAGTGTAATAGCTGGGTGACCCATACCTCTAAACACACATTGATATTTTCTCCCACAATGTGTTTTCTTCTAAATCCAAAGCACCAATAAGATGTAGAGTTACCTTGTTCTATATCTAAACCATATATATCACACGGTGAGCTGTACTTGTTTGTCGTGAATAAATAATGAAACTGACGCATGGACACAGTTCACCGCTGTAGATGGGGGTTTATTGTTTCTTGATATTCCTTCCTCGCGGTATTTTATGGGGAAATGTCAAATTATTGATTGGACTTGTAAAAATATGATGATACGTAAACCAATAAAGCCGTTAATTAGTTCAATGAGGCGAGATTCAATTAGCAATATATTTAAGCGAACATTTTATAAAGAGGAGATACCGCGACATATATTGTGGCTCTTTCACACGACAATCAGGTGCTTTGTGGCTAAAATGTTTAAAGATGTCTATCGTTTTGAAACAGTTAAAATAAAATACAACCTTTTTTCGTGTTTGGTTTTGTTTTTAAAAGCAATACGAGGAGTAAAAATGTGTAAATGTGATCCTTACATCGTACAAAGTAATCGTACTGAAGCAGAGTATTCAATAGTTAAATATGTTTTGTATGTGACTTAACTATAAAACATGACAATATATTTAGATGTGCCAAAAACAAATATCTTGCTATGCGTGTATTGTGTATTTGTGTTTTAAAATTGTTTTTCGTAAGTCTTGAGGTACCACTCTAGCATATCCTAATAATTACTCTCGTGTAGATAGACAAAACAAAAAGTTCTAGTTTGTGTGGTTTTGTCTGTGTGAATGTTTGAATTAAGTCAGTTTTACATTCCAAACTAGTTTATGTTCTAAAGTGGAGTTATGATGCTGTATGATGCTACTGCCTGAAGTAACATCAATATGTGGCATCACGTTAATCCAATAAGGCGTTATTCATATCTTGTATGTATAGCTCATTGTGAACACATTTATCATGTTTGTACTATTGGATATTTTGTTTTGAATTATTTAAGGAAGTTGACGGAATAAAAATCTTGAATATGTTTAGACGCGGTGGCTTGTAAAGTCCAGACGATTTTATAGTAATTAAATTGCAAGCCATCTTATTTATACAGTTCTATATTGAACACTTTAAACACACACCTTTGGAATTAGCGCCCTGGGCTATGTTCAAGGTGGAAGAAACCTTTGATAGTTATTTAGTTCTACTGAAGCCATCTTGGTATCCTTTTAGGACAGACTTAATTATTTTTAAAATCTGTCTAAAGATTTTTCCGAAAATATTTTGTTTGCAAAATAAATTAAAATAAAGAGACCTTGTTTTGTTTTTAGTACCGCTTATATGCTACTATTAGAAGCTGGCAGGACATTGACCCTTGGAGTACTATAGGTCATGGTCCACAAACATCCATAATTCATCTGTATTATATTCCTCATACATTGAATGTTCTTCGTGCTCATCTAGGTTACGAGGAATATATATATATATATATATATATATATATATATATATATATATATATATATATATATATATATATATATATATCATGCTCATTGTACCATCATATATATTTTGAAATCCAATATCACAATGCTATCAAATAGTTTGATGATACGAATTCAGTGCATGTAAAATATTTTGTGAATGATATTTGTTACGATTACCATGTTATTTAAAAAACCTAATGAAAAATAGTTAGCATGTTGGTTATCTATTCGTCATTGTTAATTGCTTCGGGTATGTTGTTGTTTCTGTTTGATTATTGCCTTCTCCATTAGATGAACTCAGCTGTTTCACCGTTTCATTCATCTCTCGTGTTATCTGTTTGTTGTACCAATAAACAAACATTGTATCATTGAACGTGTTCTGCTTTGTTGTTTATTCTGTAGAGGTTGTTACACTCTCATTATTGGTAGTATTATCTGGGGTCAATCAAGCTAACATGATACACCATGACCTTGAGATTCTTGTATCACAAGGGCGCGTATTTTATATTAAAAGGACGTCTGGCATATAACAAGGGAACAGTCACTACATTATCACCAAGGGCTCGGGACTATTATATCACTATTGACCTTTGTTATAACACAAGGACTTGCTACCATTATATCACAAGAGGCATGTGACCATTGTATCACTTGGGACTTGGGACTGTTTATATCTCAAGGGGCCAGTAACGATCTGATAAGCAGAGACCTGTGGCCTCTAGTTTACAAGACGTTTTTTTGTCTTGATATTTCTAAAAGACATTTTATGTCACCCAAACAGTACCCCTGTAGTGGCAGGCTCACCTCCCCCTCTCCCACTTCTATTCGCCACTGGTCTCTGCTTGAAGATCATGTTGTTCGTATATGTTGTCACACACAGGGTTAATGAATTGTGTGGCGTCGCTAGGCAACAGCTCGAGGGAGGAACATGAGCTGTCTTGTCTGTATGTCTTGTATGTATGTCTTGTCTGTATGTGTCTGTCTTGTCTGTATGTCTTGTCTGTATGTCTTGTATGTGTCTGTATTGTCTGTATGTCTTGTCTGTATGTCTTGTATGTGTCTGTATTGTCTGTATGTCTTGTCTGTATGTGTCTGTCTTGTCTGTATGTGTCTGTATTGTCTGTATGTCTTGTCTGTATGTCTTGTATATGTCTGTATTGTCTGTATGTCTTGTCTGTATCTGTATGTCTTGTCTGTATGTCTTGTATATGTCTGTATTGTCTGTATGTCTTGTCTGTATGTGTCTGTCTTGTCTGTCTTGTCTGTATGTGTCTGTCTTGTCTGTATGTGTCTGTCTTGTCTGTATGTGTGTCTTGTTTAAATGTATCTATCTTATCTGTATGTTTTGGTCTTGTCTAAACGTGTCTCTCTAGTCTAAATGGTGTCTGTCTAGTCTAAAGACGGGTGTTGTTGGCTGTCTGATGTGTTTAGCCCACTGATACTAAATATAACAACCAGTCAGCTGATCAACTAAGTCCATAAGTCGAGAATGCTTTTAGGACGGCTTGGTCGCGGTGATTTATGCATTGAAATAGAGAAACGTTAAAGTACGGCCCCTGAGCCATCTCAGTTCTAAATGTTACCCAGCAAGAGATAGTACAAAGTAAAGATGACAAAGCATTTAACTAATAAATATCGAGGCGAAAATATAACGTCATTGCTTTGTTTAATAAATCATGATGTCGAAAACAATGATAACAAGGAATAATGCAAAATTACGATGACCTGTCCTTTCCCCTCCCCCTCCCCGGACTACAGATTATTATCCATCTTTTAGTTCTGTCATATTCAATAAGCTCAGGTCAGCATTCGTTTATCCTGGGAAAGATCGAGAATATTTTAAAGGAATTTTTCAACTCTCCCCCCCTCCCCCCGCAACATTTGATGTCAATGAACAAAAGGTGTCATTGTGTCTTATAATGACTGTCATGTCGAAACTTAGTTTTGTCCATCTACGTGGGGTAAAAGTTAAAATAGGAATCACCCGAATAATATGACACACACTTTGTGTAAACATCACAAGCGTTCATCAGATGACAGAGACTTGGATTATATTCTTGTCCTGTTGGATGCTGATTTGGGAACATGCTCCACAATAGACAAATCAAATAGAATTGTATTGAAGTTAACACTGAAGTTTGGACCAAAACTAGAGGAAGTGGAGATGAGTTGAGAGAGAGGACATCAAATATCTTTCGATGTTGAAACGTTTAAATGTGGTTTTAGAAAGATTGAGTCCAGTGGAGACCAAGGGTTGGACTAGCTGTGTTACAACAACGATAGTGAAAGTAAGACATCGGTTCAGTTTACAAGCAAGGGAGGTAAACGTCTTACAATTGTGTAGTTACACATGGGAATTAACTCCATTTATAAACACTTTTTTAACTACTTCCTCTAATATGTCGTTCAATACTATTTTTGATTGATTTTAGCAGTCAATTATTGTCTTTAAACACTTTATATAAAAATACCAGAGACTTTTAATGGTTTAAAGATTGAGATTTAATCTAGTAGATTTTAAATAAATCGGAATTATTATCTTGATTCACAAAAACTAACACTATTTTAGAATTCCTATAAATAAAAAATACGTTTCATTTTATTAATGTTGCAGTTTTGGAGACAAACCAATTTTTACACTTTCACAATTTCTTAGATTTCCTGATAATCTAACACAAGGGTCGGCATTTGATGACCAGATGCGCTCTCCAGCTCCTTGCACAGCCTCCCACTGTTGAGCCGGGTACTGGACGATGGGGTGGAAGATAAGCCCGGTGAGAGCCAAAGGACAAAAGCGACCGATACACGGTAATCAAACCGAAATCCAAGCCAGTTTGCCGTGTTGAGGACCGCCTGGCTAATGGGAGACACCTCCTGAGCCGTTGATATCCGTAAAGAAGGGACAATCCTATATGTTTATTTTTTTATTACTATTTTCATTATTCTGGCGAAACAAGTGTATGTTTTTATATGAATAAATATGTTTTCATATAATATAAAGCTATTTATTTTAAATAATAAATTAAATTTATTTACCTAATCCTAATAAGAAAATATTAAAATAAAATAAAATGTTAGTGGCTCTTTAAAACCTGGAATTTTTCATTTTTTTTCCCACACAACATTTGATGTCAATGAACAAAAGGGGTCATTGTGTCTTATAATAAATGTCATGTCGAAACTTAGTTTTGTCTATCTACGTTGGGTAAAAGTTAAAATAGGAGTTACCTGAATAATATGACACACACTTTGTGTAAACATCACAAGCGTTCATCAGATGACAGAGAGTTGTCCTGTTGGATGCTGATTTGGGAACACGCTCCACAATAGCCAAATGAAAATAGAATTGTATTGAAGTTAACAATGAAGTTTAGACCAAAACTAGGGGAAGTGTATGCAGATGAGTTGAGAGAGAGGACATCAAATATATGAGTTCCACGAGTAGGTTTCAAGAGGCGGAGAAGTCTGAGAATTGTTTGGGTCAGTAGATGAGCTCTTTCAGACCTGGTGGTCAATAGGGCAGTTGAAGTAGTGGGCACCTGTATCTGAGATCTTGGAGGGAAAGTGTGGTCAGTTCTATGCCCAGACATTTTTTGTTTCACTACGGAGAGTCGGGTAGACAGGTGTGTATCGAAACTCTAAGCGATACGATACTGTGTATTTAAACTCTAAGCGATACGATACTGTGTATCTAAACTCTAAGCGATACGATACTGTGTATCTAAACTCTAAGCGATACGATACTGTGTATCTAAACTCTAAGCGATATGATACTGTGTATCTAAACTCTAAGCGATACGATACTGTGTATCTAAACTTCAAAAATCCACTTAGTCTGTTGAACTCTCACTGTGTTCTGTTCAAATCAATTCCACTCGCCCTTCTGTGTGGGTGTGTTCGCATCATCGCCCCCCACCTCACACACCCGCACACGTCACTCACACTTCTGTGGGGTCTGTTAACATGCCCATGCCCTCCACTACCCACGCCAGTAAAACACATAAATGAACGTGTCAACTTCTTAATGATCTACACTTATCATCACATTTGTGAAGTATAACGCTTACCATCACATGTGTTAAATATAACACTTACCATCACATGTGTTAAATATAACACTTACCATCACATGTGTTAAATATAACACTTACCATCACATGTTTTTAATATAACACTTACCATCACATGTGTTAAATATAACATTTACCATCACATGTGTGAAATATAACACTTACCATCACATGTGTTAAATATAACACTTATCATCACATGTGTTAAATATAACACTTACCATCACATGTGTTAAATATAACACTTACCATCACATGTTTTTAATATAACACTTACCATCACATGTGTTAAATATAACATTTACCATCACATGTGTGAAATATAACACTTACCATCACATGTGTTAAATATAACACTTATCATCACATGTGTTAAATATAACACTTATCATCACATGTGTTAAATATAACACTTATCATCACATGTGTTTAATATAACACTTATCATCACATGTGTGAAATATAATGCTTATCATCACATGTGTGAAATATAACACTTATCATCACATGTGTGAAATATAACGCTTATCATCACATGTGTTGAATATAACACTTACCATCACATGTGTGAAATATAGCACTTACAATCACATGTGTGAAATATAACACTTATCATCACATGTGTTAAATATAACACTTATCATCACATGTGTGAAATATAACACTTATCATCACATGTGTTAAAAATAACACTTACCATCACATGTGTTTAATATAACACTTACCATCACATGTGTGAAATATAGCGCAACCGTCTGTATGAACGTTAAAGTAAACCAATGTTTGATACACAACATCAAACATGTGAAGGCGACATGCTGCTCTTAAGTTCAAACGTTTAAATGTGGTTTTTTGAAACATTGAGTCCAGTGTAGACCAAGAGTCAGACAAGCTGTGTTACAACATCGATAGTGAAAGTAAGACATCGGTTCAGTTTACAAGCAAGGGAGGTAAACGTCTTACAATTGTGTAGTTACACATGGGAAGTAACTCCATTTAAAAACACTTTTTTAACTACTTTCTCTAATATGTCGTTTAATTCTATTTTTGATTGATTTTAGCAGTCAATTATTGTCTATAAACACTGTATATTTAAATTACTAGAGACTTTTAATGGTTTAGAGATTGAGATTTAATCTACTAGATTTTAAATAAATAGGAAATATTATCTTGATTCACAAAAGCTAACAATATTTTAGAATTCCCATAAACAAAAAATAAGTATATTCATATTAATTGTCACTGTGCAATTTTGCGATGAACCGATTTTACACTTTCACCATTTCTTAAATTTCCTAATAAATCAGGGGTCGGCAACCTGCGGCTCGCGAGCCGCATGCGGCTCTTTTGACATCAAGATGCGGCTCTCCAGCTCCTTGAACAAATACTAATAATCTTAATAAAAAAATAAAATATTTGAAATAAAATAAATGTTAGTGGCTCTTTAAAACAAGGGAAATTTTGAAAATTGTAACTTTTGGCTCTTCCGCTTCCAAAGGTTGCCGACCCCTGTTAAATAAATTAACACAAGGGTCGGCAACCTGCGGCTCGCGAGCTGCATGCGGCTCCTTTGATGACCAGATGCGCTCTCCAGCTCCTTGCACAGCCTCCCACTGTTGGGCCGGGTACTGGACGGTGGGGTGCGAGCCTACCCTGCGTTTAGTAGGGTGGAAGATAAGCCCGGTGAGAGCCAAAGGACAAAAGCGACCGATACACGGTAATCAAACCGAAATCCAAGCCAGTTTGCCGTGTTGAGGACCGCCTGGCTAATGAGAGACCTCCTGAGCCGTTGATATCCATAAAAAAGGGACAGTCCTACATTTTTATTTTTTTATTACTATTTTCATTATTCTGGCGAAACAAGTGTATGTTTTTATATGAATAAATATGTTTTCATATATAAAGCTATTTATTTTAAATAATAAATCAAATTTATTTACCTAATCCTAATTTTAAAAAAATATTAAAATTAAAAAAAATGTTAGTGGCTCTTTAAAACCTGGAAAATTTTGAAAATTGTAACTTTTGGCTCTTCCGTCTCAAAAGGTTGCCGACCCCTGAACTAACAATCAGTGTTTCTTCCAGACTTTTTTCTCCGGGGGGGGGGGGGGGGCACTTGAAATTTTCGGGGGGGTAGACTTTCTTCGGGGGGCGGACACTGTTAAAAGTATATATTTTCTATATAAATTATATAAATTTCATTTCGTTCAGGGGGGGGGGGGGCGGTAGAGATGCCTGGAAGAAACTCTGCTAACAATTTGTTGAACATCTTGACCAAAATAGTTCCTCAGCACCCTAACTAACTTATCTAGTGTATCGAGTGATTGTAACGGTACCACATTTTACCCCCCAGAATTCTCAACGGCCGTATTGTTTCCAGTAACAGTTTTAAAATCTCTTGAAAACCTCGTCCCAAATCTCGACGAATCAATTACTTATAACTCTTATTCTTATTACTATCTTTTTTACTTTCTCGTATATACGTAGTATAGAGAAAGTATTGTAATCGTGCAAAAAAAAAAATCGAGATTTTTACAAATCTCGACGTTTTACACCTCACTGATACGGAAAAACATAATTTTGCAATCTTGTCCGTATGTCTGTGTGTGTGTGTGTCTGTGTGTGTGTGTGTCTGTCCGTGTGTAAACACGATAACTTGAGTACCGTTACAGCTAGGTTGATGAAATTTCATATATAAGTATTATATCAAAATCGTAGATCCGTATCAACTTTTGAGCGATTTCCGATAACCGGAAGTGGTACTTTTCCTACTTTGAATTTTTTAAAAGCCTATAACTTGAGTACTATTTCAGATAGATAAATGAAATTTCACATGTAAGTAAAAGATCTAATTCTCTACCTTCTGTTAAATTTTGAGTAATTTCCGTTGACTGGAAGTAGTAATTTACGCTACTTCCGATTTCTCAAAAAACTAATGTAAATTTTTAAAGTACTAATAATATTGCGCACTATTATACGCGTTTTTATTCGGCGTTTGCTTGGTGCGCAATGTTTTTTTTATGAGATTCTATTCTATTTTTAAAAGTTTAAGTATTTAAAATGGATTAAAAATCATAACTATATCCCCAGTTACCATCCCCTGTTGTTTTATATAAGAATATTCGAGAAAGTTTAGGGGAGATCACTACCGGTTTATTTTTATTACTTTCTCGTATATACGTTGTATAGAGAAAGTATTGTAATCGTGCAAAAAAAAAATCGAGATTTTTACAAATCTCGACGTTTTACACCTCACTGATACGGAAAAACATAATTTTGCAATCTTGTCCGTATGTCTGTGTGTGTGTGTGTCTGTGTGTGTGTGTGTCTGTCCGTGTGTAAACACGATAACTTGAGTACCGTTACAGCTAGGTTGATGAAATTTCATATATAAGTATTTTATCAAAATCGTAGATCCGTATCAACTTTTGAGCGATTTCCGATAACCGGAAGTGGTACTTTTCCTACTTTGAATTTTTTAAAAGCCTATAACTTGAGTACTATTTCAGATAGATAAATGAAATTTCACATGTAAGTAAAAGATCTAATTCTCTACCTTCTGTTAAATTTTGAGTAATTTCCGTTGACTGGAAGTAGTAATTTACGCTACTTCCGATTTCTCAAAAAACTAATGTAAATTTTTAAAGTACTAATAATATTGCGCACTATTATACGCGTTTTTATTCGGCGTTTGCTTGGTGCGCAATGTTTTTTTTATGAGATTCTATTCTATTTTTAAAAGTTTAAGTATTTAAAATGGATTAAAAATCATAACTATATCCCCAGTTACCATCCCCTGTTGTTTTATATAAGAATATTCGAGAAAGTTTAGGGGAGATCACTACCGGTTTATTTTTATTACTTTCTCGTATATACGTTGTATAGAGAAAGTATTGTAATCGTGCAAAAAAAAAATCGAGATTTTTACAAATCTCGACGTTTTACACCTCACTGATACGGAAAAACATAATTTTGCAATCTTGTCCGTATGTCTGTGTGTGTGTGTGTCTGTGTGTGTGTGTGTCTGTCCGTGTGTAAACACGATAACTTGAGTACCGTTACAGCTAGGTTGATGAAATTTCATATATAAGTATTTTATCAAAATCGTAGATCCGTATCAACTTTTGAGCGATTTCCGATAACCGGAAGTGGTACTTTTCCTACTTTGAATTTTTTAAAAGCCTATAACTTGAGTACTATTTCAGATAGATAAATGAAATTTCACATGTAAGTAAAAGATCTAATTCTCTACCTTCTGTTAAATTTTGAGTAATTTCCGTTGACTGGAAGTAGTAATTTACGCTACTTCCGATTTCTCAAAAAACTAATGTAAATTTTTAAAGTACTAATAATATTGCGCACTATTATACGCGTTTTTATTCGGCGTTTGCTTGGTGCGCAATGTTTTTTTTATGAGATTCTATTCTATTTTTAAAAGTTTAAGTATTTAAAATGGATTAAAAATCATAACTATATCCCCAGTTACCATCCCCTGTTGTTTTATATAAGAATATTCGAGAAAGTTTAGGGGAGATCACTACCGGTTTATTTTTATTACTTTCTCGTATATACGTTGTATAGAGAAAGTATTGTAATCGTGCAAAAAAAAAATCGAGATTTTTACAAATCTCGACGTTTTACACCTCACTGATACGGAAAAACATAATTTTGCAATCTTGTCCGTATGTCTGTGTGTGTGTGTGTCTGTGTGTGTGTGTGTCTGTCCGTGTGTAAACACGATAACTTGAGTACCGTTACAGCTAGGTTGATGAAATTTCATATATAAGTATTTTATCAAAATCGTAGATCCGTATCAACTTTTGAGCGATTTCCGATAACCGGAAGTGGTACTTTTCCTACTTTGAATTTTTTAAAAGCCTATAACTTGAGTACTATTTCAGATAGATAAATGAAATTTCACATGTAAGTAAAAGATCTAATTCTCTACCTTCTGTTAAATTTTGAGTAATTTCCGTTGACTGGAAGTAGTAATTTACGCTACTTCCGATTTCTCAAAAAACTAATGTAAATTTTAAAAGTACTAATAATATTGCGCACTATTATGCGCTTTTTTTATTTGCGTTCACTTGGTGTGCAATTAATTTGTCTACGAGATTTTATTCTATTTTTAAAACTTTAAGTATTTAAAATGGATTAAAAATCATGTCTATAGCCCGAGTTTCCATCCCCTGTTATTTTATATAAGAATATTCGAGAAAGTTTAGGGGAGATCACTCCCGGTTTATTTTGCAAATTTAACCGAATTTTCTCTTCAATGAAAAAAAATATGTTCCGTCCATTTGAAAAATGACGTAACGTTATATTTTTCGTAAGCGATCTGTACTTTCGTTTCCTTGACGACCTTAAGTTTGAACTAGTTTCTTCCTACTTCATTGAATTCATTACGCCATATAGGATTTCCCTTTATTTCCTCGGAGACATATTTAAAGTGGGTCAAATAGATAACCTTGACCTTTAATACTTTTTGCTGAATATTCAATTTATTAAACACAATCTCAATATGGAAAATTCAGATTAAATCGTCTTAGATACGACCTTAGAAGAATATACCCCAATAAAAAAAAAAAGACTTAGGAAAAAATTTACCACTTTTATGTAACTGAAGCACTAAAATTGTATCCATTTAACGTGTAGCTAGTCTTTTTATCTAATCGTAGGTTACCAAGTGCCTTTTTTCAACGTGATCAATTCATCCGCTTTCTAATAAATCTTGTCCGGCACCCCCTTATTGCCTGTCAAATTTTCGTCGCACATTTACACTTACAAGAAATAGGGCACGAAAGTTCAAGAAGTGTAATATTTATTTGTTGCTTGTTCTATTTGACTGAATGCCAAAACCTGCATAGTTTTCTTGTTGTTCTAATATTTCTGTTTGGGGACTAAAACTTCATTTGTATACTTGAATTACATTTTTAGCGCAATTTCCATTCTGGAGAATTGCGTTTATTAACCCGTCATTTCTGGATGTATGAATGAATGGATGGATGGATGGATGTGTGTCCGCAGCTTTAAGTCGTATCTCCTCCTCAACGAAGCAATATCGATGACTAGTTCCAAAAGCAATTATGTTAAGCAAGTTACGAGGATGAACATAGGCCATAAAAATTCCGGGTTTCTTTCATGGATTTCCCGGAAAAGCCAAAAAACCTCGAACAAATTCAGTTTTTGCTCCATATCTCGGCAACCAGACCACTTAGCGACTTGAAACATTTACCAATCGATTCCTGCCATAATTTAAACCAATATTGCCGAAGAAAGTTTTCAAAAATATCCTTTCGTTCGGTCACAAAAAATTAATTAAGAATTTTTAAACTGAGCGTCTTGTAGGTTTTTAGCGCAAAAGCTGAGGATCGAAAGGATTTTAATGAGCGGAGGTTCGAAAGGATTTTTTAAAATTTTCCCCTTTTTTTCGACTGATACGGGAGGCTACTCTCCCCTTTTTTTTTCGACTGATACGGGAGGCTAGTTTCTATTTTGTTTTGAATTATTAAAACTACTTGTGTTGCATTATTTATTTGCTGAATATATGATTCATCTCGATTTAATTTACTTATTAATTCAAGCGTTATTTTTGTACCCTATTAATAAGCTGAGGTTCGAAAGGATTTTACCATAGCGAATGAGCGGAGGTTCGAAAGGATTTTTTTTTAAATCTCGTTAATAAATATTTTTTCTATTTTGTTTTGAATTATTAAAACTACTTGTGTTGCATTATTTATTTGCTCAATATATGATTTATCTCGATTTAATTTACTTATTAAATCAAACGTTATTTTTGTACCCTATTAATAAGCTGAGGTTCGATATAAGGAAATTGCGCTAAAATTGTCACTAGACTTTTTAATTAACTTGTTTTTTCATTGAACTGCTTTAAAAACTCTTCACAAAGCTCCGTAGTGTAAACTTTGGTTCTTATTTAAATGATTCATATGTCTAATATTTTAGAAGGTCTACAGAAGCTTTCATTCACCCCAGCAGTTTCTATAAATAAATGTGACCGAAGTTATAAATATTTTTTATACTACCAGCAATTTAATACCCCATATTTGCATTAGTGCCTTTTTTTAAAAAATGAAATATGAATTTAAAAATGCATTTCTTCTTCTTCGTTCTTAACTATTAGTGTTGAAGGGGATCGAGATTTATCTGCCAGTGGGTTTGAACTCGAGACTTTGTTCGAATCAACCATGAGCTTTTTGCCGACTCGACCACGCCTCCAACACAATTAAGCGTTACGTGTCAACTGGTTATGCGCCATTGAGGCCATTGACTCCGATTTCAGCCTGCTTTTCTTTTTGGATTTGCTTCCATAGCCTTTGTCCAACCAAGAACAAACTACAAGGCAGCAGTTGTTTAATTTTGGAGTTGTCTCTCCTAGAAGAGTGGCTGTCCCCAGCTAACGAGCCTCATCTGCCCGAGGGTTCGAACTCGAGAATTTTCGGTTTAGCAACCATGAGCTTTACCGACTCGACCACGCCAACCCCAAAAATGCATTTAACTTCATAGTTTTCACCAAAAGAGCAATACATTTAAAAAATAAACCGGGAGTGATCTCCCCTAAACTTTCTCGAATATTCTTATATAAAACAACAGGGGATGGGAACTCGGGATATAGTTATGATTTTTAATCCATTTTAAATACTTAAACTTTTTAAAATAAAATAGAATCTCATAGAAAAAAGTATAGCACACCAAGCGAACGCCGAATAAAGATGTTTATAATGGTGCGCAATATTATTAGTTCTTTAAAAATTTACATTAGCTTTTTGAGAAATCGAAAATAGCGTAAATTAGTACTTTCCGTCAACGGAAATTACTCAAAATTTGACAGAACGAAGAGAATTAGATTTTTTACTTACATGTGAAATTTCATTTATCTATCTGAAATAGAACTCAAGTTATAGGCTTTTGAAAATTCAAAGTAGAAAAAGTACCACTTCCGGTTATCGGAAAACGCTCAAAATTTTATACGGATCTACGATTTTGATAAAATACTTATATATGAAATTTTATCAACCTAGCTGTAACGGTACTCAAGTTATCGTGTTTACACACACACAGACACACAGACACACACACACACAGACATACGGACAAGATTGCAAAATTATGTTTTTCCGTATCAGTGAGGTGTAAAACGTCGAGATTTGTAAAAATCTCGATTTTTTTTTTTTGCACTATTACAATACTTTCTCTATACTACGTATATACGAGAAAGTAAAAATATGTTAGTGTTTTTATGGAGTATTTATACCTGAAGTATTGTATTTCAAGATAACTGCCTAGACCAGGGGTCGGCAACCTGCGGCTCGCGAGCCGCATGCGGCTCTTTTGATGTCAGGATGCGGCTCTTCTGCTCCATGCACAAATATTAATAATTATTTTATTTTCGAAACTCTTAAAAATATTGTTCTGCAACATTCGGTGATGAACGATATAATAATAAATATAAACAATAAACACTCGCCATTCTGTTTGAATATTTGGTTACTTCCTATTTTAATGTAGGGCCCTACTTCCTATTAAATTGTCCATCCCGAATCGAAATATTCAACTTCATGGTGGATATTACAAAGAAACTAAAAGAGCTAAATGTAAAACTGCAAGGACAGGAAAACCCAGCCTATGAGTTGCTTGAAAAAGTTGATTGTTTCGAAAAAAAAACTTTTTTGTTGAAATCACAGAGAGCGATACATTACTTAATTTTGATAAATTTGAAAAAAAATAATATCATGCTACTTTTAACATGAATTGTTTAGGCATTGCAATAAACAAAATGAATGATAGATTCCTGAGTGATTTGAGCAATTCGAAACAAATGCAAGTACTTTGACGTTCATAGTAGATCGTCTTAACACAAAAACAAATTCGATCGACATTGAGTCAATTGGAATGGATGCTGGTTCGCTTCAAATGAAATGGCTGGATTTGAAAACCAAACATTTCACGGAACTCAGGAGAAAGTTAGAAGATTTGGAGATCCAGAAAAACGCGCACGTTTCGCTGCACAACTGGACAGCTCTAACATAAATGCCTCGAGTTTAGGCACTATTATGTGACGCATGAAATATTCTCCCAGGATTTACAATGAGGTAAAGAAGTTAGCATTTGGAGTGCTGACGATCTTCGGGTCACTATATTTATGCGAGCAGGCGTTTTTTTTTTTTTTTGCATGAATAAAATAAAAGTAAAGAAGCCAACCAGTGTTTCTTCCGGGCATTTCTTGGGAGGGGCTCCCTCCCCGGACGAAATGGACTTTATATAGAAAATATATACTTTTAACAGTGTCCTTACTGGAAATTTTAGTCCGTCCCCCGCGAAAATTTTTAGTGCTCCCCCCCCCCCCCCCCCCTTGGAGATAAAAGTCTGGAAGAAACACTGAAGCAAACTAACAAATAAAAAAATCTTAAGGCGTGATTGAAACTGAAAACAAGTAATGAGCCAGGTTTAAACAAACTTTCAAAAAGCTTGCAAGGTCAAACTATAATTGTAAATATTATTCAATAATTATTGTGATATAATTTGATTACTGATTTTATTATTCTAGCAGAGCTGGTTAAAATACTTAAATATGTTTTGTGCTAATCATGTTTATGTTTTTATATGAATAAATATTATTTCATATTAAAAGCTATTTATTTTAAATTATGTATAGGCATATATATATATATATATATATATATATATATATATATATATATGTAACTAGGGGAAGTTACCAAGAGACATAACGTGTTACAGTCTGACGTCACAGCGCAGATGTTGGCTGATGCCAAGGCGTAGTATCTCGGGAAGCGATACGAAGGACGGTCTGTCAACTTTGATGTGACAGGATGCAGGTGGCTTATTAAAATCGGACTGTACGACAGAAGCGGCGTAATTAACAGTCTGATGTAACGATTAGAATCGATTACAATTACGATTATGATAGGACCGAATATGAGTACGATTATGAAGGGGATATAAGGAAGGCGACGGCTGAGCTCGGGGTCTCTCTCTCAGTCGGCAGGTCTGTCAGTGAGTCCGTCAGTCTCTCTCGGTCAGGCAGTACCAAGTTGGTTATATTGTGTTAAGAAGGACGTTAGACATGTGTATTCAGTTAGATGAAGCCTAGTGAGGACTGTTGGGGGTCCGTTGATTCAGACTATTATTGTGAAACATCTCTCTTGATTCATTATATTATTGTGAAGCATTCTTTGATTCATGTAATAAAAGGATCAATAATGAACCTGCATCTTCGAGTATCTATGCTGTGGTCAATGTTGTGAGGAATGAGTGGTTAGACTCGGGAAGGTCACATTTGGCGTTGTCGGCAGGGTAGCCAGAGACTCGTTACATTTGGCGTTGTCGGCAGGATAGACTCGGGGACTCGTTACATTTGGCTCTGCGAGCAGGATAAGTCTCGTTACATTTGGCGCTGCGACCAGGATGAATTCAACGAGACTTGCCGCGTTAGGCACCCATGGTCAACCTAGTTCATAACTGTGTTTAGTGTGTGTGTGAATTCGGACATTCAGGAACAGTGAAAATTGAGGAACGAGGAAAATTTTTTCATACACACACGGTAAGAAAGAACTCTTTTTTTTTTACTAAAGGAATAAAATGTCTACTCTGGACGAGAAGCAGACCCATATTGTGGTCCTGCCCAGAGAGTCCCACATTAACAAATTTTACGGGGACGGTGATCCAACTTTAACCAACAGGTTCAGTGAGGAGGTCAAAGCGGCCTGGGCCTCGAGAAACATGTCACCAGAGGAAAGATTAAGACTGCTGATGGGCAGTATAGGAGAGACGGTTAGGGCAGAGGTCAAATGCCACGATAAAACCGTCCAATCAGATCCAGATAAGGTGTTGGATCTAATTATGGAGACCTTTGGGGAGAGACGGTCGGGATCGCAACTGCTAACGGGGTTCGTAGGCTTAAAGCAGAGAATGGCGGAGAGTGTGATGGAGTATTCACACCGAATAAACAGGGCCTTTGATTCGGTAAAGGGCAAAACACCTGACATTGATGTACGCCTACTGAGGGACCAGTTCATCGAGGGGCTAGCAACCGATCTTAAGGAGAGAGTTGAAAGAGGAGGTCCACAAAGACCCGCAGTTGACCTTCCTTCAGGTCAGGAACTCAGCGATCCGCAGGTCCGAGGATGAGGACCAATCGAACTGTTCGGTGGACAAAGTCTCTGTGCCGGAACAGAAACAATCCCCACCCACGGGGACCGGCACGGTGGAAACCATGATGGCTCAACTGTTGGCCCACCTGGATAAGGTTAACCAAAGATTGGAGAGGTTAGAAAGCAGGTCAACAGCTGAGAATCAGGAAAAGAACGGTACAAAACAGAGACAGGTTGGACGGCCGCGACCCGCCGGTCCATCACTCCGGTGGACGGCTGACGGTCGACCAATTTGTTTGTCCTGTTCACAACCCGGACATATGGCACGGTACTGCCAGGGAAACGGTCGTCCTCTGTAAGGCAGGGCCAGGCTACAGAGGGGCGAGGTTATGGCCCAAGAAGCAAAATGATGGGAGTCTGTCCCGAAATGGTGATTACGATTGGGGACATCGCGGTGAAGGCAATTGTGGATACAGGCTCCCAGGTGACGACAATCACGGAAAATTTTTACACCAAATGGATGAAAGGAAAAGACCATAGGTTGAGGTCTGACACATGCATGCGCCTGACGGCAGCTAATGGACTAACCATTCCTTACTGTGGTTATTTTCTGGCGGATGTCGTGGTGGCGGGACATAGGTTGAAGCAGGTTGGGGTGTTCGTTACGAAACACAACCTAGAGACAAATGTGTCAAATATACCTTGCCTGTTGGGCATGAATATTCTTGGCCAGTTGCCAGAATTTCTTACAAATATTGTCGGATCGACCACACCAGGTCGGGGATCCAAGTTGGCCAGGTTTGCCAAGACCAGAGGAAGGATATCAGTCCCGGCAAACACGGTCAAGGCAATCACATTACAAATTGGTGATAGAAGCGTGAATGGTGATGTGATGATAGAACCATGTGGCGCCGCACTGAGGGCAGGCGTCGTGTTACTGCGGACATACACATCAGCGGAAAATGGACTAGTTCAAGGACTAGTGGCAAATGTTTTGGATGAGGAAATTTTTATACCGCCTAACACTCTGGTAGGAGTACCACAGAACGTCGAGGTACAAAAGTCGGCACAGTGCATCGAACTGAGCAATACCAGCAGTAATGAAGTAACAGTTAGGTCGGTCAATGTGACGGCCGAGGTGAAGAAAGAGGATGGCCGATCATATACATTCCCGGAAACTGAGGACCCAAAACTAAATGAATTGTTGAATAAGTACAGGGATATATTTGCCTCGTACGAGGGTGATTTGGGTTACACGGAAGTAATAAAACACCAGATACCCTTACTACAAGACAAGCCGGTGGCGCAACCTTATCGAAGATTACCACCGAGTCACTACTCTGCGGTGAAGGCACACCTGAACGATCTACTAAAAAAGGGAATTATTACAACCAGCACTAGCCCGTATGCGGCACCGATAGTAGTGGTAAAAAAGAAGTCAGGGGAGATAAGACTGTGTTGTGATTACCGGAAATTGAACAATATCACAAGAAGGGATGCATTCCCCTTGCCTCGTATTGATGAATGTCTTGATGCGTTGGGGGGAGCAAGATTTTTTTCTACCTTGGATTTGGCTAGTGGCTACCACCAAGTGGCCATGCACCCCAACGATCAACATAAGACTGCATTTATTTCTCCACTGGGACTGTACGAGTGGACCCGTATGCCGTTTGGTCTAACTAATGCACCTGCTACATTCCAGCGAGTAATGCAGAGTGCTATGAGTGACTTTCTATTTCAAATAATGTTGGTGTACTTGGATGATATACTAGTTTATTCAAAAACTTGGGAGGACCATCTAGAAAGATTAGAACAAGTGTTTCTCCGTCTTAGGGAGATAGGAGTAAAGCTGAACCCAGACAAATGCTGCTTCGGTCTGAAATCGGTACATTTTTTGGGTTACGTGATTTCGTCGGATGGCATCGCCACTGACCCAGATAAAATTGCAGCCGTTAAAGAATGGAAACAGCCAACAACTACAGTAGAGGTCAGATCATTCTTGGGCTTTGCTTCCTATTATAGAAAATTTGTGCCTGGTTTTGCAAAAATTGCCGCACCATTGCATGACTTGGTAAACAAAATGACAAAGAAACACAGTAAGGAGAAAAAGAAAGGTAAAACACAACTGATAGGTGAATTATGGACTGATGAATGCCTGAACTCGTTTAAGCTATTGAAAAAGGCTTTGACAGAGGCGCCGATATTAGGATACGCAGACTTTGACAAACCATTTCGGCTAGAAATTGACGCCAGCTCTAAAGGTCTGGGAGCTGTGCTATCACAACAACAAAAGCAAGGCTTCAGGGTTATTGCTTATGCCAGTCGAGCTCTGAAGGAATCAGAGAAGAACATGACAAATTACAGCGCCATGAAACTAGAACTTTTGACATTAAAATGGGCTGTGACGGAAAAATTCAGGGACTATCTATTAGGTGCTAAATGTGTGGTATACACTGACAATAACCCCTTGAGTCACCTAAAGACAGCAAAGTTGGGATCCATCGAACAGCGATGGGCAGCAGAATTGGCACTCTTTGACCTGGAGATAAAATATCGCCCGGGGCGGTCCAATGGCAATGCGGACGCCTTATCAAGGAATCCTTACGAGAGACCGGGCGATGAGGAAGAAACGCTGACAGGAATATGTGAGGTCAGAGCGTCAACAGATATCCCTCACGGGGTGCAAGTGAGGCAGAACGGACAGACCGGGGTGGAGCACATTTCCACAGAGCCCGGACATAGGGACATTGGTGATTTTAGTTGCCTTAATCACAAAGTGATAAGAAATGCCCAGAGAACGGATAGTGGCTTACAGCCGCTGTTGAAACACGTCCAGGAACAAAAATTCCCAGGAAGAAGGGAAAGAGAACAATTTGGTCGAGAAACAAAGAAAATACTGAGTCAGTGGGACCGTCTCAGTATAAAGGATGGTGTTCTCATGCGGAGAATTCATGACCAAATTGATGGGACAATACACCAGGTGGTGGTGCCTGGACAATTACGAGAAGAAGTGCTAAGGTTGGCACATGACAGGGCAGGACACCAGGGTCAGGACAGGACGCACAAAATATTACGACGGAGGTGTTACTGGCCCAATATGGAAATGGAGGTCAAACGCCATTGTGAGGCTTGTGTGAGGTGTCAGCATGCGAAAATGCCAGTTGTCAAAATGAGACAGCCATCGGGACACCTATTAGCGACAAAACCACTAGAGATTGTGGCTATGGACTTTACGTCGTTGGAGCAATCATCGGATGGGACGGAACATGTGTTGGTAATGACTGATGTTTTCACCAAATGGACTGTGGCGGTGCCCACACGAGATCAGACTGCCAAAACAGTGGCAAAGGTCTTAATAGAACATTGGTTCATCAAATATGGCATACCAAGACAATTACACTCTGACCAAGGAAGGGCCTTTGAGTCAGAAGTAATTAACCAACTGTGCAGCCACTACGGGATCAACAAATCTAGAACAACCACATTTAATCCGAAAGGAAACGGACAGTGCGAGCGGTTCAACCGCAGCATGCATGATTTGCTGCGTACCCTAGAACCTGAACAGAAAAAACGTTGGCCTGATTTTCTCCCAGAGTTGGTATATCTATACAACTGCACACCCCATGCCACAACCGGCTTTTCGCCATACATGTTGCTGTTCGGACGGGAGGCTCGACTCCCCCTTGACTTGTTCCTAGGAAAAAAGGAGAGTATGACTGGCTCATACACTGCACTGGAATATGTGAATGAACATATGAGACGAATTAGAGAAATGTACAGGGTAGTACAGGAAAGACTAGAACATGAAGCACGGCGAAGGGAACCGCCGGTACAGACAAAGGACCCGCCACTCAAACTGAACGACAGGGTATTACTGCGTAGCCACCCGTTAGGCAGAAACAAAATCCACGACCTCTGGCGACAGGAGATATGGCAAGTCGTGGAGATGCCTAAAGTAGCAGGTGGCCCCTTTAAGATAAGACCCATCGATCACGCCAAACCGGATCGGTGGGCGAATATTGCTCAATTAAAGAAATATTGTCATAGTCAAGGAGAGCAGTTACACACAAGGAAACCCAAGACAATTAGGGAACCGGAAACTATAACGGAAATTCTCATACCCATCCCGGAACCATGTCACCATCAACAGAACAACAGCGACACACAAAGGGAGGATACCGGCAACAAGGAGGATCCCGGTCCCTCCAAAAGCAGAGAGACAGTAGACCATCAGATAAGTGGTCCGCGGAGAAGTTTGAGAAACAGAAAGAATACGAAATTTTTTGTCAGCAACCATCAATTCTTTCATGGTCGCGCTGGTATGAAAACAGACTGTTCAAAAAGTCATAAAAGTGAACTGGTGAAGGCACCAAACGAAAAAAGGTGGATGTGAATTCTAGAACTGTTTTGTGTCTGAGGAAGATGATGTAGACACATTGGATATGTGAAATAGGGATAACTGTCAATCTTATACGAATGGGACGACATTGACAGTGAATGGAACAATAAAAATTTTTTTTACGATGGTGCGATGGACATTTAGGAAGTGCACCTGCCAAGCGTTGTTTGTGGTTGATAACACACAAAAAAAGGCAGGGGTGGATGTAACTAGGGGAAGTTACCAAGAGGCATAACGTGTTACAGTCTGACGTCACAGCGCAGATGTTGGCTGATGCCAAGGCGTAGTATCTCGGGAAGCGATACGAAGGACGGTCTGTCAACTTTGATGTGACAGGATGCAGGTGGCTTATTAAAATCGGACTGTACGACAGAAGCGGCGTAATTAACAGTCTGATGTAACGATTAGAATCGATTACAATTACGATTATGATAGGACCGAATATGAGTACGATTATGAAGGGGATATAAGGAAGGCGACGGCTGAGCTCGGGGTCTCTCTCTCAGTCGGCAGGTCTGTCAGTGAGTCCGTCAGTCTCTCTCGGTCAGGCAGTACCAAGTTGGTTATATTGTGTTAAGAAGGACGTTAGACATGTGTATTCAGTTAGATGAAGCCTAGTGAGGACTGTTGGGGGTCCGTTGATTCAGACTATTATTGTGAAACATCTCTCTTGATTCATTATATTATTGTGAAGCATTCTTTGATTCATGTAATAAAAGGATCAATAATGAACCTGCATCTTCGAGTATCTATGCTGTGGTCAATGTTGTGAGGAATGAGTGGTTAGACTCGGGAAGGTCACATTTGGCGTTGTCGGCAGGGTAGCCAGAGACTCGTTACATTTGGCGTTGTCGGCAGGATAGACTCGGGGACTCGTTACATTTGGCTCTGCGAGCAGGATAAGTCTCGTTACATATATATATATATATATATATATATATATATATATATATATATATATTCCTAATAAAATATCATAATATTGAAATAAAAATGGCGGCTCTTTAAAAACTGGGAAATTTTTTAAATTGCGACTTTTGGCTCTTGCGTCTCAAAAGATTGCCGACCCCTGGCCTAGACGTTTGTTTCTAAAATTGATACCTAACTTACAGTCATTGTGAGTTGGCTTTCAAGAATAATTCAACTTTAAGAGCGTTATCATATAAATTTATTCTTTTAAATAATGTTATCACATTTAAAATGTTAAGTACACTATTCGCATTTTTTTTTCAGGGTAAATGAGAATGTTATCACTTATTAAAAAGTTTAAATAAGATATGTAACCATGTAAACACCAATTACTTCCCATTTATATAGCAAAACGAAATCAAAGGGGGAAAAGGTTTAATCAAGTATCCAAAGTACTGAATTGTTTGAAAATAACGTTGAATAATTTATTAAAAATTGTTTATTTAATTGCTAGGATACATTAAATACGAACCTTTAAGAACTAGAAAAATTAGTAAAGTTTCCAGAACTACAAAATAAAATAAAAAACTTTAGATTTAATTTTAAAACTATAAAATTATTCAGTTTTTAACATTACAAAATGTTTTTACAACTTTACTAATTATTAGGTGCGATATTTACCCTGTTCAGTATACAAGTAGTCTAATTTGTTTTATTAGATCATGAAATTCAGCCACAAACATCATATGTATTCCAATAAAATGACTATTAAAGGAACAAAAACATAAGTAAGTTTATATAAACTTGGGTTTTTTACTTTTATTGAGCACAAGGTGTGATTTTGTTACAGGTTTACTAATTCAGTAAAAAAAAATCAGAAAAATAAAAACTAGTTTATTTAATTCTGTGAAACTGCACAGAAATGAACAATGATATAATAAATATTATGCCAATTTTTTATTTTAGATACAATGCATACAATTCTTTACTTGTACTTTTAGTGAAAAATTCAACAAATTTCCATAAATTTGGGGAATGAGCCATGTTTATTTTTAAGGTACTACGCAGCCATATACACAACGCAACCATACACACCACACAGCCATACACACCACGCAGCCATACACACCACAAAGCCATACACACCACACAGCCATACACACCACATAGCCATACACACCACACAGCCATACACACCACACATCCATACACACCCCGCAATACACACCAAACAACCATACACACCACACAGCTATACACACCACACATCCATACACACCACACAGCTATACACACCACGCAGCCATACACACCACACAGCCATACACACCACACAGCCATACACACCACACAGCTATACACACCACACAGCCATACACACCACACAGCCATACACACCACACAGCCATACACACCACACAGCCATACACACCACACAACGATACACACCACACAGCCATACACACCACACAGCCATACACACCACACAGCTATACACACTACACAGCCATACACACCACACAGCTATACACACCACACAGCTATACACACCACACAGCTATACACACCACACAGCCATATACACCAAACAGCTATACACACCACACAGCCCTACACACCACTCAGCTATACACACCACACAGCTATACTTACCACACAGCCATATACACCAAACAGCTATACACACAACACAGCAATACACACCACACACACACACAACACACACAGTCATACACACCACACAGCTATACACACCACAGCCCTACACACCACTCAGCCATACACACCACACAGCTATACACACCACTCAGCCATACACACCACACAGCTATAAACACCACACAGCCATACACACCACACAGCTATAAACACCACACAGCCATACACACCACACAGCTATAAACACCACACAGCTCTACACACCACCCAGCCATACACACCACACAGCTATAAACACCACACAGCCATACACACCACACAGCTATACACACCACACACCCATACACACCACACAGCAATACACACCACACACACACACAACACACACAGTCATACACACCACACAGCTATATACACCAAACAGCTATACACACCACACAGCTATAAACACCACACAGCCATAAACACCACACAGCCATACACACCACACAGCTATAAACACCACACAGCCATACACACCACACAGCTATAAACACCACACAGCCATACACACCACACAGCTATAAACACCACACAGCCATACACACCACACAGCTATACACACCACACAGCCATACACACAACACAGCAATACACACCACACACACACACACACAACACACACAGTCATACACACCACACAGCTATACACACCACAGCCATACACACCACACAGCCATACACACCACGCAGCCATACACACCACACAGCCATACACACCACACAGCCATCACTACACACACCTCTCACCACGCAGCCATCACACCACACAGCAATACATAACACAGCCATACACAACACACAGCTATACACACCACACAGCCATACACACCACACAACTATACACACCACACAGCCATCCACACAACACAGCAATACACACCACACACACACACACAACACACACAGTCATACACACCACACAGCTATACACACCACAGCCATACACACCACACAGCTATACACACCACAGCCATACACACTACACAGCTATACACACCACAGCCATACACACTACACAGCTATACACACCACAGTCATACACACCACACAGCCATACACACCACACACCCATACACACCACACAGCCATACACACAACACAGCAATACACACCACACACACACACAACAAACACAGTCATACACACCACACAGCTATACACACCACAGCCATACACACCACACAGCTATACACACCACAGCCATACACACCACACAACTATACACACCACAGTCATACACACCACAGTCATACACATCACACAACCACACACACCACACAGCCATACACACCACACAGCCATACACACCACACAGCTATACACACCACACAGCCATACACACAACACAGCAAATACACACCACACACACACACAACACACACAGTCATACACACCACACAACCATACACACCACACAGCCATACACACCACACAGCCATATACACCACACAGCCATACACACCACGCAGCCATACACACCACACATCCATACACACCACACCCCTGTATTTATCAGATCACCTTGCTGTGCTGCAGCTGAAGTCTATAAGAACACCTGGTCGTTTTAAAACCATCTTAAAATAACTCTGCCAGAGGTCAATAGACGAGCGTCTTACAGATTAATTAAGGATTAAATGGACTTAATCATTTGACTTAGATCAAGAGGAGGACCGGAATATGAATAAAAAGTGTCCCGGTTAACAACTGCAAGCGCAATCACAATCACGAGCCTAATCACAATCCCTATCAGAATCAGAATCAGAGTCCTAATCACAATCATAATGACAATCGTAATTATAATCACTATAGGGCTGGTAAGTAGGTCAATAAACAGTTCTACGGCTCATACAGGTTGTATTGAGCCGTAGAACTGGTTGGTGACCTACGTATCAGCCCTATAGCAACCACAATAGCAAATCAACCTTTTTACAACCATGAGAAGTGTAGAGACCGTTAAATAGCCTGGAAAGCAAATCTTGTTAAACTGAACACTATGAACCTGTTTAGCAAAATAATGAATATTAACAAGCATTTGCTTGGTACTTATAGCATATTTATAATAATTGGTTTAATGAGTTTTTATGTTTAGGGTTTATGCTGTTACATAAAAATCATTCGTTTATAGACGCTCCATCTGTGTAGAGTACGCAGGAACTCATTCTCTGTAGAATAGCGGACACTCCGCAATAGTGGCTGTTTTCAAAATCTCATCATCATTCCTGTCTTCATTTTGTGACCCTTTTATAAGTAAACCCTACACCAGCCTCCCCCCCCCCCCCCTACATGTCAATCTGTCATTCACACCCCAGTCAACAGGCCGAGGTTATCTCAGCTCACATCAGTCCAAATTTGTGAACTCGAGCAGAGCTGGAAAAATTTCCAGCTCTTCTAGGCCGTCCGGCCTGGAATATTTTTTTTTTGCAGTATTTTTATTTTTGTATGTGATTGATGACGTCAGACACATACATGATGCCCTGATTCACTGATAGTTTACATGATATGTATATCATTGTGACAGATGTGAAAGTCTGGCTAGGATGGGGGAGGGGGTCACCTGATATTAACCTACGGTAGTGGTCAGTTTAATGGAGCTGTGTTCGCTTAGTTTTTTATTTTACTGTGGTACGATGAATAGCCAGTCACCACAAGTAATTTGTGTATGTATATTTTGATACCCCAGACGGAAGTTTATTCAATGAATGTCTTGAGAAAATGAGGCCTAATAATATGGACATGAAATCAATTATTAGTATGTAAAGATTTCTCATCAGTTGACCTTTAGAGTTTCGAACAAAATTACACAATTCGCAATGTTTATATATAACGGGATTTTTTTTTAAATATTGGTCACACTCTAAATTCTTTCAAAATAATGAATCGATTTGTAAGGCATTTAAATGTATAAAAAAGCATTATTTTTATAGTAAAATCCAGTCTATTTAAATTTAGAAAATTAAATTACTGACTTTAATTTTAAAGCATAATGAATCACAGCAAGTAGGAGCTTCCATACAGTAAAACATATAGCCCTTTGATGTAGTTTTATGTTACACTGAAATAACTATCTCAATAAATCTCTTGAGAACACAGGAACCTCGAGATGTAAGTGTTCCTTACTAATAAAATGGCTATAAATGATTTTAAGGGTTAGACCGCAGTGAGTGAATGAAACTTTTGTTTTGATTGGACAGAAATCTACAAAGTTTTTAGTAGCATTCGTTTAACAACTATAATCTTATTTGAAATGTTTATTTTATTTTAAATAATTACACTGGAAATATTTTTAAATAAATCAACTTAAATAAAATAATTTCAATAAGTTGCGTCGTCTGCTTGAGACTAATTTAACGAAAATTACAGCCCGCCATTAAACAGTGGGAGAGATATAAGACTTCTATTGCCAATAGCCGTATGATTAACTCAACAGAATTATGTCTTTCAATACCATAGACCCCCGTCTAAAATCATGGCTTCAACTCATCATGCCGCTACTATAAACACGATTTGACACAATTGATTCTGTGAGTTGGTTCATTGCTAACTCCGCAGGATATCCTAATGGAGTTTTTCAATTCTACGCGCTCAGAAAACCTTCACTCCAGGAAACACTTCGAAATGCACTAGGAGGTAGGGAAATTTCTAGCGTCTGGAGGCTGAAAAGTTTTAGAGGTTGATTTAGTTTAAGAGGTCGGTAATGTGTGTTTGTGTGTGTGTATGTGTGTGTGTGTGCATTAGTATGTGTCTATGTGTGTGTGTTTGTTTGTGTATGTGTGTCTGTATGTCTGTGTGTTTCGATGTGTGTCTATGTGTGGGTGTCTATGTGTGGGTGTCTGTTTGTGTGTCTATGTGTGTGTCTATGTGTGTGTGTCTATGTGTGTGTGTTTGTGTGTGTGTGTGCGTTTGTGTATGTGTGACTGTGTGTCCGTGTGTGTCTTTGTGTGTGTGTCTATGTGTGTGTATGTGTGTTAGTTTGTGTATGTGTGACTGTGTTTCTGTGTGTGTCTATGTGTCTGTCTATGTGTGTGTGTCGATATGTGTCTATGTGTGTGTGTGTGTGTCTTTGTGTGTTTGTGTGTGTGTGTTCGTTTGTATATGTGTGACTATGTGTCGGTGTGTGTCTGTGGGTGTGTGACTGTGTGTCTGTGTGTGTGTGTGTGTGATTGTTTGAAAAATATATTATTCATATTTTTATACTAAACATCAGCTGAATTATGTACGCCTACCTATCTTAATTAAAGCTTATTTCAGTTACTTAGATATCTCTCTGTCTACAACATTTCATCGCCCCCGAGGTGAAAGCCCCACGTCTACCCACAACCTGCGCCTGTTGTGATGTTGTGTAGTAACTGGACATCAGCAGTGTCCCATGTCGCAATAAAGTGCATCCACCCACACGTTTTCAAAACTTTTAGCAGCCAACCGCGAAAGTTCAAAACAAACAGTTTAAATGCATCGTGTTCACGCATCGTTTATCCTTGGTCAGTGGTGCGTGAAGCCTGGGGCTTTAACCACTTCCTATCATTTAGACCTATTTCCATTATCGATCATCCAGTTTGGGATCAATGTTTGCAGGATCTACAAGATCGCGATCTTAGATTACGGTTGATATGGAACAAGATAGGGAACAAGAGCCTTTTGTCCAGTCATGAGACGTATATAGGATTTATTGGACAGAGCTGGAAAAGTGCGGGTTTTTATGTCTGGCTTTCATCTTTGCTATCTTATATATATACTAGGCATGCTGCCCAGCTTCGCTTAGGCTTTCGAAAACATTGAGAATTTGAATGCTTAATTAATTCGCCCGAAGGTCGGTCTACGACCTCAAGAGTTATGAAGAGGTTCCTCCGTGGACATTTTTTTTCGATTTATATAAGGTACCGGTCAGTCGAGGTCAGTTTTGACCCCCACATCGTAGACTTTTCGGCCAACCGGCCCCCGTGTTCTGTCGCACCAAGGCAAGATCATGCCAAATTTGAAGCGCCTGCGGCGCCGGGAAGTGCCCTATCGGACACCCGACAATCTAGATCTAGAGCTAGATTCCTAAAAGAATTTTTTTTTAAAGTTTAGCCCGAGCATAATAAAAAAGAATACATTAACCAAGCTGACTTGCTGTGTCTCGAACCCGCACCACCTGCGTGGTTTAATGTACACTAACATCTCCGCTATTTAGGCACCTTATAAAATACGGAGAATGAAAGACGTATTTTAAAATCTTAACTTACGCGAATATGCCTATTCTTTCAAATTAATTTTTTATCCCAAATTAGCCAGTTCATAACAAAGATTTTGTATAAAATAAATAAGTCTTGAAATAGTTTAGTCCTAATATAGAAATTTATTTTTGGAATTGATTTTAGAGAAGTTAGAGTCTAAATCTAGATCTTAGCGTCTACGTCTAGATCTAGTTATTGCGTAGATTTAGATTTAGATTTAGTCTAGATCTAGAATCTCTAGATCTAGAATCCAAATACATAAAATAAATTTTATGAGTTTAGGCCGGAAAAATTGTATTGTATACATTTCATAGTGTACGTAGATCTAAATCAAATTTGAATGAAATAGTTCATTTCTTTTCATTCTAAACACGGCAGATGACGTCATTAGTTAATGTATAAGCAATAGTGACGTCACAGTTTTATGCGTTCTTTTTCACATATATTAATGCTTTTCCGGTTGCATAAATAATACTGTTTCTCTATATTCGAATACGCCTTTATTTTTTATTTTTCTTCTTTAAATAATTTTGTGGTTATACATTTAAAACATCTAACATATTTTTTTCAACAAAAGTCCGTAAAAAGTTCTCGATATATCGCTGCCGATTCTGACGTGATGTCCGGCGAAAATTTTTTGCGGACAGAGAAAGAGAGAGAGAGAGAGATGTGCGAACGTGGGGATTTTATATATTAGGATATATATATATATATATATATATATATATATATATATATATATATATATATATATATATATATATATATATATATATATGAGTGTGTGTGGGCGTCTACTAGTCTACTTAAGACACACTTATGGACACACCTAGCGTCTTAGACGTACGTACTCTCCTTATAAACAAACCTACTATCCTTATAGACACACCTAGTCTACTTATAAACACACTTAGTCTACTACAACATCAGGGTTGTATTTAGTATGACGTCACAGGCTCAGGTGATAAAACAATTACCCCAGGTGTGGTAGATTAATTATCCTGATTGTTCGACACCTGCCGGGCATTAATAGCCTGCCGACACTTCCATGCCAGGGTTGTTTCTCTTGCTTAAAGCGTACACTACGTCTTTAATTTACTGCAGGCGGGTCTATACTTCACTGCTGGGGTGGTAGGTTTGTTTCTTTTGCTTTAAGCGTACACTACGTCTTTAATTTACTGCAGGCGGGTCTATACTCCACTGCCGGGGTGAGTTTTAGAAGAGTGCGTATACCTATTAACTTAGGTGGCGGATGTAGGAAGGGGCTTAACTGGCAGCAATCAGAGGGCCCTCTAAATGCAAAAGATGCTAAATATTAATCGATACTTTGACCAATATTTAAAAAAAAAAACTTACATTGTAGTAGTCACATATGGCTTGGATATATTGTTTAAAGTTAGGGTTTAGATCATGGCTTACTACCCCTCTAAATGAGGCTGTCTGTTGCATCCAGCGTAATGCGTGGCCCATAATTTAATTAGTGTCTATTCATTTCAGCATTAATTGATTGATAATTAATTAATTAATTCATAATTATTCTAGTCAGTCATGCATGCTGGAATGTATTAATGTTTTACATGCCATACCACATTCAGTTAACATTAGTTTGCAAACATTATTTTGCAATAAACTATCTTAACTCTACTCGATATTTTACATCAAACTAACTTAACTTTACCAGATTTAAAGGTTAACTAAAAATTATTAAACTCAGGATTCTATGTCCTCCTGCTGAGTTGTTTTCGCATTAATTAAATTCACTTTGTAAGTAATTAGATGTCTTCAAGTTAATTTATAAATAACCAACGAAAGAGAAGAAAAAAGTTCAGTTTGTAAGTCTTTACGAAGTAAACATCTGCCAAACAGCTCAACAGATTGGCACGATTTCTTCAAGGGCAGAGACTGAAGATAAAGCTATGGGTGCTAATCGATGAAATCGCTACTCCTGTAATGAAAGCATTTACATTTTTATAGCCAAGTCCATTGTCTCACGGACTTAAGTCTCTATGTATGAGTACAATCACAGTCCTCATTACAAGCAGAACCATTTTGGTCATTACAATCAGAACCCTTTTGTCATTACAAGCATAACCCTGTTGTCATTACAAGCATAACCTTTTTGGTCATTACAAGGTTCGCAAGCGTAACTTTTATTAACAGACTTGAATGAACTGGGCGTTTCTCTGAAACGAAGCAGCTAACACAGTTTGAAGAATGCCAGCCTATATTACTGGAGTTGGACATTAAAAAGTAAAATAAACCGGGAGTGATATCCCCTAAACTTTCTCGAATATTCTTATATAAAACAACAGGGGATAGGAACTCGGGATATAGATCTAGTTATGATTTTTAATCCATTTTAAATACTTAAACTTTTTAAAATAGAATAGAATCTCATAGAAAAAAGTATTGCGCACCAAGCGAACGCCGAATAAAGATGTTCATAATGGTGCGCAATATTATTAGTACTTTATAAATTTAGATGCGTTTTTGAGAAATCGGAAATAGCGTAAATTAGTACTTCCCGTCAACGGAAATTACTCAAAATTTAACAGAAGGTAGAGAATTAGATCTTTTACTTACATGTGAAATTTCATTTATCTATCTGAAATAGTACTCAAGTTATAGGCTTTTAAAAAATTCAAAGTAGGAAAAGTACCACTTCCGGTTATCGGAAATCGCTCAAAAGTTGATACGGATCTACGATTTTGATAAAATACTTATATATGAAATTTCATCAACCTAGCTGTAACGGTACTCAAGTTATCGTGTTTACACACGGACAGACACACACACGGACAGACACACACACACACAGACATACGGACAAGATTGCAAAATTATGTTTTTCCGTATCAGTGAGGTGTAAAACGTCGAGATTTGTAAAAATCTCGATTTTTTTTTTTTTGCACGATTACAATACTTTCTCTATACTACGTATATACGAGAAAGTAAAAAAAATATTTATCATCACATCATCTTTTCTGGTTCGTGCCCCCCCCCCCCTCCTCCCCTTAAGACACAGCAGCACATAGGTTCCATCTCTGTCACTGATCGCTACACATGGTGTGGTCAGCACTTAGTCCATTAGCATTGGTTTCTCCAACGTGAGTCAAGTACCCATTAGAGCTGTGTGGACTCAGGGACCAAGTGATTTGAACCCAGGTCTTTCGGGTAAGCTCTACCTTCCGACCACGCCGTCCCCATCAAAAATATTAAGATGGGCTCTAGTAGCTGGAAGTGTACACCTGTTCTAACTGAGCGACATAATACTCTAAGTGCTGCCAGACGGGTTAGGTGGTGAGGTGAAGGGTGGGGGGGGGGGATGTATCACGTGCGGGAATTACCACATATCTGTGTCTAAACAGATCTTTTTTTCTTTCTCTCTCTCTCTCTCTCTTGCTCTCTCTCTCTCTCTCTCATTCTATTTCTTATCTCTCTCTCTCTCATTCTATTTCTTATCTCTCTCTCTCTCTCTCATTCTATTTCTTATCTCTCTCTCTCTTATTCTATTTCTTATCTCTCTCTCTCTCTCATTCTATTTCTTATCTCTCTCTCTCTCATTCTATTTCTTATCTCTCTCTCTCTCATTCTATTTCTTATCTCTCTCTCTCATTCTATTTCTTATCTCTCTCTCTCTCATTCTATTTCTTATCTCTCTCTCTCTCTCATTCTATTTCTTATCTCTCTCTCTCTCTCATTCTATTTCTTATCTCTCTCTCTCTCATTCTATTTCTTATCTCCCTCTCTCTTTCTCTCTCTCATTCTATTTCTTATCTCTCTCTCTCATTCTATTTCTTATCTCTCTCTCTCATTCTATTTCGTATCTCCCTCTCTCTCTCTCTCTCTCTCTCTCATTCTATTTCTTATCTCCCTCTCTCTCTCTCTCATTCTATTTCTTATCTCTCTCTCTCTCATTCTATTTCTTATCTCTCTCTCTCTCTCATTCTATTTCTTATCTCCCTCTCTCTCTCTCTCTCATTCTATTTCTTATCTCTCTCTCTCTCTCATTCTATTTCTTATCTCTCTCTCTCTCATTCTATTTCTTATCTCTCTCTCTCTCTCATTCTATTTCTTATCTCCCTCTCTCTCTCTCTCTCATTCTATTTCTTATCTCCCTCTCTCTCTCTCTCTCATTCTATTTCTTATCTCCCTCTCTCTCTCTCTCTCTCATTCTATTTCTTATCTCTCTCTCTCTCTCTCTCTCTTTATTTCTTCTCTCTTCTCTTCCTCCTACACTCATATCCGTATACAACCAGATTGAACAGTGCACTTTAATCACCCAGACCTTATAATAACGAAAAATCGAGATTTTTTTTTCATCCATGTCCAGCCACAAGACCCGTATGCAGTTGCGTCGCTAGGTCGGGTATCACCCGGTGCGGTACCTTATGGTGTCACCCCCCCCCCCCCCACCAAATAAAAAAATTATAGGCTATATATATATATTTATTTACAATTGGTGTCAATCCCCCCCCCCCCATTTTGCCAAATCGCATGAATTTGAGAACACATTATTTTAATTCAAGTGGAACAAAGCAACGTTTCAAGGTTTTCTCTATAGTTTGCAGGTTTTCTTTATTGTGTCGCCCCCTCCCCACAAACCTCCCCCTTCCACTTGTCGGGATCGTCAATTTAAAACTTAAAAGACTTTTTAACTCTAATTAATCAGTAATTAAACTGGCAAAAAGCATTTTTCTTCTTTGTATTTTGAAATATTTTGTCTTGGTGTCACCCCCCCCCCCCCCTAATTGGTGTCACCCGGTGCGGTCCGCACCCTTGGCCCCTTCCTTGCGACGCCTCTGCCCGTATGTCAAGCAATCTACTAGTTCCCGCCTGTCTTAAACTTTCTGCCATTATAAACACATCACCTAGCTTTTGCTAAGGGCCAAATAAAAAATATCTTGGTTTGTTTTTATTTGAAACAAGCAACAAATCCCATCTAAGAAAGGCGATAACAGCTATTAAAAGTTATATTACTCTCATATGAGCTGTGATCAAGGCTGATTGCTCGGTTCAATCCGTGCATCGGCGTCTCAGATCTGTAGCTAAGAACAGGTGCTGGGGGGGGGGGGGGGGGGAGGGTGTATGCGTGGGTGTTTTTAATGGTGGTTGCGTTAAAGTACGCAGCTGCTAAGTTTTTTCCTTTACTTTAAAAGTAAAAAAAAAAAGGTGGTAAGTTAAAAAATAGTTTAAAGTCTGCCCAAGAGAGTAAAAAAACTTTATGATTCGAATTATTTCTTTGAAGTTAATGTAATAAAAATTCCGTACAGTGCACTTTGTAATCGTTTGCCTTAAATAAAACATTGACAGAGAGTGAAACATTAATATGGTAAAGCGAAAAAGTTACATAAAATTTACATAACAATGCGAAATATTATAATATTTTAATGTAGTTTGTTAAATATATTTTCTTTTTTAAACTAATTTTAGTCTAATTTTATGTGAATTAAATTCGCGTTATTTAGATTTTAACGGTCTAAGGGAAGTAATTATGTTATTCTTGTGAAAACTACTAGTCACTTAGGTTGCTTCCCTTAGTTCTAAAAAAAGGTGTTCACATTTCGTTAACTTTCATCGTTTATAAATAATAATGGTAGAGAAAAAAAAAACATCACATCATTATTCATTAAAAACCTAGCATGGATATATTAATGAGGTTTTCTTATTGGGTCGTAAGTGTTTGTTTTATAAAGTTTAAGTTCCTTTAACTTAATTTTACTTTTAGCGCCTATGACACTTTGACAGGCAGTTTGTCTAGCACACAGTGATCTTTAAAGTACATCATAATAGTGTATGCTAGGCATTGAACTGGTCAGTTAGATGAGGCGAGGCATTGGACTGGTCAGTTAGATGGAGCTAGACATTGGACTGGTCAGGTGGAGCTAGGCATTGGACTGGTCAGTTAGATGGAGCTAGGCATTGGACTGGTCAGTTAGATGTAGCTAGGCATTGGACTGGTCAGTTAGATGGAGCTAGGCATTGGACTGGTCAGTTTGATGGAGCTAGGCATTGGACTGGTGGGTTAGATGGAGCTAGGCATTGGACTGGTAAGTTAGATGGAGCTAGGCATTGGACTGGTCAGTTAGATGGAGCTAGGCATTGGACTGGTCAGTTTGATGGAGCTAGGCATTGGACTCGTCAGTTGGGGCTAGGCATTGGACTGGTCAGTTAGATGGAGCTAGGCATTGGACTGGTCAGTTAGATGGAGCTTGGCATTGGACTGGTCAGTTAAATGGAAGCTAGGCATTGGACTGGTAAGTTAAATGGAAGCTAGGCATTGGACTGGTAAGTTAGATGGAGCTAGGCATTGGACTGGTCAGTTGAGCTAGGCATTGGACTGGTCAGTTAGATGGAGCTAGGCATTGGACTGGTCAGTTGGGGCTAGGCATTGGACTGGTCAGTTAGATGGAGCTAGGCATTGGACTGGTCAGTTAGATGGAGCTAGGCATTGGACTGGTCAGTTAGATGGAGCTAGGCATTGGACTGGTCAGTTGAGCTAGGCATTGGACTGGTCAGTTGAGCTAGGCATTGGACTGGTCAGTTAGATGGAGCTAGGCATTGGACTGGTCAGTTGGGGCTAGGCATTGGACTGGTCAGTTGAGCTAGGCATTGGACTGGTCAGTTAGATGGAGCTAGGCATTGGACTGGTCAGTTGAGCTAGGCATTGGACTGGTCAGTTGAGCTAGGCATTGGACTGGTCAGTTAGATGGAGCTAGGCATTGGACTGGTCAGTTGGGGCTAGGCATTGGACTGGTCAGTTAGATGGAGCTAGGCATTGGACTGGTCAGTTAGATGGAGCTAGGCATTGGACTGGTCAGTTAGATGGAGCTAGGCATTGGACTGGTCGGTTAGATGGAGCTAGGCATTGGACTGGTCAGTTAGATGGAGCTAGGCATTGGACTGGTCAGTTAGATGGAGCTAGGCATTAGACTGGTCAGTTAGATGGAGCTAGGCATTGGACTGGTCAGTTAGATGGAGCTAGGCATTAGACTGGTCAGTTAGATGGAGCTAGGCATTGGACTGGTCAGTTAGATGGAGCTAGGCATTGGACTGGTCAGTTAGATGGAGCTAGGCATTGGACTGGTCAGTTAGATGGAGCTAGGCATTGGACTGGTCAGTTAGATGGAGCTAGGCATTAGACTGGTCAGTTGGATGGAGCTAGGCATTGGACTGGTCAGTTAGATGGAGCTAGGCATTGGACTGGTCAGTTGGAGCTAGGCATTGGACTGGTCAGTTAGATGGAGCTAGGCATTGGACTGGTCAGTTAGATGGAGCTAGGCATTGGACTGGTCAGTTAGATGGAGCTAGGCATTAGACTGGTCAGTTGGATGGAGCTAGGCATTGGACTGGTCAGTTAGATGGAGCTAGGCATTGGACTGGTCAGTTAGATTGAGCTAGGCATTGGACTGGTCAGTTAGATGGAGCTAGGCATTGGACTGGTCAGTTAGACTGAGCTAGGCATTCGACTGGTCAGTTGGAGCTAGGCATTGGACTGGTCAGCTAGATGGAGCTAGGCATTGGACTGGTCGGTTAAATGGAGCTAGGCATTGGACTGGTCAGTTAGATGGAGCTAGGCATTGGACTGGTCAGTTAGATGGAGCTAGGCATTGGACTGGTCAGAGATGGAGCTAGGCATTGGACACGTCAGTTGGGGCTAGGCATTGGACTGGTCAGTTAGATGGAGCTAGGCATTGGACTGGTCAGTTAGATGGAGCTTGGCATTGGACTGGTCAGTTAAATGGAAGCTAGGCATTGGACTGGTCAGTTAGATGGAGCTAGGCATTGGACTGGTCAGTTAGATGGAGCTAGGCATTGGACACGTCAGTTGGGGCTAGGCATTGGACTGGTCAGTTAGATGGAGCTAGGCATTGGACTGGTCAGTTAGATGGAGCTAGGCATTGGACTGGTCAGTTAGATGGAGCTAGGCATTGGACTTGTCAGTTGGAGCTAGGCATTGGACTGGTCAGTTAGATGGAGCTAGGCATTGGACTGGTCAGTTAGATGGAGCTAGGCATTGGACTGGTAAGTTAGATGGAGCTAGGCATTGGACTGGTCAGTTAGATGTAGCTAGGCATTGGACTGGTCAGTTAGATGGAGCTAGGCATTGGACTGGTCAGTTAGATGGAGCTAGGCATTGGACTGGTCAGTTGGGGCTAGGCATTGGACTGGTCAGTTAGATGGAGCTAGGCATTGGACTGGTCAGTTAGATGGAGCTAGGCATTGGACTGGTCAGTTAGATGGAGCTAGGCATTGGACTGGTCAGTTAGATGGAGCTAGGCATTGGACTGGTCAGTTAGATGGAGCTAGGCATTGGACTGGTCAGTTGGATGGAGCTAGGCATTGGACTGGTCAGTTGGATGGAGCTAGGCATTGGACTGGTCAGTTAGATGGAGCTAGGCATTGGACTGGTCAGTTAGATGGAGCTAGGCATTGTACTGGTCAGTTAGAAGGAGCTAGGCATTGGACTGGTCAGTTAGATGGAGCAAGGCATTGGACTGGTCAGTTAGATGGAGCTAGGCATTGGACTGGTCAGTTGGATGGAGCTAGGCATTGGACTGGTCAGTTAGATGGAGCTAGGCATTGGACTGGTCAGTTGGATGGAGCTAGGCATTGGACTGGTCAGTTGGATGGAGCTAGGCATTGGACTGGTCAGTTGGATGGAGCTAGGCATTGGACTGGTCAGTTAGATGGAGCTAGGCATTGGACTGGTCAGTTAGATGGAGCTAGGCATTGGACTGGTCAGTTGGATGGAGCTAGGCATTGGACTGGTCAGTTGGATGGAGCTAGGCATTGGACTGGTCAGTTGGATGGAGCTAGGCATTGGACTGGTCAGTTAGATGGAGCTAGGCATTGTACTGGTCAGTTAGAAGGAGCTAGGCATTGGACTGGTCAGTTAGATGGAGCTAGGCATTGGACTGGTCAGTTAGATGGAGCTAGGCATTGGACTGGTCAGTTGGATGGAGCTAGGCATTGGACTGGTCAGTTGGATGGAGCTAGGCATTGGACTGGTCAGTTGGATGGAGCTAGGCATTGGACTGGTCAGTTAGATGGAGCTAGGCATTGGACTGGTCAGTTAGATGGAGCTAGGCATTGGACTGGTCAGTTAGATGGAGCTAGGCATGTATAATCTGGAAGGTTCGAAAAGCGTTAGAGAGGGATTCGTGTCAAGTTAAGTTTTCTACAACTATAATACAACTAATGGGATGGCATGGTCGCGCGGTATAGTAGACTACTGTTAAATCAGAAGTCCCGAGTTCAGATACCAGACTCGAATCTGCTGTGTGTCGCTGTATCCATACAGCTTTAATTGGTACTTCGTTCGTTAGGGACAGTCAATGCCGCTATGCACCGAACTAACTACACTATCCCGTCATAGGCCGTTATGACGGAAACATGAACTTCACTGCTCCTGCCCTACTGACCCTCAGTTCCAAATTGTTATTTTACAATCCTTTACATCGTTTTAAGAGACTTAATTCACTTCAGGCAACAATACTCCATTATCCCTCTCTTTCAGTAATAAAATCCAAACAACTCCCATCCATTAAATTTCTCAATGCTAGACCCTTCTCCCGATCCTAACCCCCCCCCCCCCTTTCGATATGAGATATAGATTAGCCCCTCTTTTAGTTCCTCCGTCCATCTTGTTTTCTCTACGACTCCAGACGGAATATCGTCTGCCTGCTAAACTTGCAGACGTCGGGTCCACAGGAGACATAAACGGGCCGTGATTGGCTAATGACTGATCTCGCACTATACCACAAATCTCGCACTATACCACAGATCTCGCACTATACCACGGGACTATCGTTTACCATTTCCCCACCAGGACAATGGATCACTACAGCCCCAGACCAACTCCAGCACGATTAGAAACGCCCCCTTACACAACACCCCCCCCCTCCCTCTTGACAGTTAGACGCCCCTCTGAGTAGAACGCCTCCGATACGAGACGCAGTTATCGGTCTTTCTTCTACTCCATAAATTATCTGCTTTTTTTTTTACTTTCTGCTTTTTTTTTTAAAGTAATCCACATTAGCGTTTGTCAACTGAATTAGCTGGTGAATTTATCATTTTAAAGTCTCGCGTAAGTCTCACGGGAAATATCCAAGTTCGAATACCAGATGATTTGGTTCTGAATGAATGAAATGGAATGAAATTGGAATAACCTTGGCTGTAGCAGTTTGGCCAACAGCAAATAGTCTTTGAAATTTGAGCAAGTCTGTACCATTGGCAACACGGTGTAGCGATTTCAAGTAATGAATCTTTTTGTTTATTTTAGGACATTAACTTTTGTGGGACATTTGTTTTGGGACCGGCGATTTACCCCCTAACCATTATCTGGGACATTTCTTTATATTTTATTCCCGAACATTGTTTTCAGTTACTCTTTCCATAAGAGCCTTTTTTTTTTAATTATTTTTACAGGTTATTTTCTTTTGGATTATTCTTCGAAAGCTTTCCTCACTGAATATTTTTTCCACATTTTCTATCACGAGATTTTTTTTTAGAACCTTTTCAATAACTTTTTTTAAATAAACCGGGAGTGATCTCCCCTAAACTTTCTCGAATATTCTTATATAAAACAACAGGGGATGGGAACTCGGGATATAGTTATGATTTTTAATCAATTTTAAATACATAAACTTTTTAAAATAAAATAGAATCTCATAGAAAAAAATATTGCGCACCAAGCGAACGCCGAATAAAGATGTTCATAATGGTGCGCAATATTATTAGTACTTTATAAATTTAGATGCGTTTTTGGGGAATCGGAAATAGCGTAAATTAGTACTTCCCGTCAACGGAAATTACTCAAAATTTAACAGAAGGTTGAGAATTAGATCTTTTACTAACATGTGAAATTTCATTTATCTATCTGAAATAGTACTCAAGTTATAGGCTTTTGAAAAATTCAAAGTAGGAAAAGTACCACTTCCGGTTATCGGAAATCGCTTAAAAGTTGATACGGATCTACGATTTTGATAAAATACTTATATATGAAATTTCATCAACCTAGCTGTAACGGTACTCAAGTTATCGTGTTTACACACGGACACACAGACAGACAGACAGACAGACACACAGACAGACACACAGACATACGGACAAGATTGCAAAATTATGTTTTTCCGTATCAGTGAGGTGTAAAACGTCGAGATTTGTAAACATCTCGATTTTTTTTTTTTGCACGATTACAATACTTTCTCTATACTACGTATATACGAGAAAGTAAAAAGGCTTTTTTCCAGAACATTTATTCCTGAACATCTAATCTAGAACACTTGCTAAAGTATGTTTATGTTATAAAACATGTTAGAGATATTTCTTTGATTAACGTAAACTACGTAGATGGGGCAAGGATCAAGTCACTTGACGGGTACAGTGATCGACTGCCCTCGTCACATTTAAACTCGCAATAAACTAAAAGTTATTTTATCGGGAACCTTGTTGTGGGGAACATTAAGTTTGTGTATTCAGTATGGAACATTTTTTTTCAGAATTTATTTTATGGTTAAAAACTACAGACGGTACAGGTTCTCATTTATTCAACACGTGACTTCACGAAGGTCACCCCCCCCCCCCCCCAGGCACCAGGTTAAGATCGACCTCGGTACACTCTGGCCCGTCACACCCCTTGATTCCCGACACGCTTGAGATCCCACGACTTGCCTGCACCAGAAAAAAATCATCTGGAGATGTTAAAACAAAAAACAACTTGACCTCAAGCTAAATGCTCTAGCTGTTTGTTTATTTATTGAAAAATATTTTTAGAACTAGCAGAGGGTTGATTGGGCAGGGCAGTGAATGGTGATCTTACATATCAAATCATCGCATAATTAAAAAAAAATACATCATACAACTAATTTATTATATGAAATCATCATAATTAAAAAAAAATAATTTAAAAAACCCCAAATAACTCATTCCTAAATTCAATATTAAAATCATCAGACACAAATAGCATGTCATTACGCAACCCACTCACTTTAGGAAAGTAAAGGCGGCTGGGCATAGCGCTGACCACACTAAACCCTCGTATGCCGTGGTCACAGAAACAGTGGAACTTTACTTCACTTGCCCCATTGACTGTCAGGTTTTGAAGGTGAACTTACTTACTTACTTACCTACACAACCCACATGTCATTACACAATCTGTATGTCATATACTACCCACGTGTCATAATACAACCCACATGCCATAATACAACCCAAATGTCATTGCATAATATGTATGTCATATACTACCCAGATGTTATAATACAACCCACATGCCATAATGCAATCTAAATATCTCAATATAATACATGTCATTACACAATCTGTATGTCATATACTACCCACGTGTCATAATACAACCCACATGCCACAATGCAACCCAAATGTCATTACACAATATGTATGTCATATACTACCCAGATGTTATAATACAACCCACATGCCATAATGCAATCTAAATGTATCAATATAATACATGTCATTACACAATCTAAATGTCATAATACAACCCAAATGTCATAATACAACCCACATGTCATATTACAACCCACATGTCATCACAAAATCTAAGTGTCATAATAAAACATATGTCATTACACAACCCACATGTCATCTCACAAGCCTCCCACATCCGACCTTCCTGAACTGTTTATAGAAAATCAAATTAAATCCTCATTGGCCAAGTTAATCATGTGTAACTAGTTAATGATTCATCGCGTAATTAGCGAAAATGTTGACTAATGAATCCTTAGAACCGGACAAGTATTGAGATGAATACAAACCCACTCAACCGTGACACATGTTTCCACATGCACCAAAATGCTCATCTTACTGGTCTAAATCGTTTCTCATTTCCGCAAATTTTCTCCGTAAAGAGACGCCTGATTGTGTTCCTTCATTATAAGCAGACATTAACATTTTGCTACCGTCCTTATTTTATTATTAAATTACGGTTTTCTACTATACAGTTATTATATGAAATCAACTTTAAAAAAAACAACTAATAACTTTTACGAAACTATAAATTCAACGTCATTATTAGATTGTTGATAAAGTAGTATAATGCGAGGTTATTCATGATCACAATTATTTAATTTTAAAATGATATTCTCTTAATTAAAGTGTATTGAATGTTACTCTGGTTAAAGTGATAGAATGATATTCTCTTGATTAAAGTTTGTTGAATGTAACTCTAGTTAAAGTGATAAATTAAAATTATATTCTCTTGATTAAAGTTTGTAGGGGCGGGGATCGACTCTGGTAGTAGCCCCCAGCCACTAGTTCTGGATAAAATTAATCCCGGCTGCCTGTGAAGTTACCAGCAGTAATTGGAGTTTCCACTAAGTCAGGTTTCAAGATTTAAGACCCGATCAAACTTTTGGCCGGCGGTAATACCCAGGGTAAAAGAGAAGTACTTTTCCCAAACAAAAAAAAAATTTCTTTTTAAATTTTTTCGATTGCATACAAACACACAAACATGACCACACTCTCGGAAACACACATAAAATTAATGTAAGTGTGCACATAGGGAAGTAGCGAACTTCTCACACCCTCACACCCGCACACCCTGGCACCCTCACACCCCCGCACCTTCGCACTCTCACACCCTCACACCCTCGCACCCTCACACCCTCGTCCAGTCACTGAAGAGACACTGATAGGTCACGAGGACGATAAATTCAATCTACCCACTACGTCATCACGCATGCGCGGAGACCAATTCGTTTTTTCTGGTCTGGTGGGTTCTCTAGAAGACGATACGATTTACCTCCACTTGAATCTCAAAGTCTCCCGGAGTCTTTTTTTTTAAAGTCATGACTTAGTGGCCAGTGCATTCTGTTCGTCTTCTTCTTCGTTCTTTGCTGACTTTGGTACACATAAATTTGGATGAAAATGTATAAATATGGAGTAGATGAAATCAGATGAATAAGTAGCAAGTAAAGCCACCCTTAGCTTTATGTTAAACAATGTGTTTGGGTTTTTTAATGGCATATGATACATAGATACAGTAGACAGAAATAGTTTGCGCCCACCATCACCCCTCACAACTACATTATGACATGTCTTTAGACATGAATTAAGTCGCCCTTAAGTTTTGTAGAATCGGGCACCGATCACTAGACCAGATGCCCCGTCTACATCTGAACCAGTCCGTTCCATTCACCTGCAAAATAGTTGTATGATACGTTTGATGCTGCTGTTGATGCATGCGTTTGATACTGATGTTGTTGTATTGAGCAATAGGCTGGGGTAAAATGGCTACCGGTAACTAGATCAGAGATGTTTATTATTTGCATCATCTCTCATGTTAATTAATTACCAGTTCGCTACTTTCTTACGTGCTCCAGAAAGTTAAACAGAAGCAGCGAAATTATTCACATGCAGTGGGAAAGTTTTAAAAACGTTTCTCTTTTATAAGTTGTTTAAACGGTAAGGAAATTATCTAAACACAATAATGTATATTTTTTTTAAACAGTGCAGTAAGTTCACTGCACTCATTGACTCCCCCCTCTCACCCCCCCCCCCCCCTGGGACCGAGTTAGAAAGCGTGGTAACAAGCATATTCATGTGTTTCGTTTATGTTTTATGTTCCGCTAAAAAGATTCTAACAGTAAGCTTATAATAACTTGAAGTTAATCTCTGAGGATTCAACAGCTGTGAGGGTATAACTTTTGCTGTCTACAGACCAGAGCAGTTGTCATCAAGCTCTAAGCTGCCATAATGCTGCACAGACTGGAAGGTTTTTTTAATGCATGTAACTTGATCTCATCATTAGATTTTTGAAAAAAAAAAACTTGAAACAGAGAAAAGAGATTTTAAAACTTGCACCGAGCAATCGCGTTAGAGTAATGTCTTAAAGCGAAGGTTACACCAAAAATAAGATAGTTTTATGTCGGTTGTCTCAGTGAGTAAAAAAAAAGATTCCTTTTACAAACCTGACGGTCCATTGGTCAAGTAAAGTCACAGAAACAGGTGAACTCTACTTCATCTGCTACATGGACCGCAAGGTTCGGAAAGGTAACTTTGTTTTTGTTTGTTTTTTTAGTTCATTATGGCAAGATGGCTTAAACATTACTGTTGTGAAAACACAGTACAGCTTATCCTAACTCTAGCCCTAAGCTCAATAATTTCCGAACCAATCTTGACCCTTACCAATAATCTTTGTGTAAATTGTATTAAATAAAAAAAAATTAAAAAAAAAATAAGTTAAACTTAAATAGCTAGCGTAAGCCTTTCAGGAAAATTAATTACTTTTTTTAACGTAATTTTAAAATCCGATATATGGATTGATTCATTTCTTAAATTCTTAACACTGCCCCATTTTCGTCATCTACAATAGAGTCAATAAAGTTCTCTGACAAATACAAACAAACAAAAATACAGAATTTCACATACATTAGCATGAACTGTTTTGTTAACCTATGTCGCTCTAGGTGTATCTAGGTACCATCTCATAAACGGCACATAATGCACACAATATCAGCCAGAGGAATTCGTATGAGTCGAGATTTCTGATAGACAAAAGGTGCCTCCAGGGCCTGCCACTCTTGCGAGAAAAAGAAGGGAAACAAACACGAGAAACAAAAATGATTGTAGACACCGCGAGTTATCGGACATGAATTTGAGCGAGACGTAGCCCCGTAATGACAGGGCCTCTCAACGTGAGCAAATCTAATCTGTCAATCAACACCTTTCGCGAGTCTTTAACCGCTGGGGCTACTGACAGGCCGGGAATAGGGGGCTGTCATTAGTCGCTTAGAGTCAGGGTCTAGTTGTGGGCTGATGTAGGTGTACACACTTGTGGATGTAGGGCTAAGGGGTGGGGAGGTGGGGGGGGGTCGTGCACTCAGTGGCTATAGTAGAAAACGTTAAAGGTGGTTGGGATAGAGACATGTATATTACAGGGGGTAAAGTCTACTGTTAGGCTAGTCTGTCGATGGTTACTGGGGTTGGTAATGGTTAGTGGTTGGTAATGCTGGTCAGTGGTAGTTAGTTGTTGGTAGTGCTGGTCTGTGGTAGTTAGTGGTTGGTAGTGCTGGTCTGTGGTGGTTAGTGGTTGGTAGTGCTGGTCTGTGGTGGTTAGTGGTTGGTAGTGCTGGTCTGTGGTGGTTAGTGGTTGGTAGTGCTGGTCTGTGGTGGTTAGTGGTTGGTAGTGCTGTTCTGTGATTGTCAATCTGTTAGTGAATTGCCTCTTTTCGTGAGTAAATGAGGCAATAATTATTTTAAACACACACACACACACACACACACACACATATATATATATATATATATATATATATATATATATATATATATATATATATATATATATATATATATATATATATATATATATATATAGTGGACATGATAAACACAGAAGATTTCCGAATGTGTGGGGGAGTGGTGGTGAGAACTGTAATTAATGTTTGATGGAGGGAGAAAAATAGTGTGGTCTAGGTCATGACATTTGGCATTTTTTTGATATAAGACAAAAAGCTTATCAGCCATTTGTTTGGACGTTCACATTTAATCTTTGGTTGGAAGAAAGCTTTTGTTTTATTGGTAGTTATCTGGTAACTAAACGTTTATATTTTCTAATGACATTTTGGTGAATGTAACTAGTGATTTATATTTCGTAGGCACTAAACAATTCTGCAGCTCTATTAAAAGGAAACCATTGCAGACTCTTTAATTTATCTTTAAAAGAGCTTGTTGAAAAAAAAAGTTAACTTTAAATATTATTTTAAAAATAAAACAAAAATAAGCTTGACCTTATAAGATGTTATTTACAAGTTTTTTTATGCTAAGATTTTGTTCGCAAAATGACAAAATGAATGACTGTGGATATATCAAGGTTATAAGTGTATACTATTCTCGATAGCCTAAGCGGTAGAGCGATAGGCTGGTAACCCGAAAGTCTTGAGTTCGAATTCGGGTCTCTCAGTAGAACGTACCAGAGTAAAGGCGGCTGGGTAAAGTGTTGACCACAACCTTCTCTATGCTGAGGTCAAGAGACATATGAACTCTAGGATTTTTAAACCATAGTATTCTAGATAATGAACACAATCTGAATGGGATCCAGTAGACTCTGTGATGTGTCATGGTGTTAAGACAAGCTTGTTTTTGTATGCTTGATCTTTACTTTCTTCTCACACAAGATGGAAAGATGCGTGTCACTGTATTGTTTTGTTTGGGGATTTCAGGAGCAGAGAACTAGCTTTAAAATAAAATTATCATGATGTCATTAAAACTACAGTAAACTACAGGGGGTAGTTCATGCATAAGTCGCACAACTTAAAACTTAGAGAAAACACAAGAATAGATCGCGGCTCACAAACATGTTTTTAAATACTATAGTAGACTACATGGGGTAGTTCATGCATAAGTCCTACAACTTAAAACTAAAAGAAAGCACAAGAATAGATCGAGGCTAACAAAACTGTCCCAAACCAAAACGTCTACTCCATGTGACGGGCGTTTATTTGGGAGGCCATGATGGATTTCAAACCAGCCTCGTTCTGACACTGACACCTGCGGACATGATACTACCCGTCCAGAGGCGCGCGCCACCTTTTAGTGTGCACACCATTAAATCACTCGTGGGGTGGGGAGGGGGCGTGTGTGTGTGTGGTCTAGATGTTATGTGTGTTATATGGGGTGTGTCGTTAATTGTAACAGTACTAGCTGACTCTATATACTTAACGTGTCATGTACTTGTAGCTCTTTGATGGACCAGTCTCATTTTTATATAGACACTTTAGTAAAACGGACTAAATTTTCCGGGGGGGGGGGGGGGTTATAAATTCTATATAAATTCCATTTAATTTTTTTGGGTGAGGGGGGTGGGGGCGGTAGGCTCCCTTCGGGGGGATGCCTGGAAGAATCTCTGTATCCAATTCTCTCAGAGTGCTAGAATTTGTTGGGTACTTTGTTTATTTTTAGTTCAAGCTAATGAACCACAGTTATCGATGGAATTAGGGAAAGCTTTGAACGAAGTGACTACTCGGAAAAAGATTTCTCGGCAGAAAAAACAAACCTACTTTGAAATGTATATATTCCATTGTTTCAATAACTCTTTGTCGATTGGTACGTAGTTTTGCAATGACCTTTAGTATTCTTCCTTGAATAAGGCAGTTTAGATATGTAGGCTAAAACAGTTAACCAGGTCGCGGATTTTACTGTTTCTATGAGTGATAATATTAAACAAAATATCCATAAGGCCAAATTTACTCAGCTATACTGGGTTTTTATTTTTATTTTTTTTTTTTTGTATATAATAAAATGAGTTTAAGGTCGCATCTGAGTAACATGCACAGTTAAATATACGTTCAAATAACGTTACACAAAAATCCTTTCTTGCTCCTTCAAATATGTATTGTAAATCTTGGTCTCTGACTGGGGCACGGGCTAACAGGATTACGTCATCAACGGTGGGGCGTGATGAAATTAGCCCCCAGTACAGCTGCTTTAATACGACTTAACAGTCGGCTCGAGAATGGAGTCAGGGAAAAAAAGGCGACTCGTGAAAATATAAAAAAAAGAAAGAAGTTACAGGAAAAGAAACGGAACGAAAAATGGGAGACAATCCCCGATTAGCTGCCACAAGTCCCTGTGGAGACCTAGTTAGATCCCCTGAGTCGAGAGAACGTGAGTTTTGCTCACATTTTACAGTCTTATTAGCTCCCTTTTGTTGACTCAACATTTCCTTCATAGGCTTATATATATATATATATATATATATATATATATATATATATATATATATATATATATACATCACGGAAACGTAAGTGTATGTATACACTAGGGTGGTCCTTAAAAGGGAACAGACTCTTGAGATAGATCATATTTCCAGGAACAATACTAATCTGACCAAAAAATCCTAGATAATAGAAAGCCAATAATTATTGGTGTGCTGGCTGTTTCTACCAAGTCAATACACATCTGTGCTACTAGTTTCTATGTCCTGCAATTCAGAAACTAAAACTACTTTGTAGTAAATAGAGTTCGTCTGTTTCTTTATATTTGTGATCGGCCCTGTTCCGTTCTTTAACTAAGTGATCAGCCCTATTCCGCCCACATCATGTCTTCTACAAGATACACAGAGGAAAGATGATGAATTGATTTTTAAGACTACTCCATTTCTGTTGAAAAAAAACTATTCAAACATAGATTTTTTTTTTATATCTATCAATCAAGGTCAAACACATGCATTTTATTTTATAAATTGTCAACGTAGTATTTTACTAAATACATGACGACTATCAATTTTTCTTTCTTTTCTTACAGACAGGATGAGAATCCAACGAACACAGAAATAAACATTAGCTCTCTAGAAGCCATTAGCAGATGCAGAAAGCTATTAGAGCGAAAGACTAGACCATGAGTAGTACGACCAGACCCCTAAGCTATGTCCTGAACTATATTTAGTCCGGGATTTTTCTCCATGTAAATCTAAGTTTTAAAGAAACCTTTCACGCTGTAAGCCACGGGTTATGGAGAATGCAGATGCTTAAGTTTGATTTTATATTTTGTTGAGAAAACGTTAAAGTCGGCTGCGAGTTATGAAAACGATAAAATATTTTAACAGGTGGGGGTGAAATCCCAGGTCAAAAATAGATCGGCACGTGTGACCTACTTTGTGATCTTTCCTTATCGGTTATCATTCATAATCGTATTTTCTTTTTCATTTATGGAGGAGAAAAAAAAAGAATTTAAAAAGTACATACCCGATTATTTCCATATGGATAATAAAACTGTCTGACACACTGCACTGAAACACATGCACCGTCTAGTTCAAGAACTCAATTTAGAAATCGACGAAAGTTGAAGATAAAATATGTAATAATAGATACATTCATACAGGTATCTGTATTGTAGCTGATCAAAGTATTCAAAATTGATGTTTTAGAACAGCTTTGACCAATGGCGTGGCATTAGCCTGGGGAGTAGGGTGTTTGCTTAGAAACAAATATTTTCTTCTAACAGTATGAGCACAAAGTTCACACACTATTGTTGTTAAAGTTTTTGTTAAATGTACAATAATTTCATTCAGACTTGATATCATGCTGTCGGTGGTTTGAGCATATGTCGCTTACATGAGAACTGGATCCATTTTATTTAATAAACAAGAGAATCATTTTTTTAAGTATTACTCATCAGGTTTTAAATTAAGATATTAACCTAATGTAACTTTATCTAATGAGCCTTAATGAGTTTATAGATTAACAAAGCAATTATCAGTTTGTGTCTTTATTTTCATGTGTATCGATTTTCACCAACAACAAAATGTCATTTATTTGTGTAATGAGCGCATCTAATAATTTTCGCTTAAATTTTTTTTTATCCACTTTTAAAACCACTAATTAATCTTAATTAATATAGATTTCCCGGCATCAGCACATCGACTAACGCCCTAGACCCCAACTTGCACCGAACGACCCCCATAGATTCTCCCCTATCCCATTCACAACTTAATTACAGGCCCATACTAAAGCCAGGCTGCCATAGAAAGAAAAAAAAAATAGTTCGATGTCCCACTTTGATCAGTTGATATTTTAAAAAATTGAAATTTAGTTTTCTTTTAAACACGTGTTCGCTAACAAGCATATAAATTACCGGCACGAGAGCTGACCAAACATGGTGATGGCGCGAGTACACAGAACACGTGATCAGATCTATTGATGCGATTGGGTGAGTGGTTTGTTGAATTGTTGAACGCGTTGATGACGTTGAAAATTTTAAATACATGAAACGGTTTTACTTTCACTTAACTGTTGTTTAGAAAAAAAAATTATGTTTACTTTAAGATTATCAGATTTTTTTTTCTGGACATCCGAGTGTTTTTTTTAATATGCCATCAGGTTCATTTACGTGATGTCATACGTAGGAAGATTTTTTTTTTAGTTTTAAGGGTAGATTACGCTGGAAACATTTGTAGTGTTACTTCAGCTATGTCTGAGTAGTGAATTATTTAAGAAGTTGGTAATTTTAAACTTGTATTTTCTTTAAACTATTCATAATGTGTATTATTATTTTTACTCTAGATTAGCTGGTATATTTAATTTATAAAATCTTTAGATGGGTCTTACACAATTTTGTGTCGATCGTTTTGATATAATTTAGAAGCTTCATTACCCAGCTAACCCCCCCCCCCCTTCATGTAGCCCTCCAATCTTCTAAGCTCACTCTTCAGATGTAGCCCACACTCACACACATTATAAGCAGCTACCCCGCCCCCACCTTATCATACGTTACTCATGTGCGATCACACCCAACCCTCACCCCACACACCATACCTCACCACACACACCCAGCCCTTACTCCCCCACCTCAAGCCTCACCCTCACCCCCGCACACCATACCTCACCCCGTACACCCAGCCCTCACTCTTCACATTAATCCCTTACACACACAGCCCTCACACACACAGTCCTCACACACATATCCCTCATCCCACACACCCAGCCCTCACCCCCACACCCAGCCCTCACTCCACACACTCAGCCACACACCTAGCCCTCCCCCAACACCCCCCCCCCCCCACAAACACATTCAGCCCTCCCCCCGCCAGCCACCTAGTCCTACCACTCCATAGAACGCACGTCAATGAACCCACGTCTCACTCACAAGTGTCACGCATCACGTGGTCGCGGCGCTCCCCCCCCTGCCCCCCCCCCCCCCCACCATCATCCTGCCCTACTCTGCAAACATGGAATCAACGGTGAACCCGTTCCAAGGTCAACAGTTCCGACCAAGGTCACCCGTTCGACCTGGTGGTGATCGAATTTCCGTTTTGTTCCATCATACCGCATTAAGTGGTGCTTTGTGTTCTCAAGGGTTTGTCCCAGGGACTAAAAAAATGAAGTTCAATAGGCGGCACGCTGCTGCCTAGGCTTAGAGATGCTCGTACTGTGCAGGGTACGACTGGGGGTGAGTTTGTCTTGCTCGGCACGGTCAGACCGGAACGTGGGACTTCAATGGGGGTTTTAATGAAGGGTCGGGGTGGCAGGGGGCAGGGAGGGTTGGGTCGGGGCGGCAGGGGCAGGGAGGGCGGGGTCGGGTTGGCAGGGGGCAGGGAGGTCGGGGTCGGGGTGGCAGGGGCAGGGAGGTCGGGGTCGGGTTGGCAGGGGGCAGGGAGGGCGGGGTCGGGGTGGCAGGGACGGGGAGGGTTGGGTCGGGGTGGCAGGGGGCAGGGAGGGCGGGGTCGGGGTGGAAGGGACGGGGAGGGTTGGGTCGGGGTGGCAGGGACGGGGAGGGTTGGGTCGGGGTGGCAGGGGGCAGGGAGGGCGGGGTCGGGTTGGCAGGGGGCAGGGAGGTCGGGGTCGGGGTGGCAGTGGCAGGGAGGTCGGGGTCGGGTTGGCAGGGGGCAGGGAGGGCGGGGTCGGGGTGGCAGGGACGGGGAGGGTTGGGTCGGGGTGGCAGGGGGCAGGGAGGGCGGGGTCGGGGTGGAAGGGACGGGGAGGGTTGGGTCGGGGTGGCAGGGACGGGGAGGGTTGGGTCGAGGTGGCAAGGGCGGGGAGAGTTGGGCCGGGGTGGCAGGGACGGGGAGGGTTGGGTCGGGGTGGCAGGGGACGGGATGTCAGTGGACGGGGTGGGATGGGTCGGGGAAGGCGGGGTCGGGGTGACAGGGGTCGGGGTCGGGGTGGCAGGGGACGTGGAGGGCGACAGTAGTATGGTGAGTATGGAAAATACTGTATATCAGCCCATGTCAAAATTGACCGTCGCGGGTTCAATGCACTAAGCCCTAAGGGTTAAATAATACAATGAATGAAACACAATAGAGACATTATGGATTATTCGAAAAACCAACACAGGTGTTGCATAACACGGTCGAGATTGTGTGGGAACATGAATATAACATTATTCCGATTAGCAAGCTTGGATTATTCCAGAAAAAAATATTTCAATTTTTTATTTCTTGAGCACACGACTACAAGGTAATTGATTGATATAGGCTACTAAACATCGTTGTTCACCACGCGAGAATAAATTCGGATGCACTTCAATGGAGAAAGAATCAAGAATATAACCTGCATCTTGCTGGGAATTAAAGAAAAAAAACATAATTACTTGTCTGTAACAACATTAATTAACACCTACACGCAGAATGTTTTTTCCACCGTATGTTGATGAGAAATATGAGAAACATTAAATACCCCTGACTCTACGATCTTCCTACATTGTGTATTCAAATGTGAAACACATTCGTTCATCACTTATTCGTTCAATTTACATTCACATTTTAGTAATGAAGTCTATTTTTAACTTAGCTTAAGTTAAGGTCAGACTTAAATACTTTTTTTTTAAACCTATAGTAATCTTTTAACCTATGAATTTTCCTACCGACATATAAATAAATAAACACAAACATTTTTAGATAAGGAAGATTTGAAATATAGCCTGAAGTCATTAGCTTGATTTAGATTACAAGAACTGTTTGTATGTGTAGGTAGAATAGTGCTTTTAACGTTTGCCGTAATGACTTTAGGGTGAGGTTGGTAGGTGTGGTGTGTGCATTGAGTACAGTGTGTGGGGTAAGGGTGGTAAGTGTGGTGTGTATGTGGGGAGTGAGAGTGGTAGGTATGGTGTGTGCAGTGTGCAGTGTGCAGTTTCTGCAGTGTGTGGGGTAAGGGTGGTAAGTGCAGTGTGTGTGGGGTAAAGGTGGTAAGTGTGGTGTGTGGAGTATGTGGGGTAAGGGTGGTGTGTGGGGTGTGTGGGGTGTGTGGGGTAAGGGTGGTGTGTGGGGTGTGTGGAGTGTGTGGGGTAAGGGTGGTGTGTGGGGTGTGTGGGGTAAGGGTGGTAAGTGTGGTGTGTGGAGTGTGTGCAGTGTGTGGGGTAAGGGTGGTGTGTGGAGTGTGTGGGGTAAGGGTGGTAAGTGTGGTGTGTGGAGTGTGTGGGGTAAGGGTGGTAAGTGTGGTGTGTGGAGTGTGTGCAGTGTGTGGGGTAAGGGTGGTGTGTGGAGTGTGTGGGGTAAGGGTGGTAAGTGTGGTGTGTGGAGTGTGTGGGGTAAGGGTGGTAAGTGTGGTGTGTGGAGTGTGTGGGGTAAGGGTGGTAAGTGTGGTGTGTGGAGTGTGTGGGGTAAGGGTGGTAAGTGTGGTGTGTGGAGTGTGTGGGGTAAGGGTGGTAAGTGTGGTGTGTGGAGTGTGTGGGGTAAGGGTGGTAAGTGTGGTGTGTGGAGTATGTGGGGTAAGGGTGGTAATTGTGGTGTGTGGAGTATGTGGGGTAAGGGTGGTAAGTGTGGTGTGTGGAGTGTGTGGGGTAAGGGTGGTAAGTGTGGTGTGTGGAGTGTGTGGGGTAAGGGTGGTAAGTGTGGTGTGTGGAGTGTGTGCAGTGTGTGGGGTAAGGGTGGTAAGTGTCGAGTGTTTGGGGTAAGGGTGGTAAGTGTGGTGTGTGGAGTGTGTGCAGTGTGTGGGGTAAGGGTGGTAAGTGTGGTGTGTGGAGTGTGTGGGGTAAGGGTGGTAAGTGTGGTGTGTGGAGTGTGTGCAGTGTGTGGGGTAAGGGTGGTAAGTGTGGTGTGTGGAGTGTGTGGGGTAAGGGTGGTAAGTGTGGTGTGTGGAGTGTGTGGGGTAAGGGTTGGTAAGTGTGGTGTGTGGAGTGTGTGGGGTAAGGGTGGTAAGTGTGGTGTGTGGAGTGTGTGGGGTAAGGGTGGTAAGTGTGGTGTGTGGAGTGTGTGGGGTAAGGGTGGTAAGTGTGGTGTGTGGAGTATGTGGGGTAAGGGTGGTAAGTGTGGTGTGTGGAGTGTGGAGTGTGTGGGGTAAGGGTGGTAAGTGTGGTGTGTGGAGTGTGTGGGGTAAGGGTGGTAAGTGTGGTGTGTGGAGTGTGTGGGGTAAGGGTGGTAAGTGTGGTGTGTGGAGTGTGTGGGGTAAGGGTGGTAAGTGTGGTGTGTGGAGTGTGTGCAGTGTGTGGGGTAAGGGTGGTAAGTGTGGTGTGTGGAGTGTGTGGGGTAAGGGTGGTAAGTGTGGTGTGTGGAGTGTGTGCAGTGTGTGGGGTAAGGGTGGTAAGTGTGGTGTGTGGAGTGTGTGGGGTAAGGGTGGTAAGTGTGGTGTGTGGAGTATGTGGGGTAAGGGTGGTAAGTGTGGTGTGTGGAGTGTGTGCAGTGTGTGGGGTAAGGGTGGTAAGTGTGGTGTGTGGAGTGTGTGGGGTAAGGGTGGTAAGTGTGGTGTGTGGAGTGTGTGGGGTAATGGTGGTAAGTGTGGTGTGTGGAGTGTGTGGGGTAAGGGTGGTAAGTGTGGTGTGTGGAGTATGTGGGGTAAGGGTGGTAATTGTGGTGTGTGGAGTATGTGGGGTAAGGGTGGTAAGTGTGGTGTGTGGAGTGTGTGGGGTAAGGGTGGTAAGTGTGGTGTGTGGAGTGTGTGGGGTAAGGGTGGTAAGTGTGGTGTGTGGAGTGTGTGCAGTGTGTGGGGTAAGGGTGGTAAGTGTGGAGTGTTTGGGGTAAGGGTGGTAAGTGTGGTGTGTGGAGTGTGTGCAGTGTGTGGGGTAAGGGTGGTAAGTGTGGTGTGTGGAGTGTGTGGGGTAAGGGTGGTAAGTGTGGTGTGTGGAGTGTGTGCAGTGTGTGGGGTAAGGGTGGTAAGTGTGGTGTGTGGAGTGTGTGGGGTAAGGGTGGTAAGTGTGGTGTGTGGAGTGTGTGGGGTAAGGGTGGTAAGTGTGGTGTGTGGAGTGTGTGGGGTAAGGGTGGTAAGTGTGGTGTGTGGAGTGTGTGGGGTAAGGGTGGTAAGTGTGGTGTGTGGAGTGTGTGGGGTAAGGGTGGTAAGTGTGGTGTGTGGAGTATGTGGGGTAAGGGTGGTAAGTGTGGTGTGTGGAGTGTGGAGTGTGTGGGGTAAGGGTGGTAAGTGTGGTGTGTGGAGTGTGTGGGGTAAGGGTGGTAAGTGTGGTGTGTGGAGTGTGGAGTGTGTGGGGTAAGGGTGGTAAGTGTGGTGTGTGGAGTGTGTGGGGTAAGGGTGGTAAGTGTGGTGTGTGGAGTGTGTGCAGTGTGTGGGGTAAGGGTGGTAAGTGTGGTGTGTGGAGTGTGTGGGGTAAGGGTGGTAAGTGTGGTGTGTGGAGTGTGGAGTGTGTGGGGTAAGGGTGGTAAGTGTGGTGTGTGGAGTGTGTGGGGTAAGGGTGGTAAGTGTGGTGTGTGGAGTATGTGGGGTAAGGGTGGTAAGTGTGGTGTGTGGAGTGTGTGCAGTGTGTGGGGTAAGGGTGGTAAGTGTGGTGTGTGGAGTGTGTGCAGTGTGTGGGGTAAGGGTGGTAAGTGTGGTGTGTGGAGTGTGTGGGGTAAGGGTGGTAAGTGTGGTGTGTGGAGTGTGTGCAGTGTGTGGGGTAAGGGTGGTAAGTGTGGTGTGTGGAGTGTGTGCAGTATGTGGGGTAAGGGTGGTAAGTGTGGTGTGTGGAGTGTGTGCAGTGTGTGGGGTAAGGGTGGTAAGTGTGGTGTGTGGAGTGTGTGCAGTGTGTGGGGTAAGGGTGGTAAGTGTGGTGTGTGGAGTGTGTGGAGTGTGTGCAGTATGTGGGGTAAGGGTGGTAAGTGTGTGGAGTGAGGTTGGATTATCAAGGGTTAACCTCTGATAAGCCTTACCTGCCTGATAAGTGTGAGCTAGTGAAGGCCGAATGTTCATATCGTGAGTACATTCACTGATGATTCACCAGTAGGACTGTATCTAATTTTTTATTTAATGGTGCCTTTGCTCATATCATTATCACACCATAGCTCACTTCAATAAATACTTTCTATAAATAACAAATGGTTACGAAAAAAGCTGCTGTTTTACTTTGAGCCCATGGTTACAGTGTGGGAAATTTTTTATTAATGGTGTCTGATTTAAATAAGTAGGAGAATGGTATTGGTACTTAGCGCTACTAGCATGTATCACGTAGTCCTCCTTGCTTCAGATATTTTGACAGTGAGAGTATAAACAAAGCTAACTTTCGCTAAAAAAAGATACACATTTAAGACTTTTGGATCAACGGCACCCAACTGACTATAATTCACCTAGCTCTAAACATATGGTGTAGCGCCGACAACACCAAGACCACCAAACGAACACGGCATCACCAAGTACCAGGTCCGACCCGCTACCAACAGAGGATAATCGAAACTGCTGTACCCAGCCTTCGCCAGCCTCTCTCTTTCTCTCTCGCTAGGACTTGCGCGCGGGTATTCGCGGTGTAAGGAAGCCGAGCCAAGGGTGGAGGGGAGGTAACCAAAGAAAAGATAACCGGTGTGGTAATGATCTTCCCCCCATTGTAAAAGGGTGAAAGTTTCTATTCGCGCATGCTGTGAATTTGTAAGCACTCAATTACCTTTTTTTCTACTGCTTTTACTAGCCGAACTCAACAAATTAAAGAAAAACGTATCTTCGTTAGTATAATATACATTCATGAGGAAAGTATTATTAATTTAATGAGTTGTGAAATTATAACATCAATTATCACAAATTTCTTAATGGGAGTACCGGCAATTAGAGTGTGATTAATTTGGACACTAATAGAGAGTTCAGCATTTTTCAAATCCGGACTAGACAGGTTTGTTATATTTATTAACACTATTTATTATCTTTTTACCTGTACAACTTTTAATTCTACCGTACACACATCAAATAATAATGTTTAAAGCATACATGACATTTTATTCGCTCGGGTTATCATCATCAATATATTTCCAGTGTGCTAATGTTATTATGCATGAGTAATTTTTACTTAGACCAGATTGAAGATTTTGGCAGTATAGCATAACAATTATTAGCCATGTGTGTATATATATATATATATATATATATATATATATATATATATATATATATATATATATGTGTGTGTGTGTGTGTGTGTGTGTCTGTGTCTGTGTATCTGTGTGTCTGTGTGTGTGTCTGTGTGTGTCTGTGTCTGTGTGTGTGTCTGTGTGTGAGTGTCTGTGTCTGTGTGTGTGTATGTGTGAGTGCGTGTTTAGTCCAAGCTTTACAGGTACCTACATGTTTGATATTGTATTTTTTAAATACCGATATTTATTGTGAGTTGTTTCTGAATTCGGCGGTCTCGCCTACTTAAACACCATTCAATCATCAGACCAGGAATGTGTGTGTGGTTTCCCCTCCATGTGTGTGGTTCCCCCCCCCACGTGTGTGTGATTTAACCCTCTATGTGTGTGTGGTTTCCCCCCTCCATGCGTGTGTGTGGTTTACCCCTCCATGTGTGTGGTTTACCCCTCCATGTGTGTGGTTTACCCCTCCATGTGTGTGTGGTTTCCCACACCCTTGTGTGTGTGGTTTCCCCCTCCATGTGTGTGGTTTCCCCCCACGTGTGTGTTTGTGGTTTAACGCTCTATGTGTGTGTAGTTTCCCCCCTCCATGTGTGTGTGTGGTTTACCCCTCCATGTGTGAATGTGTGTGGTTACCCTCTCCATGTGTGTGTATGTGTGGTTTACCCCTACATTTGTGTGTGGTTACCCCCTCTTTGCGTGTGTGGTTTCCCACACCCTTATGTGTGTGTGGTTTCCTCCTCCATGTGTGTGGTATCCCTCTCCATGTGTGTGTGTGTGTGTGTGTGTGTGTGTGTGGTTTCCCCCTCCGTGTATGTGTGTGTGGTATCAATCCCCACGTAGACCTAAGCCACGATAGAGAGCAGGTCGGAAATTGAATTCATGTGAATTCAAGCGGCTGTAGCTACATGTAGGAGAAGCCAATGTAAACAGAAGATATTAGGGCGAGCATAAAAAACAATCAGCTGATAAGGATTGATTGTAATTGTTTGGAGCGGTTGAGCTCTTGTTTAAACCCCATAAACAAAATATATGAGAAACCATTTTTAAACGGAATATTTCTTCATGTTATAATAAATCACAAGAGTATTATGTAGATTGTACATTATAATAATCGTTTGTTTTTTTTAAATGTAATTAGAATTTTATTATAAATTATTTACATAGTAATAATAATGGAAACTTTGGCCTTTATTTCGGAAAAATGATCTGGCCGTATTTTGACAAATGCGGACATTTTTCTACTGCTCGTTGCGTTTCAGGCACGGTATTTTCCCCGTTGTGTTTTTGACCCATTAATCATGTGTTGGCTCTTGCGGTTTCTGGCTCTGCGGCCCTTAATAGTCTGCGGCCCATCAACAGCAACAATCGAATGAGAGAATCTCAGTCTCGCGTTATTTACGAGACGGTACGAGATCTCGTTCCCCGCTCAGAACTTCAAGCAATAGTTCTGGTAGTTTAGTTGAGGGAAGATGTTTCGCTTTACAACAGCGATAAGGCTAAAACTATATACTGGAATGTGTCATATATATATATATATATATATATATATATATATATATATATATATATATATATATATATATATATATATATATATATATATCAGAAAATAAATAGCAAGATTGAAATATCAATTTAAAACTTAAACCAGCCCGTACAATATATACGCTCAGAGGTTAAATTCCAGGGATGCCTTTTGTGGATACCTGACTCCCACTCGGTAACACACGTGACATTATAAATAACGACCTTAACCTTGCACCTATGTGGTTGAAGCGAAACGCTCGTCTGCCAAAATTATTAAATACAGTAAAATAGTAGGGATGGTATGGCTTAGCGGTAGAGAGCTAGACTGCTAATCCGCAAATCTCGAGTTCAAATCCGGGTTCAGATCAGTCCACCCAGCTCTAATGTGTACCTAGCTCACGGTTTCCCCTTGTCATTGAAACTGATAAACTCTACTTCATCTGTCCCATTTGCCTGATGACAGTAAATTAGCATGTAACCTTGTCAACAACAAAAATGTAGGGATGTTGAAAGATGAAGGTGTTAATCAGATGGAAGCCTCATATAACTGGTTTAGATTTATAGGGTGGGGGGGGGTAGATCCTCGCTCCACCAATTTAAAGAATCCTTGACCACTGCACTGAATAACATATATTTAGACCTTACGAATTTTAAACATATATATATATATATATATATATATATATATATATATATATATATATATATATATATATATATATATGTGTGTGTGTAATGTTGTCTTACTTGAATAACTACTCAAAATCAACTTTGAAATTCCGTATAAACTCCATTACACCAAACTTCCAACGGTATGCCAGTAAATAATTAAATCTAAGAGAGGAAAAAACATAAAGTTTTCAAGCGTTGCGACATACCACAATGTTATAAAAAATGGATTTCAACTAAAACCGTGGAAACTCTTTTTTTGGTAATCTTTAGCCTCTTGGGTGTTTCTGTATGGAAATTCGTGCCCCGAGGTACGTAACAGTGAGATGTGGTTCGACCATTCGTAGTCTGTCTTTTTTTTTTAAATTCCATTTTAGACCCCATTTCGGATAATGACTAGAAAAATCTGAAACGGATTACAATTTCAAGTCTTTTTTTTTTAAGCTTGTGTGTGCTTAAAACTCAGGCTATGGATCCTCATTATGAAGTAAAATTTCGTTCCGTTTTTTTCTTTCCGTATAATGTTTACAAAAAAAGTAATTCTTTGTTCCCTATTTAAAACAAATAAACGGGCATATAAAAGTTACTGCAGCACCGGCACGTTCTAAAAACGTGACCTTTACGGTGTTGGTGGGGGGTGGGGGGATGGGGGGATGGTGGGGGGGGTGGTGATGAATACCGGATCATCCACGGAAACAAACGGAAATTTGCTTAAACATATACGGGTGTCGTGACTAGTAAATGACTAGTGACATCGATAGGGGGAGAGGCGCTGGGGTGAGGTTAATGGTATCATTTTTACAACAAAGGGGTGTCCGGGGGTGTTCATTGTCTGAGGTAAACAGGCACCGTGCGACGTGAATAACGCGAGATTGGTGGCCGCTCACGAGATCTTGTAGCGGGCAGTGTTTCTGATAGTCTGATACATTGTAGGTGAAGCACAGTTGTGTAGTGTCCAATATCTTTTTAGCCATAATCCAGGCATAGACTTATAGATCCATACATATTTTGATTCATAGTTTCAGCCATAGTTTCATAGCTTATAACACATTTCCAGCGCTAGTTCGACGTAGTTTTATAGCATCCTACATATTTTTATCTATAGCTTCAGCCATAGTTTTATAGCTTCCTATATATATATATATATATATATATATATATATATATATATATATATATATATATATACATTTAGAAACATTATCATGTATAGCTTCAGCCATAGTTTTTTAGTTTTTGAGGCATTAGCCATACGTTTAGTTGTACCTCTTTCTGCCATGGCTGCAGCTATAATTACAGTGAAATGTTCAGCGTATTTTCATTATTTCCATTCATGTTTTGCTATAGTTCCACCCTACATACAGCCTCTGTTAAACACGTATTGCTGAAATTTAGCTGTGTCAGCCAGTATGTATTGCAGTGGTTAAAGCCTACGTTTTAATTATATAAGTTTAGCCAGGGCTAAGCAATAATTCTAGCTAAATTGTTACATGTAGTTTAAGCAATGCGATTGATTAAAGTATTGATCGGCGATCCTATGGTACCTGATTACTGACTACGTATCATTCATAATGAAGTGATTAGATGTTATCGATTACACAAATTAAAGATTGTTAACCGCTTGGGTATTCCGTTTTAGAAGTACAAGACTATGTAGTTATATTGATACAGTACAGAAGAGATAGTATACTTCTAGTGCTACAATTGATCTAGTGATTGTATACTTATAGTGCTATAATTGATGTAGTGATTGTATAGATATAGTGCTACAGTTGATCTAGTGATTGTATACTTATAGTGCTAAAGTTGATCTAGTGATTGTATACTTCTAGTGCTACATTTGATCTAGTTATTGTATACTTATAGTGCTATAATTGATGTAGTGATTGTATAGATATAGTGCTACAGTTGATAAAGTAATCGTATAGCTATAATGCTACAGTTGTTCTACTGACTGTAGTTATATATAGTGCACAGAAGAGATGGTATGGCCTAGTGATGCAGTAGGGTCTGTTTATGGTATAGTTTAGTTATACTGGAAAAGTTTTGTTTTGATAATTCATGGATGGTATAGTTTTTATAATCGGGTAGCTTGGTGGTGTAGGGAACTTTTAGTTTCATAAAGAAACTAGACTACTCGGGATTTCGGGGGTCATCCATAAATGATGTCACTAATCATCACAAAATAACCAGACCCCACATTCAAAAAGGCGTCACACCTCAGACGTTTTTGTCTTTTAAAAACACTTACTTCATCTGAGCATGGGTCTGACAATATAATCTTTTCATATGCTGAGGTCACAAAAACAGGCCAACTCTACTTCACCTGCCCATAAAGAAATGGTGAGAGAGAGAGGTGGGAGAGAGATAGAGAGGGGTGGATTTTATGTATAAACTAAAACACATTACTCAAACTTGAAGAGTCAACATACTAACAGTGACTGACAGTAATCAATGACAACAGCAAAGGTTTGTAGAATGACGGCAGTTATCTGTTTAAGACATTCAGACTTGAACTAACAAGTGAGGTTCGCGGTCCAAATAAACAGTTTTAAGGTAAAGTACACTTATAATCAAGATCTGTCTAATTACAACTAATTAAGACGAATCCGCCTTCTTTTTATTGATAGTTAAATGTCAATGAACATGATTACACGACTAAATAAACATTTGAAGTGCACATATACGCTAGTATAGAGACATAAATAGCAGTTGATATAAATAGTAACAGTGTGACACGTGTTGTGTACCTACACAATATAAAACAAATCATGAGACGAGCGTCTCCTAAACACCAGGATTTGATCCATGTTTGGTTTGGTAGGAAATGGACATCAGAAGCTATTCTATCTTTTTTGCTTGTTAGAAAATGGACATTTGAAGCTGTTCTATCGTTTGTGCTTGTTAGAAAATGGACATTTGAAGCTGTTCTATCGTGTGTGCTTGTTAGAAAATGGACATTTGAAGCTGTTCTATCGTTTGTGCTTGTTAGAAAATGGACATTTGAAGCTGTTCTATCGTGTGTGCTTGTTAGAAAATGGACATCAGAAGCTGGTCTATCGTTTGTGCTTGTTAGAAAATGGACATTTGAAGCTGTTCTATCGTGTGTGGACACGCGTTACATCACACAGGACTATGTAGAAGAACTAGATGGTAAAACGGAAGTATTATGTCTTTAACCCTGTCGTTTGTTAAAGAGTTACGACGTTTTTACAGCCTATTATTTCCTTCAGTTTGTGAACAATTAGGCCATACCTCGGTACTAGTGGTTGGAGACATTGTTTTCACTCAAATCGTAGTGACATACACACACACACATGCTGAACACACTCACACACACAAAGTCACATTCCCACACAAGCCATGCGCATACTCATGCACACACACGCAGACGCATACACACACGAAAACTCACATTCACACAGAAAAACACACACATAATAATCACACGCCACGCACACACACAAACTAGCTCACACAAGACTCGCACACACACGCATACCACGTAGACACACACACACACACAACTAGCTCACACAAGACTCGCACACACACACATACCACGTAGACACACACACACACACACAACTAGCTCACACAAGATACGCACACACACGCATACCGTGCAGCGCACACAAAGAAATTCGCACATTCACCCACAAATCACACACATACACATATACATACTATTCACACGCGAGGCATACACACACCCACACACAAACTCGCTCACACACAAGACACGCACACACACGCAGACACATAAACACACAAAAACTCACACACTCACACACACACTGACATACACATCTACTACTAGAACCAGCAACCAGATCTTGAAATTATTCCCCTGTTAAAAAAAGCCGGCCATAACTCAGTCATGATTCCCATTGAGCCATACGACCGGGTCTTCAAAACAATAATTGATCATTGACGTTCTCTGGGACAAGTGGCTCTCTTAGAATGGAGATAGATTTTTACAGTGAAATAAAGCAAGGATGGGATTCCATTTCGTTGTTACGTTGGTAGAGGAGTTAACGATTTGGGGAATTTTATTTTTAAAGAAGTAACTTGGGTAAAGAAAAGGTGTTTTTTTTTTTCGTGAATGTCAGTTGATTTTTTTAAGAGAATAATTGGAAATAAAATTGGCTTTTTTTCAAATAGTCGAGATTCATTTATTAAATTTTTGTTATATCACTTAGCATTTCAGCGTCCTACGGAGTTAAGTATGCTGTAATTTCTTTTTCTCGAGACAATGGCATTAATTAGGCAGATGGAGTAGAGTTACTCTGACTTAACAGCGAGAATTGAGCGAGTGGCAAAAAAATTTTATGAGGTTTAGGTCGAGGACGTATAGTTCGTGCATATCGTGGCGTGAACGGTATTCGAACACGGGACGAAGCGTATTCCCTTCCACCCTACAACTGCTGTGGAGAGTAATTGTAAATTGTACATCCTTTTTCGCAGATATCTTATGACTTTTTCACTTGTTTAAAATGAGTAAAAAAAATGCAATCATACATTTAGTTATAGATAATGAGAAACAGCAAGACATCAAGCGATTCAACTTTATTTTAATAGCAACACAGAAACTTAACCTTTTTAAAACACTAACTGTAGCTGTAATGACAACGATTACAAAAAAACTAAAAACCTAAGAGAAACAGCTCACGCTTAATTTAACAATAAAGGGAAACTACTTTCAATGTTTAACTACTCTACTCACACGAATTAACCGCCCTTTGTTTTCAATAAAATATTTTTCAAATGGTGTTACCATTACAAAATCGGGAAGCGAAGCATACAAAAGTAGGGCATTACCTTGTTTAATGGCGGAGGGAGACACAAGTTTTATTTATTGAAGCGCCTTTTAAAGCTGGGGTTTAGAAATGCTGGCTTTGAAGTTCATTTTTCTTTTAAAATCCATTACCGTCAAGAGGTGGTCTTTGTAAAAAAAAATTCTTTGTGTTTGTTTGTCTGTGCGGTTGTTGTCGGTTGTGTTAGGAGGTGGGGGTGATACCTGGGTGAGTATGTGAAACCTGAGACAGTAGGACGTGTTGGCTGAGCCGTAAGTATGTAGAGGTATTCAGGTGAAGTACTTTAGTACGAGATTATAGTAGAGGTATTCAGGTGAAGTACTTTAGTACGAGATTACAGTAGAGGTATTCAGGTGAAGTACTTTAGTACGAGATTATAGTAGAGGTATTCAGGTGAAGTACTTTAGTACGAGATTATAGTAGAGGTATTCAGGTGAAGTACTTTAGTACGAGATTATAGTAGAGGTATTCAGGTGAAGTACTTTAGTACGAGACTATATTAGAGGTATTCAGGTGAAGTACTTTAGTACGAGATTATAGTAGAGGTATTCAGGTGAAGTACTTTAGTACGAGATTATAGTAGAGGTATTCAGGTGAAGTACTTTAGTACGAGACTATATTAGAGGTATTCAGGTGAAGTACTTTAGTACGAGATTATAGTAGAGGTATTCAGGTGAAGTACTTTAGTACGAGATTATAGAAGTGGTATTCAGGTGAAGTACTTTAGTACGAGATTATAGTAGAGGTATTCAGGTGAAGTACTTTAGTACGAGATTATAGTAGTGGTATTCAGGTGAAGTACTTTAGTACGAGACTATATTAGAGGTATTCAGGTGAAGTACTTTAGTACGAGATTATAGTAGAGGTATTCAGGTGAAGTACTTTAGTACGAGATTATAGAAGTGGTATTCAGGTGAAGTACTTTAGTACGAGATTATAGTAGAGGTATTCAGGTGAAGTACTTTAGTACGAGATTATAGAAGTGGTATTCAGGTGAAGTACTTTAGTACGAGATTATAGTAGAGGTATTCAGGTGAAGTACTTTAGTACGAGATTATAGTAGTGGTATTCAGGTGAAGTACTTTAGTACGAGATTATAGTAGAGGTATTCAGGTGAAGTACTTTAGTACGAGATTATAGTAGAGGTATTCAGGTGAAGTACTTTAGTACGAGATTATATTAGAGGTATTCAGGTGAAGTACTTTAGTACGAGATTATATTAGAGGTATTCAGGTGAAGTACTTTAGTACGAGATTATAGTAGAGGTATTTAGGTGAAGTACTTTAGTACGATTTTATATTAGAGGTATTCAGGTGAAGTACTTTAGTACGAGATTATATTAGAGGTATTCATGTGAAGTACTTTAGTACGAGATTATAGGAGAGGTATTCAGGTGAAGTACTTTAGTACGAGATTATAGGAGAGGTACTCAAGCTATTAATTTAGTACGAAATTATATCATAGGTACTCAGGTGAAATACTTTAGTACGATATTTTGGCAGAGCTATTCAGGCGAAGTAAGTTAGTGCAAGATTATATCAGAGGTGTTTAGTAGAAGTGCCCTATTACTATCACCCACCGGTCTTTAAATGTGCATTTACCAAAGTTTCTTTCATTCTATCGTCCATGCTGACGTAATCCAATCGTGAACCATATGAGTCGGGTATGTATCTCGGCCTCTACCGAACCCTTAAGACTGACTCACCGAACCTCTTGGGTTCAATCGAACCCAGGTTAAGAACCACTGATTTAGTCTATTAGGGATAGAGATGTCAGCTTTTTAAAAAGATAAAAAATTAATTAAAAAAATGAATAACACATCTTACTGTTAATGACAAGCGTTGAATACCATTGTATGTAGTCTGTTTTTAAGATAAGGCGTGGTCCAGTGGTAGAGTACATGAACGCTAACCCAAAAGTCTGAAGTTCGATTCTCTTTCCTCGCCCCACATGGCTGATCGCCACTCTGATCCTGTCAGAGAGAATAAGACTGCTGGACATAGTGCAGACCACACATTTTGATCATATCCCGAGGTTAACTTAACACTTCCATTTTGCTTTATCTGCCCAATTGATCTCAAGTGAACTCAATGGATGTTCACTTTGAAAGTCTGTTGAAATATCTTTATGGTTTTTTGTTTTAAATCGCTTTCAAGTTGTTTGACTAAATTCAAGTTGTTTGACTAAATTCAATGTTTGACAACATCAAAGATCAGTAGCGTAGCCATCTTGAAGCCACTCAGTTTAATCAGTTCACTTAATCTTGGTCGTGTGGGCCTTCACAAGCTTCTTCCTGGTGTTGTAATGATTGCTCTTAATGGCTTTATAAGTGTGGTCCATTGTTTGATCCAGACGTTGTAATGTTTCGTACAAACAAAATCACATTGTTGATATTGATCTGTTTGAGGGATGAAAAATTGTCTGATCGCCATGTGATGTCCCTACCATTGACGCCTATGCTACAATACAGCACTAGTACAATGATTACTCCCTTTGTTTTATACAATGGTTACTCCCCTGGTTTCATACAATGATTACTCCCTTTGTTTCATACAATGATTACTCCCCTGGTTTCATACGATTACTCCCCTGGTTTCATACAACGATTACTCCCATGGTTTCATACAATGATTACTCCCCTGGTTTCATACGATTACTCCCATGGTTTCATACAACGATTACTCCATTGGTTTCATACAACGATTACTCCCCTTATTTCATACAACTCTTACTCCCCATGTTTCATACACCGATTACTCCCCTGGTTTCACACAACGATTACTCCCTTGGTTTTATACAACGATTACTCCCCTTGTTTCATACAACGATTACTCCCCTGGTTTTATACAACGATTACTCCCCTGGTTTTATAAAACGATCACAAACCCTCCCGTCCGTATACAATCCTGTACTATACAGTCCTGGGATGCTGATCAATCCCCAACCTCTAGTGTCGGCCGAGGTTACATAGGTCATAATCTACGTCGATCAGTATGGCCAATCACATTGAATGCTAACTATCGATCTTTTAGTGAAACTGACTCCAAGGTGAGCAACAGGAAGTAAGTAGAAACGGGTGGGAGGGGGGGGGGGGTACAGTGATTTTTTTTTTCTTCATGAAATGCTAATGTCATTGATAAGGCTGACAGGCTCAATGGCTTTGATGTAAATACAAAAGGTTGTTTTATTGGTTCGTTAGGTTGGATGAGATGGATTTGTTTGTATTGCTAATGTTTTAAGGGGCGTTTTTTTAAAGACGTGAGGTCAGGAATGTCGTGTTTACTTTTATAAAGAGTTCAGATGGTCCTTAGTTACAGCCTCAAGTAAAGACTCTTCTTCCATATTTGATGAGTGTATGCGGCCTTGGTCTGGGAAACTGCAATCTCCTTACGTTTCTTATTTAATGATTGCCAGAACTCGAATCTCGCAGATAATCTTTCGGACCTAGCGGCCAATCCAGAGGTGTGACTTAACTCTTAGCGTCTTTCCTATCAATAACAAGAGTCACGTACCATTGAAGCTGGGTGGACTCAATGACGTCCTACCATTTCAAGTCCTGGATCCGAACTCGAAACATTCGTGTTATCAGTCGTAAGCTCTACCTTCTGACCACGCCGTCCCAACATGACATTTACAGAATTTAAAGAATCTCATTTTACTAGAACCTTCCCCCTTATAACCTACCGCATTACATTCCCTCTAAAAAAAACATGGCGAGTCTAATTAACCCCCCTTTGAGCTGTCAGTTTAATTACCTTACCATCCGCTGTCGGGAAAAAAGAAAATTGATGTATAAAAAAAATTTAATTACATTTTCAAACATTTCGAAAAAGGTCAATGTTTTAAAACAAATTATTTCCTTAGACAACATGTATGTATTTTTACCAAGGGTCAGTAACCTTATACTGAATGAAAATCCGTTATATAAACATGTGTAAAGGAAACGCTGAGATATTAGTTGACAGAGACTAGTGGCATCATTAGGTCGGATGTCACTTTATGGTGTCACCCCACCCCAGTCGTTGACTGACTTATTGGTTATTGAAAACTTTTATTTCCTCTGTAAATTTAACATTGGGTGTTACCCCCCCCCCTTCTTGGGAGATAGCTTTAGAGTGTGCACAGTTAAAAGTAACGATGTTTATCCAGCTGGATGTAGCATTGTTTGCTCTATAGTTAGCAGGTTACGTCATGGTGTCACCCCCAGTTTGTCGGGGTCGTCAATTTATTATCAACTGAACTAGCAAAATGATTTTCTTCTATATTTTTTTTCTCTTGGTGTCACCCCCGTAAATGGTGTCACCCCGTGATGTCCGCACCCCCCCCCCCCGCCCCTGCCTGGCAACGCCTCTGACAGAGACAACACATAATATTTGTTTCATTATTTAAAATGTTCAAGCTTCACATTAAAACAGAAGACCACAATCAAATCACTCCTTTTGTTTTATGGCTTAAACGTCTACAGGAAATCGTATTATATCCCATACTATCTTGTAAACAAAGGTTACTTAAAATATCGAACAGTAAAAAAAATGAATAACGGAAGTTATCTACAGCTATCTTAATTATCTATTCCTTTAAAGATCCAGAACGTTCTTGAACTGCAAGCAGACGAGCTCTGAGCGTGTGCCATAAATTGCCAAACAGTTTGAATACGGCTATTCTCATTACCTACCCCCTCTCACCCCGCCCCCAATCCTTCTCCACACAGTTTCAAACGATTCGAAGGCAATGCCTATACAAATGTAATTAACGCCGTTTTCTTCATTACCCCACGGACCACATTACACTTGCCATCTGCGTGAGCGCCTGTTTGCACATGCATGTCTGCGCCTCAGCCCGTGAGCACATACTGCACCATGCTCACACACTCGCCGAATTAATGGAAATCTAATCCCTCGCCCTCCCCCCGCCCCGCAGTCGGCTTAGCCCTGGTGTTAAGGCAACAAGCGGTGTTTTAAGGTGTTTTCAAAACACGGCATCCCCTCTGCCAACACTACAAGAGGTCTTTCTTCTAACGGCTAGTTCACCTGATACCTGCCTCACCTCGACTGGGGATCGTGTTTCGAAACAGACTCTGGAAGACACACCTAGACAATGAGGGGGAAACTTGAGCGTTCCAGAGATCTGATGATAATCGCTGTTTTCGATGCTCCGAGCTAATGCTAGCTCAACGCTATAGATCTAATGTTAGCTGTCTATTTGAGATGCTAATGTTAGCCTTCTAACATTTTGTCTGTTTTAGTTTGCAACCATTGCAGCTTGTATTACTTTCCATTCTTTGTTGCAAGCATGCATTGACCAATTAAGTTTAAACTCAATATAGTTTCTAACTAACATAGGTTGCCATATTATAAGATTGAATATAGTTTCTTAGCTAACATACATTGCCTCATTATGGTAAATTGACTATAGTTTCTAAGTTAATATAAAATGCCATATTATTGTAAGATTGAATATACTTTCTAAGCTTTGCAATATTATGGTGAAATTGAATATAGTTTCTAAGCTAACATACTTGGCAATATTATGGCGAAATTTAATGAAGTTTCCAACCTGCTACAAACTACAAATTATCATCACGCTAACTCCGTGTTTTCTGTAAATGTAAATTTCCATTCTTTAATATGATTCTGGTATGGGTTTCTTTCCTAGTCTTTTATGTATACTGCTTAATTTAGAGAGTTCCTGTCGATACTCCTATTGTAAGTTTCAAATCGATACTGCTGTTAGTTTGTATAGATACTACCAATTTTAGTCCATACCAATACTGCTAATGTTAAGTACATATCGATACCACTAATGCAAGTTCATATCAATACTGGTAAGATTAGTTTCATATCGATACTGCTGTTGCTAGTTCATATCGATACTTCTAATATTGCGTTCATGTCGATACTTCTCACGTGAGCTACTACATGACATGTAGGTTCCTAGCTATGAACTTAAACCTAGTTTCCACAACTAAAAAACCTCCCTCAGAAATGGCCGTAGAAAGGTCACACTTGAAGAATTCCTCTACATTTCTGTTCCGAGTCTCTATTGTCAGATATTATGACCCATTTATTATTTACACATTTCTCCTGAAATCGATATTCTTATTACTATCCGATATCTTGGAACTTTGGGTTCACTGATGAAATATATCAAGTATCAATTTTTGTGGGAACACAAACGGCAGTTAAAGCTCGTCGAGATGGCATCAGAAATGCTGGCGATGGTTCGATTATTGTGTACTTGCAGTGGTGCGTGACGACTCGATGTTGGAAACTCTCCACGGCTGATCAAAGATAAAGTTCAGATAATAAAGATAATGTTTGTAGGATCATGACGAAACTCGTAGTCTTAAACTCAGATGTATATGTTAAGTCTGGATTAAAAAAAAATTAGAGTCTTAAACTCGGATATGTATGATAAGTCGATAGGATAACAAAAAAGTAGTATTCAATTTCATATTTGTATGATACGCGTAATGTATCAAGGAAAACAACAAACGTTAAGTGATCAAGTAAATAAGATAAGCCTGCTGGATACAAAAATTAGAGTTAAACTCGGATAAGTATGATAAGTCTATAGGATAACAAAAGTGTAGTATTAAACTCGTATAAGTGTGATGTATCAATGAAAACAACACAAGTTTAGTACTCAAGTAAATGAGATATGCCTGCTGGATTAAAAAAAATTAAACTCAGATATGTTTGATAAGTCTATTGGGTAAAATAAAAATAGTCGTAATGAATGGTAAACCTTGTGGGTAAAAAAGTGGAGTCGTAAACTCATATATGTAAGATAAGCCTGTTGGATAACATGAAATAAATTAAGTCTTAAACTCTGATTAAGATAAGTATGATAAGTCTGTTGCACCGATGAAAATGGGGTAAATGTTAAAGTTATGTGAGTAGGATAAGCGTGTTGGATAAACACCAATAAATATTATAAGCTTGTGCGACCAATAAGCAAAATCTTCCAGAAGGTTGCTTGTGGGAGGGGAGGGTGTGAAAGGTAAGTAAAGCTGGTCATATTTTCAAACTTGTATTAAGACATCTAGAACCTCATTCATTTAGAATGATATTATCTGAATCGTTTATTTTAAACGAAAGACAACTTGTTTTCTCCGTTCAAGCTATTGATATTCCAACACATCCAACCCAACCAATTTTGTTCTTAAAATAACGAACATTGTTTTACTTATCCGAATTGAAAAAAAAATATCATATAAAACCCATTCATTTATAAAATTGTAAATACTAAGTTTACTCTGGGATTCCTTTTTTTTTTTTTTTTTTTTTTTTTTTTTTTTTTTTTTTTGGGATTCCATTTAGACGTCTATTTATTAGGTAAATATATAAATGTATCTGTAATAAATTCATATTTAATTGCCTTTGACATGTAAAATTAACTCGTTTTTTTTTTACTAGATTAAAACCACGCATGGCAAAAAAAATTTGAAAAGATTTCATGTCTTACTTTATCTCTCTAGGCGCACTTATCTCCCTTTCTTGAACAGAAGAATCCAATTATCTCTCACCGATTTGACTTCTTTTTTTCCCTAATCTTACCAAAACTTGATCACCTAACCATTGATTGTTTCCCCTAAGATGAAAGCACAGGAGGGGTTAATGTCCTTTCCAGCTTTTTCTACACATTTCACCACCTTTTTTTTCTTATTTGCTCTTTATTTACAGGTTTTAAAAAAAGACATTTTTAGGCGAATGGGGGTATTTCAAAACTCATATTCCTTATTGTAATACATATGCATTCAAATTAAAAATGAGGATTATATTTAAGTTTAACCATATAATAAGAAAATGCATGTTTAATTGCATCTTCTTTATCCTTCTTGCGTTTACGATTTTTATAAAAATATATTTTAAAAACTTTGAAATTCAGTTTCAATCTACTGAATCCCTATAACCCCCTAGAGCCGAACTTCTTTAAAGCACAAGATCGTATCTGTTTCCTTGGCTGGGTGCACAAACCGGGGTCAAGCTTAATCCGTTTCTCAGACACACAAGTGGGGCAAGTCGTCACTTTTTGATCCCAGAATTACGACATTTTGTCCTTGAGGTAAAGTCGTGTTCAGTTTTTTTTTCTTTACCATTCGATTTGTAGTGCTGGTATTAGCGATAAGTACTTTAACTGGTGAAATTAATCTTAGACGTTGGCTTGATGACAGCTTAAAGGCTTGCTTATACGGTTAATAAACCAACAGTAAAATCTTCTTTGAGATAAATATAAAACAACTATGTCAATAAAATTAAATTTTGTATTTCATAAAGATAGAAAATACTAAGCTAAAAATGTGTATCGAACTCCATTTCTGTTGGTCATTGATTCTACACATAAATTTCAGTCATTGTTTGAATGACTTCTTTTTAAGATAAAGTTAAGAAAATCAAGTAATGAAATGAGTTATTTTAAGAAGTGTGTTAAATTGTACAAATACAAGCAAGTTAACGTAAAATTTTAAACCGTTTTACCGCACTGAACTATTTTTTTAAACAAACTGATTTAATTCAAATTTTAAATCCTGATGAAAATATCGATGACTGTAAAAATCAAGCAGACAATCCCAAAATATAAATATAATAAGGGAGACAATTGCAAAATGTATAAAAGAAGGGAGACAACTACTCAAAAATGTGTAGTCCAAATGTCTGGTACACTATCATCGATCATTGTAAAACAAAAGACGCTACTTTAGCTCTACACTACATGCACTACATGAACACATATGCTACGTCAAACAATATTAGAGACACGATTATCAATGAAGAAATTATGAAGAAATTAGCCATGAAAACATTAGTACTTTAGTAGTACTAACTAAAGACACATGCGTTAAAAGTTTAAAGACTCTACTGTTCGGGAAATGGGCTGAGAATCGGGAAAGCCCGTTCTCTATTGTCTCCAAGTACGCCGTGCACTTTAGTTTTGTTTTAACGACAGTGACGTCAGCGTAACTTGATCACCGCTACACGTCGTGAATGTATTCGGGAATATCCCTTGAGGACGCGATGCTTGGTTATTTTTATACTGCTTTACAACGGCAAAAACAAGTATGTGTTTAACTGCTTTTACACAGGAAAAAAATGTCTTTTGTTGGAAAACAAGAAACAGCTTTCTCTTCTCTCTTCAACAAACAAATATTTCAAAGCATCGTCTTGTGAGATGCATGTCTATGAAATAAATACCTTAAACCCTTCTCAGATATATAAAAAAATTGTGTTGGCTATTTTCTGCAGTTACGTTGGAGCGGCCATTTTTTTTTCGTTTTGTTTCCATCAAGTTGAAAAAGACATATCATATAGATCGATGGTTAGACGACGAAAAAAAAAAAGAAATATTTCTGAAGGAAAACTTTGCACTTCAAGACAGTCAGCTTCAAAGCTTGATGTATTTCACTGGAATACCGGTCGTTTTCATTTCGTCTTTTAATCTTTCAAAGCGTTTTTTTTTAAATTTCATTTTTTAACTGGGTCTTTACTGTGGTAAACTAAACTTACATTTTACTGTGTAAATATTTAGTCGAACGATCTCCGCGCCAATCTTCTATACCAGTGTGTGAGTACTTTGTAGTAAAGATAAAGCTGGAAAAGGGTAAAGATTTTTTTTTCTGAACGTTGAGTTTTTCATGTTAAAGCAAAAATTAATTAAAAAGTATCCGTACTATTGAAAGTTAGTACAAAGAAGGGAGTTCTGGATTTTGATTAAAAATGTGTATTGAGGATTGTATTGATTTTGGGCTTAAAAATTGCTAATGGTTACACACAGGTTGAGATGTGTTTTTTTTTGTGTGTTTTTTTGTTTTTTTGTTTTTTTGTTTTTGTTTGTTTGGGTTTTTTTTTGGGGGGGGGGGGGGTTAATTAAATATCTTGCCTTTTCTGGTTTTCCTCAATTTAAACATCCTACATGTTACCCGTGGGTCTACTCATGTGGGGCTGAGGGTGGGGAAACCTCAGGACTGAGGGTCTTGTTGCTGTATGTAACCTTCATCAGCGAGTACATACACGGTTCAAATGCCGGGTATCGAATTAGGCTGTGCTGACTCTGACTCAATCAAAAAACCTATTATTACTTAAAGTTCAAATCCCGACATCATAGCACAGATCATTCCCTTAAGCTTATGTAGAAGCTGTTGTTGCTGTATACGTTGTTTGATTCAAATATGGAGATTGTGTTGTACTTTATGTTGTGTCCAACAGTGCATTCCTTACCATGACAGTCTCGGTGTCGTATTCCAGTCTGCGGCTTAAAAACCTGGCCAGTCTCCAGCATTTAATGTGTTTTGGTGTGCCAGGTCATGTCCACCTTAGATGCTAGAGTACCGGAGCACTGAGGTCTTCTGGGATACTAGACCATCGAGATCTACTGGGATACTAGACCATTGAAATCTTCTGGGATACTAGACCACCGAGGTCTACTGGAATACTAGACCATCGAGATCTACTGGGATACTAGACCATCGAGGTCTACTGGAATACTAGACCATCGAAATCTACTGGGATACTAGACCATCGAGATCTACTGGGATACTAGACCATCGAGATCTACTGGGATACTAGACCAGCGAGATCTACAAGAACATTAAATAGATCTACTAAAATATCAGAAAAACAATGGCACGGCGTGGCATAGTGGTAGCAAGCTAGACTGCTAACCCAAACGTCTCGAGTTCGAAACCGCGTATAAGTCAGTAAAAATGTTTGAAAAAAATCTTTAAAAGCTTGCCATGACCAAGGCGCCATTTTCTTATAAATAGTCTGGTGTATTCAGAAAGCCATTATTCAAAGTGGTATACTTTTTTATATTCGAGTAAAGATACGTATATATTCATATTCATTCAAGTTTTTATAGCTGTATTACTTAAATATCTCTTCACGAAAAGAAATTTAATTTACTTATTGCAATATCCGTAAAGATCTATTCAACGTAAAAGAGCATGCCTTTATTTACAAATGTCTGGGTATTGAGAAATTTAAAATATCGACGGAATTTCCCCTTCATCTTTTCTTTTTCCGAATAAATCAAACCGAACGAAGTGAATGTATGGACAGTAATTATATCGCTTCCAATAAACACTCATAAATTTCAATTCATCGACTCCGTTTCTCCTCTTTTAAAAAACCGGACCTGAAAAAATTCCACTTCCGGTAATCCGGTTATAAAACGGTGGATATGACGAGTTGGTCAATAGCCTCGTATATTACTGCTGTGGAGAGCTGGATATTAAAATACTAGCACAGGGGGCGCTGGCTAGACGGAAGTCTTGTCGTAAAGTTCGGTCGTTCAGATTCTCCCTCCAGCGTACATGAACTCTACTCTGGCCAGAAAATTTGATTCAGTAGTAACCCATTTTTTTTCTCCGTACTTATTTAAATAGTGGTGACACAAAAATAAAATAAAATACTAATAAAAGTCCTAACTATACATTGTTAAATTAAAGATGAAACTCTTCATTATAAACTATATTATGAAACTGATAGTGAACGAATGCTTGACATTTGTGGTGTTGATATACCACAGGGTAAGGAGAATCTCATTAAGTAAGTACTTTAAAAAAAAAAACCTGCGGAAAATAGATGATAACTTTAATTTAAAAAGAACTAACAACTAAAATCCTTCAATAACCGATTCAAGCAATTGTACCCCAACACCTACTTTCCCCGTCTCATACACAGATATCTCAACTCTTTCCTTATCTTAAACCATAACCAAACACTGAAGATAACAACTCTCCCCACTCTAATCTACATCTACCCTACCTGTAACCCATATCAAACCATACAACCACCTCACCACCTACATCTACCCTACCTGTACCCCATTATAAACTATACAACCACCTCACCAGCTACGAGGCCGAAACAAGATTATCTTCTTTAGAAGAACTCTCCAATAATATAATACGGACTCGAATTAAACGCATGAATACATAAACACCTAAAGAAACAAAAACACAACCACGTGTCTTCTGCACTAGCTGTTAAACTTTGATCCACCAACATTGCATCTTAGATCAAACGAAACTCGAACTCAACTGCCCAGTGCATCATTAGAACCTTCATCATATACACGAATTTAAGTGCCCAGTGCATCATTAGAACCTACATCATACACACGAACTTAGCTGTACAGTGCACTATTAGAACCTTCATCATATACACGAACTTATCTGCAAAGTGCACTATTAGAACCTTCATCATATACACGAACTTATCTGTAAAGTGCACCATTAGAACCTTCATCATATACACGAACTTATCTGCAAAGTGCACCATTAGAACCTTCATCATATACAAAAACTTAATTGCAAAGTGCACCATTATAACCTTCATCATATACACAAACTTATCTGCAAAGTGCACCATTAGAACCTTCATCATATACAAAAACTTAATTGCAAAGTGCACCATTATAACCTTCATCATATACACAAACTTATCTGCAAAGTGCACCATTATAACCTTCATCATATACACAAACTTATCTGCAAAGTGCACTATTAGAACCTTCATCATATACACAAACTTAATTGCAAAGTGCACCATTATAACCTTCATCATATACACAAACTTATCTGCAAAGTGCACTATTAGAACCTTCATCATATACACAAACTTAATTGCAAAGTGCACCATTATAACCTTCATCATATACACAAACTTAATTGCAAAGTGCACTATTAGAACCTTCATCATACACACTGACTTGTATAATTAGAACCTTCATCATATACACAAACGTATCATCGTCTTGTATAAACTCAAACACAAACTTTCTGTGTATTAGTTTTTGTTAGAAAACATTGTGTTAATTCTGAATATGAAACTCTTGAAATTTCTCAAGTAAACTCTGTAGGCCTATATGAAACTCACGAAATTTCTCATGTAAACTCTGTAGGCCTATATGAAACTCTCGAAATTTCTCATGTAAACTCTGTAGGGCTATATGAAACTCTCGAAATTTCTCATGTAAACTCTGTAGGCCTATATGAAACTCTCGAAATTTCTCATGTAAACTCTGTAGGCCTGTATGAAACTCTCGAAATTTCTCATGTAAACTCTGTAGGCCTATATGAAACTCATGAAATTTCTCACGTGAATCCTATACATAAAACTCGAGAAATTCCCCATGTGTACACTGTACATCAAACCCTGCAAAAGGTTGCAGGAAACCCAAAGTTCGGTAACTCTGCGCCCGAATGTTACCAAGGGAGACAAAGATGAAAGGAGATCTCCTGCTCTAGGTGTCTCTCCTGGTCACGTGAGCAGAAACACGTGCCAGATGACGATAAATAAAAAGCCTTCAGGCTAACCGTAACACTAGACCTGACTCGCAACATCGGGGGTGGGGAACACGGGGGTGGGGAACACGGGGGTGGGGAACACGGGGGTGGAAGGTCACGGTAGACCTGACTCGCAACATCGGGGGTGGGGAACACGGGGGTGGGGAACACGGGGGTGGGGAACACGGGGGTGGAAGGTCACGGTAGACCTGACTCGCAACATCGGGGGTGGGGAACACGGGGGTGGAAGGTCACGGTAGACCTGACTCGCAACATCGGTGGGTGGGGGAACACGGAGGTGGAAGGTCAAGGCTATCATCAACAGCGGTGGGTAAGATTCACCACATGAAACTAAAAAAAGTTGAATTATATTTAATTAGATATGATAGATGGGGGGGGGGGGTCGATAAAAAAAATATAGCTGTGGAAGATTTTTTAAAGAGAGAAGCACTGCAATGCCTGGTATCTTAGAGTTCAGTGAGTAGAGTAAAACAATGTTTGTTGGAATGTGGAAGGCTTACAATTACTTGTTGGTTGTTTTTTTATTACATCACAGGACGCCATTATATTTTAGTCTAAGGTAAACTTTATAATCTTATCTATTCGTTATGTTGAGATGGACGCACATGTTTGGATAATGAAGTACCGTACTAAAGATGAGTTAAGTAACTGTATAGATTGAACTTTGTTTGACTACATGTGTGCTAATAGAAACTTTACTACTATGTACGATCGTGTTTTTTTTTTGTATTTTTCAATTATGTATTTTTTTTTTGGGGGGGGGGGGGGCATTTCTATACATACATACTCACATACTGACATTTACTTATATACATATATAAATACGTATATATATATATATATATATATATATATATATATATATATATATATATATATATATATATATATATATATATATATATACATATATATATATATATATATATATATATATATATATATATATATATATATATATATATGTGTGTGTGTGTGTATATATATATACATATATAGTTACGATTTTAAGCAAGTATTAACGTTTTATGACTGAATCGTTTGAAACTGAAAGCATTGTGATGACAAGAGTGCTACAGCTCCCAAAGCTGCATCTTGAAATAAGGAAGTTCTCGTTGCGGATATCCATGTGAGGGGGGGGGGGTGTGTTTAAAAACCCTCTCCCTTGGCCACAGCCCCAGTGTACCCCTATTCTCTGGCCACCCAATGTTTCTATAGCCCCAGTTGTACGACTCTAGCTGAGCAGTGTTTACCACCGTCTCAAGGTCACCACGCTGCTCACAATTCGGCCATTGTTGCCGGGACCCCCCACGTGACCTATTCCCTACCCCCCCCCCCCCCCTGTGCGTTATTTAACCCCACGTGATATTACTTCGTGTGATTTGTTTCTCTCTCCCTCCCTTGTTCCTTCATACAGTTAACTGTGCCCTCCCTCCAGCGCTGAGAGTAGAGGCTGTAGCCTTTATTTCTCCTGCCGTCTGCCCATACTAGACTCGTATTTTCTCTTCAGTGGACATCGATCTTGGTTACATGTCTAAGATAAAACATTTGACCAGGCCCGAAGCTGAGGAAAACTTTTTTAATTTGCCGTCCTCTTCCTATTTTTGGCAGTGAATTTATTGTTTTCTCCACGCGTGAATCAATAGAGAAAGTAGAAAGTACATTGCCTGTCGTAAAATTTGGCTTCGGCTGTTGTTTTACAACGCTGTTGTAGACGCTTGGTGTCTATTCTATTAACAGCCTTAAATAAGTCAGTCGTTTAAATAAGTCAGTAGTATTTACTATGTTGCTAACTCCAAATTTTAGTACGTAGCTGACATATCAATACGTACGTGGAGTTTAGTTGGTATTTGTGAATGAGTGCTAAAAACAAATGGAACGTAAATATGTTAAAGACAAGACGAAGACAACATACCACCCTAGAGATAACCACACAAGACACAACGCCATAATGATGACCACACATGACACAACACCATAATGATGACCACACAAGACACAACACCATAATGATAACCACACAAGACACAACGCCATAATGATGACCACACAAGACACAACACCATAATGATGACCACACAAGATACACCACCATAATGATAACCACACATGACACAACGCCATAACGATGACCACACAAGACTCAACACCATAATGATGACCACATATGACTCAACACTATAATGATGACGAGACAAGACTCAACACCATAATGATGACCACACAAGACACAACACCATAATGATAACCACACAAGACACAACACCATAATGATGACCACACAAGACACACCACCCTGATAATGACCACTAGAATCTATTTAACACACCTGAGAGTAAAAGTGTCCCTGAAGCTTACACATGTAGTTGACAGAAAGGATTTGACAAACACAAACACACAATCTGCCTGGTTAGAAGTAGACAGCAGGATTAATCTCATACAGGCAGTTAGTTTTACAGGATTTTATACATACAGCGTTTTATTTGATAACATTTAAACTTAAGTAATTTAAGCAAAACAAAAGGTAATCTTCGAGATAAACTCAAGTTCACAAAACAAAATTACATCTAACACGTGACCAATGCTATGCAGTTTATCCGGAACAACCGAGTTTGCATTTTATTTACATTTTATTTTGTACAACATCCACGGCCGTAACATACAAATACAATTATTTCAATATCCTTACATAGGGCCTACGTCTTTGAATAATGCACGATCGTATTTGAAATGCTGATAGACTTGTTGAGACGAAGAAAACATTTTGTAAAGAGGGGTCTAAGAAATAGAAGACTTAAAAAATTAGTTGCAAGGATTCAGCAACGTGGAACGTTTCACTGAAGCGGTCGTTGATGCAGTACAACAATGTATACGGTTGTATTCGTATATCTGACATAGCATTTACAACAATAACCATAGGACCTTACGTAGTTTATGTGGAAAATGTATTCAGATGTCTAAATATTATTGTGTAAATTATCAGGCCTCATCTGCTACAGATTGTTCCAACACGGGTCATGAGAGTACGAACACGGGTCCTGACAGTACAAAAGCGGGTCGTGAAAGTACAAACACGGGTCCTGACCGGTGCTAGCAGATATGACATGTCGGACGCAGGTCCTAATAGAGGACACATGGTCCCTACCTGTATGACCCATGTCCTATAGACACCACAGGTCCTGACAGAGGTAAAAGTTTATTACATGTAAAAAAATGACCTAATAAACGCGACAGGTCCTAACCGTGGCCACAGGAGGGCCCTGACATGTAGGACACAGGTCCTAACAAAACCTAACGACCAGGTTTTGACATATTATCCTACAATCTTCGACCCAAGCCTGCAATAACCAGCCTCAGGTTAAATATTGCCTGACCTTGACTGGGTGAACTCAAAGGTTAATTGCCCAGATAACTCTTCAGATAACTTGGAGAGAAGGTTAAATAATTACGTCTTATGCAACGTCCGCGTGATTTTAAAATAAGTCCAGAATTTCCCGATAGTAAAACCAATTAGAGCACATTAATGAGTTAAGAATTTCCGTATACTAAACCCAATAAGAGTAAATCAAGGATTTGACGATTTCCTGTGAGACCCATTTTGGTGGGACGGCGTGGCCTAGCGGTAGACCACTAGACTGCCAACCCGAAAGCACGAGTTCGAATCCAGTGGACCGTCCCATCGGGACATAAATGGCGGCTGGGCATAGTGTTAACCACGTTATTCCTTCATATGCCCAGGCCAAGAAATATATGAACTCTACTTCATCATGGGGTTTTCATATAACTAAGACCATAAAATAATTGTAAATGTGAGTTATTTATGAGTATGTGTATGAAACTGAATGTGTTTAAATAAGCATTCGGTCTTTTGTTATGATTGTGTTTTCATATGCCTGTGTGCGTATTTTCATATGTTTAAGTGCCCGTGTTAATGAATGTGCATATTTTAACATGCATGTATAAGTGTATCTATTTGTGATAGGTTGCTTAAGTTTTGTGTTTAAGTGTGTATTTAAATTTGTGTGAGCATATTTGCATGTTTTGGTGTATACATTTGCAAATGTAGGGGATCGTTTTGCTTACACTTGTATCTACAAATACTTAACAACTTTATATATATTTGAGTCGTATCTTTACAAGTTTAATTTTTGTATATCAAATTTCAGATTTGTAATATCGACGTTTGAAAAATTAATAATTGTGTAAACTAAAACCGACTAATCAAATGTTGCTTCCACTTATATCTACAAATAGCTATCATGTTTCTATACAATTAATTAGAATTATAACAAGTTTCACCTAATTTCAAATTTAACGTTATGTATCGACGTTTAAAAAACTGGATAGGATAAAAACTCTCATGATCTTTAATGTCGCTACTTTTGACACGACATGAACTTTAACCTTTGAGAACCGGATCTTCCCAAGGGAGACCGTCACTATAAACACGATGTAATATTCAGCTGTTATATCGTTGGTGAACAGAGTCCTACATCTATGCTGTATGTTTAGTTCATACAGCAGTGTTGCTAACATTCCGGTGGGGTGGGAAGAGAAGAGGGGTGGGGAGGTGTGGATGTCGTTACCTCATTTATACACATATCCAACATGGCGGATTCCATGTTACCGTTACAAAATTGTATACTATTTATACTGAAAACAATAAGAACCGCATGTAAGAGGTCACAGAGGCCTTAACAGTCTCAATCCCCACACCATAGTACCGCCACTGCATGTATATTGAACAGTAAAGATTAAGATAAAGGTAAAGCATCATTGAACACCGAATGTAACATCGAGGTGCTGGGTAGACTGCGAACTCTGAGTGCGAAAATCTGTTCCGCATTAGGGCGGGGACATCAGATGACGCCCTCTCTGGGGCGGCTTTTGATGAATCTTTTCTTCCGATGGGGAGCCGCTGCCGTTAAAAAGGGGGGCCGCTGCCGTTAAGAGGGGGGCCGCTCCCGTTAAAAAGGGGGCCTCCCCCGTCTGATCTTGCTAGACGGACTTGTCGATAGAGAGATAAATCTTGGAGGCTACTGACAGAAATATTTCTGTGGGAAATTCAGAAAAAAATTGTAAGAATGCTTTACGAAAAGTGGTAGAAGAGGTTATGTCGTTATGTGGTTATGTGTCTATGTGTGTGGCTATGAGGTTTTGTGACTATGTAGTTATGAGACTACGTGACTATGCGGCTATGTGGTTATGTGGTTATATTACGATATGGCTCTGTGATTCTGTGGTTTTGTGGCTAGGTGGCAAAGTGGCTATGTGGTTAGGTGGCTACGTGACTATGTGGACAGGTTGCTAAATAAAACTCATTCTTACTCTTAACAAAATAACTAATTGATAATTTCATCTCTAGTAATGGAATATCACAACTATATAGTATCAAAATAATCGGCGTATGTTGCTTTCAGACTGTTAATTATGATTAGAATTAAAAATACGAAATTCAATCCTAACTACTAACACGAAATATAACAGTAAATTAATGATTTCTCTTCTCGTAAATTTTAATTTAGCGATTTGAACACGATAAATCCTCTAATTGTTAAGATAATTAATTAAACACATTTCGCCATACACCAATGTATAGCCTTTAAAGTACTATTTGTGCTTAATATTCTTAAATACATTGCGTAACATTGAGACGTAAGCAACAAAAGAAATATTGTGTTAGAGTTTGTGTGGCCGGCGAGTGTTTTATTTATATCAGTCCCTCCGTCTGAGGGTATTCCCATTGGTAGTCCCAAATAGGGTGAGATTAAGGATCAATAGGGAGCCGTATCTCCTGATGTCTGGGGCTCCGGAATAAATTGCCCGGATGTGCAGACACAAGCAACACATACGGCATCCGTCAGGTCCACCGGCGTGCCGGACGGAGGGGGAATTGCTGTTTCTGAGACCGTGGCAGTCGTGGTGACGGATGAGGGTGGGGGGGGGGACGGTATGGTCACGTGACTGATGTTTCCACACCCCCCCCCCCCCCCCACCCCTACCAGATACTCGTTACTGTGGGACGTGGGAGAACGAACACACAGTCTGAGTTTTATTAAGTGCTAGTTCTAGGGTGGAGGAGGGTTAATTCGTGAGGCGGTGGTGGGGATAGGGTTAACTAGTTTGCTTGTCGCGACCATAGGGTTAACAAGTGCACTGGTAGTTGATGCTGGGTGTATATATTAAGTCTATATATATATATATATATATATATATATATATATATATATATATATATATATATATATATATATATACACATACATACGTGTGTGTGTGTATGTGTGTGTTTATAAATATGGAATAATTAGGTTTTATATGTGTTTTCCAATAATTCATTTCGGCTACTAGACTTTTGATCAGATGTTTGATTCTATTGTGTTTATTTTCGATGAGCACTAGTCTCCCTTTCATCAAATATATCTTTGTTTTTATCCAGTTCCTGTTTATTGTTTGAGTACACCTCGCCCATCTTTGTGTATTGTTACAACTTTATCTCTTCTCTTTACCTCTTTCTTTCAGATATCTTTAATTTTGTCTTAGTTTTATTTTTCAATCCCTCTATTCAACCAGGTGCTCTTTTATTTTCTGTTATTATTTAGGGTTTAATTTCTCCACGGTAAAGCGGTTCTTTGGTACACCTCTCCCCCCCCCCCCCCCCCACCCTCATCAAACCGCTCAGCCCGTTCATCACCCCGTTGTACGGGCTTCTCTGCTAGTACACTAGTAAAGCAAGTCTCCCGTCAGATGAAACGCTCGGGTTTACCCGGCACGCGGTTACCTGTAAGATTCGCTTCCTGTCATGCGCGAACTAACAAGAAATTAACTTTATTACATGCGGTGAGGTAATCTAGCTTTTGACACTGATACCCTCAGACAGCCAAATAAGATTTCTCGGATTGTTTCGCTGTTTTTTTCTCTCCAAGCATCGGTTACGTCTGCGTATAATTATTTCGTTTAAATTTCCTCCTTACATGGATAAAAAAAAATAAAGATATAAACGGCCGCAGATTAGCAGAACTGTGTTGTGTACTAATTAACCCCCGTAAGGGAAGTTAATCAAACGAGACTAAGTCCAACTGAGATTGCTGATCTCCCCTTGCTATTACGTTGTGTGGGTGATTGGATTTGATACAGCAACAAATTTTAGACATTGGAATTTTTTTATTTAAGGTTTTTCTTAAAATAAAAAAAAAACTCAGCTAAAATACAATTTTTTAAAGTTAATTTTGTTTAACAATTTCTGTTGTCTCCCTCTAACTTACTAATTAAAGATGACAATCGGAGGTTTAATTACAGTTTCCTTTAGATCGATAATTAAGTTGATTGAAAAGGTAAAACATCTCTTTCTAATGGAGTGATAAAAACTAGTAATTTACAAACTATTTAAATTAACAAGCTGAAATTAGCTTTAAACTAAAATAATAATTTTTTTTTTAACTAACCAAGGATAATTTAGTTGTCAGTAAACGAGGTAGAGGTATATTGGTTTTTATCATAAAGTGTATTAACACTTAACACCATCATCATCAATAAAAACAAGAAATAGACATAGAGGAGAAAATTGAGTTCGAACGTTCGCTGTTACAAAAAATAAAGGCATTTTATGTCGAGTTGTTTTCCCAGTCGCAATCAGTTCCATGGCTGATTTGTAGAGCCGATAGCACTGTGGCTCCAATAAATGAACACGAGACCAACTCAGATCAGATACGAGCACAGATAGATCAGATACGGGGTTGTAGACAGGATGACCCAGACTAGATCAGACAAGGTGATGAGGGTCTTAAACTGGCTGGGTAGGACAAGGACATTTAACTGGCGGGGTAGGACAAGGACATTTAACTGGCGGGGTAGGACAAGGACATTTAGCTGGCGGGGTAGGACAACTAGCTGGGTAGGACAACTAGCTGGGTAGGACAAGGACATTTAACTAGCTGGGTAGGACAAGGACATTTAACTGCCTGGGTGGTACAACTAGCTGGGTGGTACAACTAGCTGGGTAGTACAACTAGCTGGGTAGGACAAGGACATTTAACTAGCTGAGTAGGACAACTGGCGGGGTAGGACAAGGACATTTAACTAGCTGGGTAGGACAACTGGCGGGGTAGGAAAAGGACATTTAACTGGCGGGGTAGGACAACTGGCGGGGTAGGACAAGGACATTTAACTGGCGGGGTAGGACATTGATATTTAACTAGCTGGGTAGGCCAGGGACATAGGACTTTTATGGTAGGACAGGGCTGTTTGTGTCACAAGCCTAGGAGAAGTGGGCTTTGGCAGAGGGGGCTTTTGTGGGTTCAGCTAGAAAGTAGATACGACACGGGGCTATAGATCCTCATGATAGGACAAGGGCTTGTTGATCACCATGGTAGAACAAAAGAACTTTTGAATAAGGGGATAGGACACGGATTTGTTAGGCTATCCGGGGCTTTTGATCACCAGGGAAGGATAATGACTAAGGGCTTTTGATCAACATATAGTTTGACGATGACATTGGGCTATTGACTGTCAGGACTAGAACCCTGGGCTTCTGACCACCTAGGTAAGGCTATGTTACGGCTCTGTGAAACACAGCAGAGTTATGGGAGATAACACAGTAGGGTGGGCCGTTAGGGGTGCGTGTGTGTGGAACGTGTGAGTGGATAGAGAAACTTTGTGCATCCTTGTAAATGTTTGACCCAGAGTGTGTGTCGATATGTGTGTCAAGTGTGTGTGTGTGTGTGTGTGTTTCAATGGCCTGTTTTTTCTGAGGACTACCCAATTAGTTTTAAGGAAAGGCATTTTTGTAAAATTTTAATTAAGATTCGATTAATCAATTTTTTTAAAATTAATGTGCATATGAAATTAAATTTCTTTGGAATAACTATTTAAAGAATAATTAAATACCTCAATGTCTGGTCTGATTATTGATGTCAAGTTTAGTTACAAATTTTAGAACTAAAAATAAAATAATTAACTATAAATACTTTAATTATAACCACATATTTGCTTGTTTCATAATAGATTATACAAAATGTTATTTTTATAATATTATTTCTATGTCAGTGTATTCTAGCGTTATAAATATTTTTTTTTTAAAAAAGCTAATTAATTACTAGGGTAAGTTGTCGAAAAAAAGGTGTTGGAAAAAGTGACCAATATGAAAAGCTGGAAAATAATTGAATGGAGTGTAATCTCAACACTTCAAAGGCGCGAACAGCAATAGGCAAAGAAAACTTCCTGTTTTACTTTCAAGTTAATGGAGCGGGGTGGTCGCGCGGTAGATCCTGCAACTGCTAAAACTCGGTTTCCGGTCGCCCTTGAGTAAACTCAGCACTAAAAGATGCCCGGCTTAAGTCTCAACATGACGTCGACTTCGATAGGATACAGTAACACAAAACATAGTATTAATAAAGTGAATATATTTCTCGAGCTTTATGTTTGTTTGATGTAATATTTTTTGTCACCCATCAAAATTGGGCATTCACTGTTTATTGTCTATCATTGCGGGCATAAAATAGGGGACATAACTCCACGTGAGATGGGAAGGGGACATAAATACGACATTAATGTTTGTGGGAATTTCTATTTCAAATCACCGCACACACGAGCGAGCGGATTTGACCCCCGTAGACAAATACCGATTTCCATTTAGATTTAAAAGTTTACATAAACAATAGTGCGTGTTTTTTTTTTCGGGAGTTCAATATTCTATTTCTGGGTTGCTGTTTTTTTTAAATTTAGTTTCGGGAATTTTCTGAATAGGTAATTGATTTTGTACCAAATGACGACAGATAAAAAAAAAACAACCTTGCAACAGGCCCTAGGGTTGAGAACTTGTTTCCTGGTAGAGTTAAAAAGGAATTCTCTCAATACACTCCTCCTCCCCACCCCACTTCCCATACCCCATAACAAAGTACACTCCTTTTAAAGTGAGTACTGTTTGCTACGGACTACACGCCCGTGGTGAGAGGAAATAGAATTGAATATTTACTGCTGCCCATCTGGTCCCTGAAGAAAACTTTGGTTAATTTAAAATGTGCTCCAATACATAGATCTGGTAGCCGTAAAGTACCCTTTCAGAACTGACGGCCAAATGAAATAGTCGAGGTTGTGTGTCTTTTTCAGTGGCGTAGCTACCGTAAGGCTAGCGTAAGCAAGGCATAGGGGCCCAAGGCAAATAGGGGCCCTTTTTCGAAAGTTTGAGGGGGGTGTGCAAATCGAAAGTTTGAGGTGGGAGGTGCTAATCAAAAGTCTGAGGTGGGGGGGTGCAAATCGAAAGTCTGAGGGGGGGGTTGTCCCCGGTCGCCGGGAAAGGTCGCTACGCCTCTGAGGGGCCCACTTTTTGCATAGGGGCCCAAAAATCCTAGCTACGCCACTGGTCTTTTTTCTGTATTTAAAAGAATTATGTGATCAGTTATATTTCTCCCAACCAGACACTTGTAAGACAATTTCCAACAATGGTTAGGTGTACTAATAGACTTTCTGCAGAATCTGTTCCGGGAATCGAACCTGAGTCATTATTGTGTACGTCCTACATTTGAGTACACGATGGCATTAAACATTGGAGACGTTTACTTTTATCAAACATCAAAGTATATCAAATATATTGAGCATGGCCGAGTCGGTAAAGTTCATGGTTGCTAAACCGAACAGTCACGAGTTCGAACCCTCGGTCAGATGAGGCTCGTTAGCTGGGGACAGCAACTCTACTAGGAGAGACAACTCCAAAATCAAACAAATGCTGCCTTGTAGTTTGTTCTTGGTTGAAATGGCTTCGTATACTTAATTGTGTTGGAGGCGTGGTCTATTCGGCAAAGCTCATGGTTGTTAAAATTCGAAAAAATTCGAAGAAGAAAAAGAAGAGCATAGCTTAAGAAAAGACTCCACGGAAACAATAACATAAAAAAGAATGGATTTGAGTATCATAAGTTTGTATATGTAGCAATGCTTGAGTCCCATATCACTGTATGGTTAGCATTGGTCAAACAACCGGCGATTCATGTTTCATTAATTAGTTCATTTTCACGCCTGAGATAATGTGGAAACTTATTCTAATTGACTACAATTTGTTTGACCACAATTACTTAATTACCACATGTTAATTACCACCAGTTAAAAACCACCAATTACTTGTCAATAAATATGTATGGAAGATACTGCAAACCTGCCACTGTCTAATGTTGAAGTCACCAGACAAATGTGTATTCTGTAGTGACTCAAGTTTTATTCATACAAATCTCAATAAAAATGTTTCAAGTAACTTCATTCTTTAGCCGATAAACCCATTTCAACTCCTATTACGTGTTTGTTTTTTAATTCGGTGAACTCGTTAAATTAGATATTCAATTTTTTACCCCTCCCTCGTAAGATCCCACACTAAGAAAATAATGAGCAATAAAACCGCACGTAAAAACTTGTATAAAACCTGTTTATCGTATATTACCTTAAAACCCAGAACAGACCCAAAAAAAAAATTCACCAAATTAACGCGTTCGGAAATTTTCCGCTCAGTCGGCTCTGATAGCATTCCTGGCGAAGGTTGAGCCGGGGTCCCCTACTGTTTCAGTGATTAGTTACCGAGCCAGCCCAGAAACCGCCGAGATGCTTCATTAAAAATACTTCTCGACCCAGTCTATTCAGTTCCAGGTCGTTAATTTTTACATCCCCACGCTCGGTGAGACTTTAAATATAGGTGCGAGACAGGGGCAGGAGAGGAAAAAAAAATTACCTGGGTAGGTAAATAAAGCGTTGTGTTTAAAATAATGTGTTTAAACGTCGATAATTTGTTTCCCCTTAGTTAAAAGAGCGGTTATTTCATTACGGTTTGCTGAAAGTTTTTCATGAGTTTTGTTTTTAAATTTTGGGGGATTGTTTTTATGGAGCCCTTGGTGTGTGTTTAGAAAATATAGCTACACACAGACACGGGGTCTGTGTTTGTATGCCGTCTCGCTTCATTTCACACACAGGCGCCAATGTATACTTGTCGTCTGCTATAAATTAAACGTAACTACTATCATCAAACATGAACAAGACTAAAGCCTAACTTCATCTATTTACAATTTTGAAAAAAAAATGTAAATTTTAAAGAATACTAAATGCATGTTGGCATTCTTGTTATTACAACGTAAAGTCACCTGAAATGTTTTTTAATGGCCACCATAACGTCTTTGTAGAATGATTGACATATGACTTTAAGACGGTTCAGTTTCCTGGTTTAACGGCTGTTTAGAGCCTAACAGAAATGGCTTGCAATAAAAGAGCCGTTAAAACACGAGTTTTAGATCTAAAAACGGTTTAACTGAGTAGGTTCGGTAGGTTTTTTTTTTGTGTAGCTCTTCTGTCGAGTTTTTTTTAACGGGATTCTTTGTAGGTGGGGTGGCTGTCTTGTGTTGTGCTGTTGTTGCTGAGGTCTTTCTTAGCGCCCTCCCTAGGTGTTTCTACATTGGAGATTATCAGAATTTAAAGATGTAAAGAATATATTGATTCTAATCGATTTTTTACAGAAACTTATACAGTATATATATATAATGTAGAAATTTAAGTAAAACCATACTCAATGGGCCATTAATTCCATAAGTATCGACTAAAGTATACACTTAAAAGTCGACACCCCTTACATAAATGCTTGTTCAGTGGGTAAAACCAGAGGCGTAGCGAGGGGGGGGGGGGGGCGGGGGTGCTGACCGCCCCGGGTGACACTATTTAGGGGGTGAGACCAAAGCAAAAAATAGCAAAATATATAGAGAAAAACTTGAGGGGGGGGGGGGATGCAAATCGAAAATTTGAAAGTTTGTCACCGGGAAGGGTCGCTACGTCTCTGGGGGGTGACACTATTAAGTGCCGCACCGGGTGACACCGGACCTCGCTACGCCACTGGGTAAAACAGGAAATATCTACCGCAACATAAAAACATGAACTTTCTATCCCCCCCCCCCACCTCTTCCCCACATGCTGTCACCGTATGCAATTACCCGCCCTCACACAAAACACCCACGCACTGTTAAGATTAAACACGATTTAACTAAATTCTACCTACCCTCGTTTTCAAACTACAACCATTCCATTCATTTCGTTCTGTTACCCGGCAGATATAAAATCATTTTCTGAGAACCGCTGTCCCCAGCCATCTCATGACGTCAGGCATCTCATGACGTCAGCCATCTCATGACGTCAGCCGTCTTATGACGTACACTGAGAACCGCTTCCCCCAGCCATCTCATGACGTCAGGCATCTCATGACGTACACTGAGAACCGCTGTCCCCAGCCATCTCATGACGTCAGCCGTCTTATGACGTACACTGAGAACCGCTGTCCCCAGCCATCTCATGACGTCAGGCATCTCATGACGTACACTGAGAGGCGCTGTCCCCAGCCATCTCATGACGTCAGCCATCTAATGACGTCAGCCATCTCATGACGTACACTGAGAGGCGCTGTCCCCAGCCATCTCATGACGTCAGCCATCTAATGACGTCAGCCATCTTATGACGTACACTGAGAGGCGCTGTCCCCAGCCATCTCATGACGTACACATCGAAACGGCTTGTTAAAACTAATCACCTCGGCTCATTAGCCTCACATGTCTCCCCGTCATCCCCACCCCCTTGATAAGCCCCGCCACGGTCTATTAATCACCCAAAAAAAATGTAAAATGTGATAGATGGAAAAAAAAAATGGTATGGATGATTGAAAGCTGACATACAAGTGGCTTAATGAGCCTATACGGTGGGTGTGGCGTCTGAAGATTTGTGTCTCCGTGGGATACTTCAAAGTTGAGCCAGAGATTAAAGGCACGGTGTTGATGGCTGAGAGACGTAGAGCTGCTTCAAATCATCGGTCGAGGATTAAGACGTTTAATAAATGATTTTAATTAGCGGTAGTATCCAGCTTGTTTCAGTTACAACATTAAGATGTACCCAACATAATTTGAGACTGCAGCAACAAAATAATGTCAGATGTACCTAAAACAAACTTGTCAACAAAACAACTCAATGAACACTCATTACGACTATGTCAACATGATATCGATCTAAAACATAATGGCTGAACATTTCCTCTAATAGTGACTAATCAAAGGAAATTGTAAAATATTCGCCCACGCTTAAATCATAAGGAAATAAATAAACGAAAATCTTGTGTAGTCTGGCTATACCTGTAGCATTGAAATATAATCACCTTGCCTTTAGATCATACATGTAACAAAAGCACAGGTACCATCTCTTAAGAGCACATGGTTACCTGAGCTCACCTTGAAATAAACAGAAACAAAGACATGCTCGTAAAGGTAAACATTAGACTACACTCTCAGACACATGTGGTCTCAGTTTCTGTCTGATGACATCAATCTGGCATCTACTGATGTCATTATGACATTTAGCATCCAACTTAATTTCTGGCTGATGGCATCTGATGATGTCCATTTGACATTTAGCATCCGACTTAATTTTTGGCTGATGACATCTGGCATCTACTGATGTCATTGTGACATATAGCATCCGACTTAATTTATGGCTGATGGCATCTGATGATGTCAGTGTGACTCAATTTCTTGCAGGAGTCATTTAGCTTATATTATTGCAGTTTTTTTAAACACTCGTATAGAAAAATAGTTTTCAACTATTGTATGTAGTAAAAAGTCCATATTTATATCTGCCTGTTATCTTACAAAATGTACTCCACATTTGTATTTGTCTGTTGTATTTGTTATTTTACAAACTGTACTCCACATTTGTATTTGTCTGTTGTATTTGTTATTTTACAAACTGTACTCCACATTTGTATTTGTCTGTTGTATTTGTTATTTTACAAACTGTACTCCACATTTGTATTTGTCTGTTGTATTTGTTATTTTACAAACTGTAGACTCCACATTTGTATTTGTCATCATACAAATTGTAGACATCACATTTGTATTTGTTATCCTACAAACTGTAGACTCCACATTTGTATTTGTTATCCTACAAACTGTAGACTCCACATTTGTATTTGTCATCCTACAAACTGTAGACATCACATTTGTATTTGTTATCCTACAAACTGTAGACTCCACATTTGTATTTGTTATCCTGCAAACTGTAGACTCCACATTTGTATTTGTTATCCTACAAACTGTAGACTCCACATTTGTATTTGTCTCTCATCCTACAGACCGTAGACTCCACATTTGTATTTGTTATCCTACAAACTGTAGACTCCACATTTGTATTTGTTATCCTACAAACTGTAGACTCCACATTTGTATTTGTCATCATACAAACTGTAGACATCACATTTGTATTTGTTATCCTACAAACTGTAGACTCCACATTTGTATTTGTCTCTCATCCTACAGACTGTAGACTCCACATTTGTATTTGTTATCCTACAGACTGTAGACTCCACATTTGTATTTGTTATCCTACAAACTGTAGACTCCACATTTGTATTTGTCTCTCATCCTACAGACTGTAGACTCCACATTTGTATTTGTTATCCTACAAACTGTAGACTCCACATTTGTATTTGTTATCCTAAAAACTGTAGACTCCACATTTGTATTTGTCATCATACAAACTGTAGACATCACATTTGTATTTGTTATCCTACAAACTGTAGACTCCACATTTGTATTTGTCTCTCATCCTACAGACTGTAGACTCCACATTTGTATTTGTTATCCTACAAACTTTCGACATCACATTTGTATTTGTTATCCTACAAACTGTAGACTCCACATTTGTATTTGTCTCTCATCCTACAGACTGTAGACTCCACATTTGTATTTGTTATCCTACAAACTGTAGACTCCACATTTGTATTTGTTATCCTACAAACTGTAGACTCCACATTTGTATTTGTCTCTCATCCTACAGACTGTAGACTCCACATTTGTATTTGTTATCCTAAAAACTGTAGACTCCACATTTGTATTTGTTATCCTACAAACTGTAGACTCCACATTTGTATTTGTCTCTCATCCTACAGACTGTAGACTCCACATTTGTATTTGTTATCCTAAAAACTGTAGACCCCACATTTGTATTTGTCTGACATCCCCGATGAAGCCCTCTGCCCACGTCTAGCTAAAGCGGATCAACTCTTTACATTTCTATTGAGTTCGTGTGCCGTTCAAGGGGCGGTACTCGGCCTTTCAGCCCGTCAGATCTGCTACATGTAACATCATGTCAAGCAGGCAAGCGAACTGCAGGTTCTGATTGATGCATGACAGGTAGTCAGGCACGCCGATTTCTTCATGGCGCCCTAAGCCTTTGTCATGGCGCTCCCACATTTTGTTATGGCGCCCCAAGCTTTTGTTATGGCGCCTCCAGTTTTGTCATGGCACCCCAGTCTTTGTCATGGCACCCCCAGCCTATAACATGGCGCCCCCATCCTTTATCAATGCATCCCTAGCCTATATCATGGCGCCCCCAACTCATCAACTCAAACATGACATACAAGCCTACCTTATAGAAATGCTTGAAACTACGGGAAATAAAATCCAGTGATGGCCAGTTCGTTTTTCTAACGTCTAAGATTCTCACGTGATACCCAGGAAAACAACCATCATCGCTAATTAACCTCAATTTAATTACCCGAGATGGTGACCTGAATAAACTTGACCTATTTTTGTCTATTGTCTAATTGTATTGTTTTTTTACCTAGCCCACCCGGGGGTCCCTAGAGACCATCTGGCCCCGTGGGTCGTGCGAGTGTAGGGGGTGTAGGGATCTATCTGTGACAGGAGGCTAAGAGGATACGTGATGGATGGATGGATGGATGGATAGATGGATGGATGGATGGATGGATGGATGGATGGATGGATGGATGGATGGATGGATGGATGGATGGATGGATGGATGGATGGATGGATGGATGGATGGATGGATGGATGGATGGATGGATGGATGGATGGATGGATGGATGGATGGATGGATGGATGGATGGATGGATGGATGGATGGATGGATGGATGGATGGATGGATGGATGGATGGATGGATGGATGGATGGATGGATGGATGGATGGATGGATGGATGGATGGATGGATGGATGGATGGATGGATGGATGGATGGATGGATGGATGGATGGATGGATGGATGGATGGATGGATGGATGGATGGATGGATGGATGGATGGATGGATGGATGGATGGATGGATGGATGGATGGATGGATGGATGGATGGATGGATGGATGGATGGATGGATGGATGGATGGATGGATGGATGGATGGATGGATGGATGGATGGATGGATGGATGGATGGATGGATGGATGGATGGATGGATGGATGGATGGATGGATGGATGGATGGATGGATGGATGGATGGATGGATGGATGGATGGATGGATGGATGGATGGATGGATGGATGGATGGATGGATGGATGGATGGATGGATGGATGGATGGATGGATGGATGGATGGATGGATGGATGGATGGATGGATGGATGGATGGATGGATGGATGGATGGATGGATGGATGGATGGATGGATGGATGGATGGATGGATGGATGGATGGATGGATGGATGGATGGATGGATGGATGGATGGATGGATGGATGGATGGATGGACGGACGGATGGACGGATGGACGGATGGACGGATGGACGGATAGATGGACGGATGGACGGACGGACGGACGGACGAATAGACGGATGGACGGACTGGCGGATTGGCGTATGAACGAATACAATATGTTATGTAATGTACTAAAGTGACTTTGTATCTAGATACCTTTAATTTATAACCACATTACCTATAGTAGATTTCAACCTCTGTGTTCCGACTTTCAAATGGAAAACAAAAAATCTTATCAGAATAGGAAAATGAATTAAATTTGATCTCCCAGGTAATTTTAATTCAACTTACGTCTCATGTGGGACCAAATAAAGCAAGTATGTTCTGTAACAAAGAGTGTCATTTTATTCGAATTTTGGTGCATTGGTTCGGATGATGAAATCAAGGGAAGAATTTTGACAAAAAGCAACGAATGTGTTTTACATAAATGTATATCAGTAATGAAGGAAAGCAGCATGCAACTACATTTATGTCCAGTAACATCAAAGTAGGCACGGGACCTGAAGTATACGTGAATGTTTCTAATAATAGGCAGTGGGATAAAAGTTATTGGGATAAAAGTTATTGGGATAAAAGTTATTGGGATAAAAGATTTCCCAAATCAGTTCTGATTAAAATAGATGAACTGTGATACCTCACCACTGGGGAGACTGTGATACCTCACTACTAGGGAGGTTTACCTCACTACTAGGGAGGTTGTGATACCTCACTACTAGGGAGGTTGTGATACCTCACAAGTAATGAGGTTGTGATACCTCACTACTAGGGAGGTTGTGATACCTCACTACTAGGGAGGTTGTGATACCTCACAAGTAATGAGGTTGTGATACCTCACTACTAGGGAGGTTGTGATACCTCACTACTAGGGAGGTTGTGATACCTCACTACTAGGGAGGTTGTGATACCTCACTACTAGGGAGGTTTACCTCACTACTAGGGAGGTTGTGATACCTCACTACTAGAGAGGTTGTGATACCTCACTACTAGGGAGGTTGTGATACCTCACTACTAGGGAGGTTGTGATACCTCACTACTAGGGAGGTTGTGATACCTCACTACTAGGGAGGTTTACCTCACTACTAGGGAGGTTGTGATACCTCACTACTAGAGAGGTTGTGATACCTCACTACTAGGGAGGTTTACCTCACTACTAGGGAGGCTGTGATACCTCACTACTAGGGAGGTCTATGATACCTCACTACTAGGGAGGTTGTGATACCTCACTACTAGGGAGGTTGTGATACCTCACTACTAGGGAGGTTGTGATACCTCACTACTAGGGAGGTTTACCTCACTACTAGGGAGGTTGTGATACCTCACTACTAGGGAGGTTGTGATACCTCACTACTAGGGAGGTCTGTGATACCTCACTACTAGGGAGGTTTACCTCACTACTAGGGAGGCTGTGATACCTCACTACTAGGGAGGTCTATGATACCTCACTACTAGGGAGGTTGTGATACCTCACTACTAGGGAGGTTGTGATACCTCACTACTAGCGAGGTCTTTGATACCTCACTACTAGGGAGGTCTGTGATACCTCACTACTAGGGAGGTCTGTGATACCTCACTACTAGCGAGGTCTTTGATACCTCACTACTAGGGAGGTCTGTGATACCTCACTACTAGGGAGGTTGTGATACCTCACTACTAGGGAGGTTGTGATACCTCACTACTAGGGAGGTTGTGATACCTCACTACTAGGGAGGTTTACCTCACTACTAGGGAGGTCTGTGATACCTCACTACTAGGGAGGTTGTGATACCTCACTACTAGGGAGGCTGTGATACCTCACTACTAGGGAGGTTTACCTCACTACTAGGGAGGTCTGTGATACCTCACTACTAGGGAGGTTGTGATACCTCACTACTAGGGAGGCTGTGATACCTCACTACTAGGGAGGTTGTGATACCTCACTACTAGGGAGGTCTATGATACCTCACTACTAGGGAGGTTGTGATACCTCACTACTAGGGAGGTTGTGATACCTCACTACTAGCGAGGTCTTTGATACCTCACTACTAGGGAGGTCTGTGATACCTCACTACTAGGGAGGTCTGTGATACCTCACTACTAGCGAGGTCTTTGATACCTCACTACTAGGGAGGTCTGTGATACCTCACTACTAGGGAGGTTGTGATACCTCACTACTAGGGAGGTTGTGATACCTCACTACTAGGGAGGTTGTGATACCTCACTACTAGGGAGGTTGTGATACCTCACTACTAGGGAGGTTGTGATACCTCACTACTAGCGAGGTCTGTGATACCTCACCACTAGGGAGGTGTATGATACCTCGCTACTAGGGAGGTTGTGATACCTCACTAGGGAGGTCTACGGCAGATCTCTGTGAGATAGACGTCTATGTTGATTCTTCACTTTCTTTTGTGACCTGGGTCTCAGCGCTGACTTGACAAATTGGAATAATTGGATAGATGGATCTACTCATTGATGTTTGGGTAGTGGGGTTTGTGTGTTGTTGGCTGACTGATGTAGTATGTCTGTTGTTGGTTAACTGATGTAGTCTGTCTGTTGTTGGTTGACTGATGTAGTCTGTTGTTGGTTGACTGATGTAGTCTGTCTGTTGTTGGTTGACTGATGTAGTATGTTTGTTGTTGGTTGACTGATGTAGTCTGTCTGTTATTGGTTGACTGATGTAGTCTGTCTGTTGTTGGTTGACTGATGTAGTCTGTTGTTGGCTGACTGATGTAGACAAGTAGTCTGTTGTTAGATGACTGATGCTGTAGTCTGTCTGATTGATTGATGTAGTACAGAGTTCTTAGATTACTGAAGATTGCCTTAGATACCTGGCCATAAATATCAGGCTATATATATCAGGCAATACTCACCAATACAACTCTATAACTCGTTGTATAAAACACCGTAATTGACAACGTCAAGTTGATGTTAAGCCCGCTACCAAATACAAATCTCGAATTATTTTAAAAAAATGTGTTTAGCAAATTAAAATAATTAACATATCCCATTAACATTTTCTCTGTCAAATATCAAGTAGGCAAACCAGACTAGCTCCAAATCCTTAACCCAGTAACCCTCGACCCTCTAGGCATAATTCAATTGTAACATGTTCTTCTAATTTGTTTAATTATTCTCGGTCCTCTTACATCCTTCAGCTAGATGCACTTTTCCTAGTGTAAATATAAGTAAACTCTTTGAATTCTCCGATACAACAAAGCCATTTGTACAAATGAAAACAATTTCTTCATTCATATTAACAGTAGTTACTCAATGACATTCTTCAGTGACTGGGGAAACCGGAAGTCTAAGTGAGGGGGCGGGGGGGGGGCTGTTTGGATGCTGGAAATTGAGGGGGAAAAAGTAAAACTCATTTATAACATGAAATTGGGTTGCCAGTAAGAATTCAATTTATAAGCACTTGATCCAGTTCCTTCAAAGGAGTTCAGCAGTTTTTATACCGCGGCTTAGAAGGTTGATTTGATAATGTTTCGGCGATCGGCTTTAATCAGAGATGGCAAAGCTCAGAATGGAGCTACGCGAGACCAAGGTCTCTGCTACTACAAATAGGGCATGATTAATGCCATTGAGGGTTTTTTTTTTTGAGACCAGAATGGGTGATGAGTTGGATATTCAGGCCAATGTCTTTAGGGGAGGGAACTGGTTTGATGTGGGTGGAGTGGTCGCCTAGTCAGGGAGAGTTACCTCATATTGGCGGGTCGTTGCTGAACGCTGATGCTAAATGACAGTCTTTGAAAAAATGTCGAATGCGATGGTAAAAGGCACATTAAAAAAATAAAACGATGACGGCTAATGTCACATTTCAGTTAAAATTTAAAAGAAATCGAGTAAAAATATGATGGTTTATGACACATCATGATGAAAATCGACACCTTTCAAAATGAAAAAAAAAATTTTTAGTAACAGATGACACAAATCTTGATGATGAATGTCACTACACATTATACCTCCCGTCGTATGCATTTATAACTTTCCTCACAACGTAGAATTTTGTGCTAACGTCTTTTCTAACGCGTGGGCGTATTTCTATATTTACTACCCCCCCCCCCCACCCCACCCAGACACACACTCACTTAATAAAGAATCTTTTTTTATTATTATTTTGTATGCCTTGGTCATTGTTTATATAATAAATTTTGATGCAAACAACTTTACAGTTAATGCATATTTCTGATTTCTATTAATATAATTTGCTTGTACGATAAGTTTATGATTTATTGATGTATCGTTATTTGGAAATATAAAACGACTTTCTGTTATTCATATCTAATTGCGACCACAAGCTAGATTAATTGTGTGAAGCCTCAGAATCTCATTTTAACTTCTTAATTAAGAAATTTTTATGCATTTCCATTATTGTTTTATTTGAAGCGTGGTTTCGAAATGGAATTAGAAAAAAAAAGTTTAGATTTATTTTACTTTTTTGGGTGTGAATTGCTAAAATTAAAAGCTACTTTTTTTCGGTAAGAGAGAATTTCCGCATTCTTTCTGTGTCTTATTTTTATCTGATTTTATTGGCTCTTTTATTGATGAACGGGGGTGTAGATTACACAAATTGTGTTGAATATCTTCTCTATTGGTTTAAGCTTGTGGCATATAAGAACAAGGATTTCATCCGACCCTCGGCCACTGACAATATAAAGGAGGGGGGGGGGGGGGGTCGGGTATCTCTTTAGTGATCTTCTTCAAACATCAGAAGACTTCACTGAGTAGGGAGAGATAGTTAAAACAGGAATAGAAGACGTAACGCAGCTAGCAGTAGATGAGCGTCTTTTTAATACATACCAGTGGACGTCATCCGGCGAACCAGAGTGGACGTCATTTAATAGACGCCAGCGACCGCCATTTGATATACAAAATGTGACGTCATTTAATAAACACATCGACCGTCGCTCGATATACTACATAGGACGTCACTTACTAAACTCAATCGACAATCACTCCATTTAAAACGAAGGAAGTCATTGAATTAACAATCATTTGATATGAAAGATATGACGTCATTGAATAAACAATCACTTGATATAAACCATAGGACGCCCTTGAATAAACACAAGCAAACCTCTCTCTAGACACGGCTATGATATATTTCTTATCTTCTATCCAAAAGATCTAAACAATCGCCATCTGGTTATCTTAAAACCAGAGACGCCCCATCGTTTCAACCTTGCAGCCAATTTTAGATCAAACGAGCAATCGATTTCAAGAATTCAAACAGATTAGTAACGCGATCGGCATCGATGGGGATTTAGTGTCAGCTGTTAATAACGTTGGGGTCTTCGGGCGAGTAATGAATGGCAGCTTTCTGGAAACTTCTCGTCTCTTGTTCTTGTGCATCTATCAAAGTGAAGCGTCTCCAAATAAAACAGAACAGTTAATTCCGTTGCTTCTTTCAGCGTTGTTCCGATGACATATTATTTAAAAAGAACCAGGCTTTAATTCTGCTGTGATTAAAAAAATAAATAGATCTAGTTGCTAAATAAATAACAAACCGTTTATGAAATAAACTCAATTGTAGTTTAAAAACGTATTGCTATAAAACAAATATTTAAAAACTTGGGTAAATTAAGTTCAGAGTAGATTTTTTTTTTGAACTGATAAAACTAAGTGCTAGAAAGGCCACGGGTTAACATTCTACCATCGAAGCTCATTTCATTGTTAACGAATCGATCTATTTTTACTGTGAATAACGTCACACAAAATAAAATAAAAAAGGGTAGGGGAGGGTGAGGGGGGAGGGGGGGGGCTATCAGTGTTTATGTACCCACCCGCTCAATACTTGTATTATTCTAGAACCCAGCCCGTATCCCGTCTAGTTCTCATCCACCCCGGGGAAAATAATCCAACTGCTCAGATCGACCCAGCCGCCCCCCCCCCACACACACACACACTGTAACACACACGTTACCACACACATCTGGAACTGTGCGGGGATCAATATGTACCCTAGCGGTCAGCACCCACTTACCGACTGGCCTGTAGTCTGGACCACGTCCGAACGATCAAGCTGTAAGCTATGGAACTTGGTCTAGAACCCAAAAAAAATGTAGGACTGTGGGGGTAGAGAAAGGAAAATGGAAGAAATAAGACGAAGGTAACGCCGACAGGCACTTTAATTTAAGTTGGATTGGGTGACCGGCCCTGAAACAGTGGAATTTAAAGGGGACGCAACCTGTGATGAGTAATGGGATTTTAACAGCGCACGCCAGCGTACTCCCAGTGCGGTCACGAAGTTGGAGTTTTGTTGCGAGCCAGTTGTTGTTGTGTGAATTACATAAGAGTGAGCTAACACCCCCGTCTTCACAAAGTTGTAGTTTAGTTGCTACCCAGCGGATTTTGTTGTAAGAATCACATAGGATGAGCAAACACCCCCGTCTTCATAAAGTTGGAGTTGTGTTGCGAGCCAGTTTTGTTGTTGTGTGAATTACATAAGAGTGAACTAACACCCCCGTCTTGTTTTAGTTAGATTACACGTTTATTTTATGCTTTATAAAACCACATGGCCCAGGGCATGCTTGTATCTTGCAGACGGAGTTGAAATCTGTCGTGAATTCGTTTCTGCAAATTGTTTTTTTTTCTCGAGAAAATAATCGAAACTCCTACACTTGGCAACTAGATTAAGACTAATCGTGTATGGGCGTCGAATATTTTTACCTAAATGTGACTGAAGAACATTGTAGTTTAGACATAGGTCCGTGTCGTATCGATGTATATGACTTGTGCACTCACTAATACGATAGATAGGTCATCATTTAGTTTAGGTTAAGGTCATCGATTTCATAAAGGTCTGCGTGTTAAAAATCACTTTCTCAAAGTTGAAGTCATCATTTTTCCAGATCAAGGTCATTAGCTTCTCAAGGTCATTGACATCACTTTCCCAAGGTCAAGATCACCATGCTATCTACGTCAAGGTCATTATTGTATCTAGGTTAATGTCACATATTTTCTGGTTCGCCACATTTAACACTGCATAAGCTCGACAGAATTATGTCAATGATATTGGCGTTCAAAAAAATGTTTTAGCCAAAAATTAAATAAAAATTTCAATACGCCCACTGTTACTGATTCAATAACCGACGTCCATTTTTCTCGTTAATAAAGATATCGAAATTAGCTCGAATCCATTTTTTTCCAGAAATAACTGTAAAAATATCTGCACGCTCGACGCCACAGATGTGACGAAAACCTGACCAGTCCTCGCCGCTTTTAGCGCGGAGTTTTGTCGCATTGATTGGGGCCCTGTCTAGGGGAATGGGTTTTCTCATTTTCATTTACATTTCGGTTTTTAATATAGTTAGGTTTGTAAGAATGTAACATTGAGTCTAGTACAAAGTATTGATACTTTGTGGGAATTTGACGTTTGGCTGAGTCTAGTACAAAGTATTGATAAAGTGTGGGTATGTGACGTTCAACTAAGTCTAGTACAAAGTATTGATAAAGTGTGGGTATGTGACGTTCAAATTATTGATACTTGTCGTAGAGTCCCAGGAAGATAACCTTCTTACCTATTTGCTGTATTGTTTCAATACAAACAGCTTTTTGAAAATATCGTCATTAGTTTAGGGGTCATCCATAAATGACGTCACGCTTTTTTTGAATATTTTTACCTCCCCCCCTCCCCTCCGTCACTCGTTGTCACAAAAAGCCTGACCCCCCCCTTAAAATGACGTCACACCTCAACCTACAACCCCCCTCAAAATTGCAGTTGAATTTTTTTTAAACATTGATATTTTTCTAAAATCTTGTCTAAACTATTACAATTTATTAAAACAGTTATCTAAAACGCGAAATAACGTCTAAAATTCGTTTTCTAACATTGCTTTTTTATAATGCAAAAATGTGACGTCGCAACATCTGACCCCCCCCCCCTCCCCCTCATCACACATGGTCACAAAATTACGGACCCCCCCCTCCCCCTACGAGTGTGACGTCATTTATGGATGACCCCTTAAAAAAGTAATGATCGTTTGACATGAAATCTTTCCTCAAATACCCTCGCTGTAATTGTGTTGCTGCTGACATTTACGCACGGCCTGATAACTTACTTAAATAAAAATGTAACTGTTTTTCATATGAGTAGAACGATATCTTCAGTTATAGTTTACAGACACAAATAACAAAAATAATAACGAATACATTATTTTTTCTAGTATATCATTATTACAGTTATTTTAATTTTATATAATGTTTGTGTTCGAGTGATGCTTGTCCAATATAACAGCGCAAAGAAGCCTCAAATTTCGACAACTGGTGTTTTTGTTTTTATGTTCGGGAACTTTGCTCTCCAATTTAAAATAAATTAGAAATGAAATTCACGCATTTCTATAATTAATGCATGACATATCAATTAATTTTTTACCAGAAAAACTGTTGGAAAATTCAATAAAACAACCGAAACACAATCGTGGAGGCTTTTCAAGCGTTTGATTTGGGAATTTCTTCAGCTAAAAACAGCAAGCAACAAGGGGCATTTTAAAAAAATAAACTTGGACATTTTCTTGTTTCGTTTCTTTAAACTTCAATTGTGTCAAGGTTTTCGGTCAATTGTTCGAAATTACAAACTTTTTTCCTTGTGCGGTTTTTTAAGCGCTGAAGTGTTGACAATTTTTTAATGAATATTTTTTAATTATGTTTTTGTATGATAGTAATTAAAGCCAATGTGTTATATTATGAACTAAGTGCACATTCACAAACATCCATATACAGGTCATATATAGGTCATATATATATATATATATATATATATATATATATATATATATATATATATATATATATATATATATATATATATATATATATATATATATATATATATATATATATATATATATATATATTGTGTTCTCTAAATTATAATTTAGAAACATGTAATATGTTTTATAAGTATGTATATGAGCAATATAACTTATCACTCTTTAAACTAAAATAAAATAGTTTTTTTTTTCATCTTTTTTTAAACACATAAACTATTGATAGTTTTAAATTGGCTGTTATATGTGGTCTGGCAACCTGCCCAATGATATCTCCAACTGCCAGTTTAGGCGTTTATTTTTGCCACAGTATTTTTAGTTTCACAACTTTATCTGGCATCTTCTGTGAGACACTCCACTGACAGCCTTGCCAGATAAAAAAAAACGCAAAAACTACTTAAAATAATTTTGATAATGTAAACGCCAAATTCTTAATCTTGCAACTCGGTGGACAAGAGATTCTTTCAGTCATTTTCTATCTGAAACTAGACGTACAATTTTCTCGATTGACCGTGATTATTATTACAAGAGATTCTTTCAGTCATTTACTATGTACAATTTTCTCGACTAGCCGTGTTTATTATAGAGCTGACAAATTACCCGTGAAGCCAAGTGTTATCTTTATATTCTTTACGAATCACGAGATGAACCCCGCTAATAAAACTCTTTTATGACCGATTAGATTAATATGGTCCGAGGGTTGGAGGAATAAATCTCCCCGGAGTCATCAGGCTGATACAGACGGTCTTGATTGCCGGAATATTTTACTAAGGAGTCAGTACGAGTCAGGTATTGTTGGATTATTTTACTTAGGAGTCACTGACTTCTAGAGTCAGACTTGATTTCAGGAGTATTTTGCTGAGGAGTCAGTAACTGTTAGAGTCAGGCTTCATTTCAGGAATATATAGCTGAGGAGTCACTGAGAGTCAGGCTTGACTGCCGGGATTTTGCTCAAGAGTCAGTGACTGTTAGAGTCTGGTTTCATTACCGGGATAGTTTAATTTGGAGTCACTGAATGCTAGAGTCATCCATGACTATCAGAAAAACAGCCACAGAGTCAGCGTCTATTTTTTCAATCATTTCGGAGTCAAACAGGATGCACAGCTTGCCAGAAAAATTGCGAAGTCCGTATCTTTATCTGGCCAACTTGATGTATAGCAAAGTTAGCCTTGAACGGCCTAGAATGTCAAAACAGCTATTCGTTACTGATTGCGCTAATTTAGTAATTATTACCTTCCACGTTTTTATCAAACTAAGCTCGCATTTTCTTCATAAACTTGAAGCAAGTCAGTTTTTTGTTTTGTAAAAATAGGAATGACCTTTACACCGCAACACTGGACTAATTCCAATCAACTGCCCGCCACTCCACCATAGTGGAACAGCAACGGCAAGTCTTACTTTGACCTTATCACATCCATTCGCTGCTTCTATTTAGTGACCCCCACCCTATAACCATCGCCAGTGAATGGTACTCCGAGGTACCATTATGATCAACCGACGACTTTCGGAACTTTTTTTTTCTACTTTTATTCTGATCGAGGAAAAAGTCAGTAGACGTATAGAGACGGTGGAATGGCATGGGGAGATATGGCGTCAATGACGGAGATGTTACATGGTCGTGATGGACCGTTAGACCAACGACGCGGGGGTAATTAGTCGCTGAGTGATGACCGTTAGACGTCGTGATGGTTGATTCATTAGGGGAACTGGTGGACACGGGTGTTTGGCCTGCGGTCTGTGATGTAAGCAGGGGGTAGGGTGGGGGTTGGGGGTTTGATGACCGCTAGACGTGGTGATGGTTGATTCATTAGGGGAACTGGTGGACACGGGTGTTTGGCCTGCGGTCTGTCATGTAAGCAGAGGGGTAAGGTGGGGGGGGATTAAACTTGGCAGAGGATCTAACCAACAGGGTATTAAGGAACATGGTATTTGATATTTTGGTGCTAAAATGTTGTTTTATTTGAATTCTTGACTCTGGATCATTTGTTGTGTTTGTGTTGGCATCTTGCTTTAGTTTCAGTATTACTAATATGTTTGTTCTGATTCTGAGTCGTCCCATATTCAGATCATGCTGTTTTGGTCAGCCATTTTAGAAATAAGAATAGATTTTTTTATGCCACGCAGACAATAGAGGAAAAATATAACCCATCAGAGAAATTGACTTGCACGAGATATAAGCGATAACCATGTTGTCTGCTAGTCTACGTTGATGTGTCGTCTGTTAGTCTATACATTGATGTCGTCTGTTAGTCTATACATTGATGTCGTCTGCAATCCTATATATCAGTGTAGTGTGCTACTGAACACCGACATGTCGTCTGCTTATTCACACTAGGATGGTGTATGCTAGTAGTACTTTATTGGTTTGCCATGTACGTTTAAAAATATATACCCTTTAAAACGGTTCTATATGTTTGATATAAGGAAACCGCTTCTGTGTGGTGCATTCGAGTCCAAAATTTCAGGAGTTGAATAAAAAAAAAAGGTTAAAACTGGCAAGCTGTTTGATATGAGGTTTGCCACGTGTACCATTACCTGGTCATGTTGACTTAGTCTGGGGACCCACTAGAGAGCTGGAATAATTGGTTGACTCTCGCGCTTGCATCAACAAAATTTCCATTTGATCGGTGGATTCGGGGCTGCAAGGCAAATATCCATCCACATTAACTTTCTGGATCTACACGTAAATATCCATACACATTCACTTCTGGATTTCACGTAAATATGCATTCACATACATTTTCTGGATCTACTCGTAAATATGCATGGACATTAACTTTCTAGAACTACACGTTAATATCGATGGACATACATTTTCTGGATCTACACGTAAATATCAATGGACATTCATTTTATGGATCTACACGTAAATATATCCATACACATTCACTTCTGGATTTCACGTAAATATGCACACACTCATATTATCTGGATCTAAACGTAAATCTCTATCTACACGTAAATATGCATACATACTATCTTTTGGTCCCCGATTTAAGTTTACAACATAGAGCGTATCAATACTGGAAAAACGTTTGTGTAGCATTAGGACAAATTCACGAGACAGCTAGTTGTGAATACTCGTCCATCGTGTTGTGTGTATTGTGCTAATATACATTGTAAGTAGGCTGCTCTATTCTATAGTATAGTGGTTTAAAGCAGATGGTTCATAACTAGATCAAGGGATAGGAATTTTTAAAAGATGTTCTTTTTTTAAATTAGAATGAAATTTAGAAGATGTGTGTGTATGTGTGAACAGCCAAAGAGATACCCATCTGCCACCCCCCCCCCCCCTTACCCCGTGGTATAACAGGTGGTTTCAATTATTTAAGAGGGTTTAGTAGGACTACAATATAGTAGGACTTACATCACAATACAGTAGGACTTACATCACAATACATTAGGACATACATCACAATACAGTAGGACTTACATCACAATACAGTAGGACATAAATCACAATACAGTAGGACTTACATCACAATACAGTAGGACATAAATCACAATACAGTAGGACTTACATCACAATACAGTAGGACTTACATCACAATAGAGTAGGACTTACATCACAATACAGTAGGACTTACATCACAATACAGCATGACTACAATACAGTAGGACTTACATCACAATACAGTAGGACTTACATCACAATACAGTAGGACTTACATCACGATACAGTAGGACTTACATCACAATACAGTAGGACTTACATCACAATACAGTAGGACTTACATCACGATACAGTAGGACTTACATCACAATACAGTAGGACTTACATCACGATATAGTAGGACTTACATCACAATACAGTAGGACTTACATCACAATACAGTTAGACCCCAACTCCTATAACGGAATAAACTCTAAGGCTGATTGCCATGTGACGTCACCCACTCATTTAGCCAGTTAACCGGTAAGCGGCTGACCTTTAACCCGACGAGCCTGCCCACGAGCTGCATGCACGCCATTGCATGTTAGCTCGCGTTCTCAGTGCAGTTTCCAAACAATTTGACCTTTCCATTAAAAGAGAAACAATCAGACCAGGAACCACGCAAGCGAAACAAAGGGAAATAACTCTTGGGCTAAAATTACTTTTCGCATCGATGTGTATTGGGCCACCTGTATATTTTTAACCCAGCTTTTTAAATCAGATTTCTGAGTCAGCTGTTAACTTGAGTCCATGCTTAGGGCATGATCTATTCTGTAGCAAGTTCTGGGCTATATATTTCAATAACTTGGTAACTAAGAAGATTATTTTAACGTTGCATGAATTTCACCTGCGGGGATATGGCGGAGTTAAGAAACTTGTGAGCCACTATATGTGTGTGTGCTTGGGGACGGCGTGGTCGGGTTGTAGAGCATACGCATGCTAAGTCGAACGTCTCGAGTTCGAACCCGGGGCTCATGTTTAGAACTTCCTTGAGTCCACCCAGCTCTGATGGGTACCTAAAGTTAGGGAAAGTAAAAGCGGCTGTCGATAGTGTTGACCACACTATCCCTTCATAAAATCACTGAAACAAGTGAACTCACTTCCCAAGGTGTCCCATGTTGTTCTACAAGAGTTAATGTTCCTTAAGTCTAGATGGCTTGTACAATTACAGTTTGTATTTTTTTTTTCAATTTTTTAATAATTAATCAGGATTAAAACTATAAAATGTTATTTAAGGACGCTTTGATTTAATGGCATTAGAAATATTGGATCTTGTCTGATAAACCCCACTACTAATGTAAAAATTACTCGGGCGAAAAGTTAAGTCCCGCCACTTGTGACCTATTTCTGATGTCTAGACATTTGAATATTTAAATGTACACCAGAAAACAATCCCTTATCCGCCTCGGGGATTAGGGATAGGGGTCGGGTTAGGGATAGGGTTAAAAGTACCACAATATAGACCTTTTCATACAAATAATTAATATTATTTAAATATGTCCCAATATCACCTTTTACAAAATAATCTAAAATTACAACATTCATATCATTTTAATACTTTTTTTTTGTTTTTTTTTTGGTGACGGGGGGGGGGGGGGGGGGGTTAAATTTTTGGCGTGATTTATCTGAACTAGATCCGAAATATTAAATAGGTAAGCCATTTCAGCTGTCTGTCATGACTGTCATCCTACGTCGTTGTATTCATAATACTGACGCAGATGCATTCAGAAACATTATTTGGATATTTTTCAGCTAAATTTTATAGTTCTGTTTGCTTGTTGTTTTGTGAGTAAAAAGAGTCCAGATATTGTCATTACATCTTAAGGCGGGCTTTTGTCCCCCACCTTCTCACCCCCACCACCCCCAGACACGTGACAGATCTATATGTCCCGGGGGACTTGTAAAAAAGTTGAGGAAGAACAAGCAGACGTATGCAATTTAAATGAGCAAATGTGGGTGGGCGTGTCGCTTTTCTTGTCGCACCCATTTTCAATTTTGATTCCGCTCATTTTGTCTTGACCTTGACCTCAAGGCGAGTCTTTCGTGATAAATAAAGTTTTGTTGGTTTTGTGCTTATTGGATTTATCAAGTTTTGTATACGCACGTGTTTCTGTGTGTGTGTCTTTGTGTTTGTGGGTATGTCTGTGTATGTTTGTGTGTGTGTGTGTGTGTGTGTCTGTGTGTGTCTGTGTATAATCGCAACAAGTTTAGTAGTGACAACAGCTAGCTAAAGCAGTAAAGGAGGGATGGGAGACTGGCTTGCTGGCTAGTTGGCTGGCTAGTTGGCTGGCTAACTGGCTGGCTAGTTGGCTGGCTAGTTGGCTGGCTAGTTGGCTGGCTAGCTGGCTGGCTAGTTGGCTGGCTAGCTGGCTGGCTAGTTGGCTGGCTAGTTGGCTGGCTAGTTGGCTGGCTAGTTGGCTGGCTAGTTGGCTGGCTAGTTGGCTTGCTAGCTGGCTGGCTAGCTGGCTAGCTGGCTGGCTAGCTGGCTGGCTGGCTAGCTGGCTGGCTGGCTAGCTGGCTGGCTGGCTAGCTGGCTAACTGGCTGGCGGGATACTGCTGTTTCTACTGATGTGAATCCCCCTTGATGTGACAATCCTAGCGACAAGTTAGACAATCCCAGCCATTCAGACTGTGACGATATGTCATATCTACTAAGTACTCACTAACTATTACAACAACTACATCAACTAAGTTCTCACTAACTATTACAACTACTACAACAGCTAAGTACTCACTATTACAACAACTACATCAACTAAGTACTCACTAACTATTACAACTACTACATCAACTAAGTACTCACTAACTATTACAACAACTACATCAACTAAGTACTCACTAACTATTACAACTACTACATAAACTAAGTACTCACTAACTATTACAACTACTACAACAGCTAAGTACTCACTATTACAACAACTACATCAACTAAGTACTCACTAACTATTACAACTACTACATCAACTAAGTACTCACTAACTATTACAACAACTACATCAACTAAGTACTCACTAACTATTACAACTACTACATCAACTAAATACTCACTATTTCAACAACTACATCAACTAAGTACTCACTAACTATTACAACTACTACATCAACTAAGTACTCACTAACTATTACAACTACAACAACAATTAAGTACTCACTCACTATTACAACAACTACATCAACTAAGTACTCACTAACTATTACAACTACTACATCAACTAAATACTCACTATTTCAACAACTACATCAACTAAGTACTCACTAACTATTACAACTACTACATCAACTAAGTACTCACTAACTATTACAACAACTACATCAACTAAATACTCACTATTACAACAACTACATCAACTAAGTACTCACTAACTATTACAACTACTACATCAACTAAGTACTCACTAACTATTACAACTACTACAACAACTAAGTACTCACTATCTATTACAACTACTACATCAACTAAGTACTCACTAACTATTACAACTTCTACAACAACTAAGTACTCACTAACTATTACAACTACTACATCAACTAAGTACTCACTAACTATTACAACAACTACATCAACTAAGTACTCACTAACTATTACAACTACTACATCAACTAAGTACTCACTAACTATTACAACTACTACATCAACTAAGTACTCACTAACTATTACAACTACTACAACAACTAAGTACTCACTAACTATTACAACTACTACAACAACTAAGTACTCACTAACTATTACAACTACTACATCAACTAAGTACTCACTAACTATTACAACTACTACAACAACTAAGTACTCACTAACTATTACAACTACTACAACAACTAAGTACTCACTAACTATTATAACTACTACAACAACTAAGTACTCACTAACTATTACAACTACTACATCAACTAAGTACTCACTAACTATTACAACTACTACAACAACTAAGTACTCACTAACTATTACAACTACTACAACAACTAAGTACTCACTAACTATTACAACTACTACATCAACTAAGTACTCACTAACTATTACAACTACTACAACAACTAAGTACTCACTAACTATTACAACTACTACATCAACTAAGTACTCACTAACTATTACAACAACTACATCAACTAAGTACTCACTAACTATTACAACTACTACATCAACTAAGTACTCACTAACTATTACAACTACTACATCAACTAAGTACTCACTATCTATACAAAAACTGCATCAACTAAGTACTCACTAACTATTACAACTACTACATCAACTAAGTACTCACTAACTATTACAACAACTACATCAACTAAGTACTCACTAACTATTACAACTACTACATCAACTAAGTACTCACTAACTATTACAACTACTACATCAACTAAGTACTCACTATCTATACAAAAACTGCATCAACTAAGTACTCACTAACTATTACAACTACTACATCAACAAAGTACTCACTAACTATTACAACTACTACATCAACTAAGTACTCACTAACTATTACAACTACTACATCAACTAAGTACTCATTAACTATTACAACTACTACAACAACTAAGTACTCACTAACTATTACAACTACTGCATCAACTAAGTACTCACTAACTATTACAACTACTACATCAACTAAGTACTCACTAACTATTACAACTACTACAACAACTAAGTACTCACTAACTATTACAACTACTACATCACTTAAGTACTCACTAACTATTACAACTACTACATCAACTAAGTACTCACTAACTATTACAACTACTACATCAACTAAGTACTCACTAACTATTACAACAACTACATCAACTAAGTACTCACTAACTATTACAACTACTACATCAACTAAGTACTCACTAACTATTACAACAACTACATCAACTACCTTGCCTTTTCCCACGGATGTGAACAAATCCATTGAGAAAATAATTATTTTACCCCCGATCAATTTATTCCCCACCTATACCATCGATCAGGTATCGCCACCTATAGTATCGATTAGCCTCAACACTCCGATCGGCTGTCGCTACAACCAGCAATTGAACAAACCCTCGCCCGACGTTAATGAATTAATAAAATCAATTAAAGTAATGGAAGCGATTTGCTTTGAAGTCCGAACCAGTTTCTAATTCTTCCCATAACCACAACATACACATTTCAAAAACTATACAAGGTTATTTCTAAACTTTGGAAACAGAAGAAGAGTGAGTTGTTTTTTTTTAAATCTAAAATTCCTAAGCTGATTAGAAATCTAAATTTGATTCACAATTCTCTTTCTAAGCTTACAGGGTTTGAAAAAGGCCATTTTGTGTAAACCGTAAATCTCTGTTCTACTATAAAGTGAAATTTGATTCAATGGAAACTAAGTATATTTTTTCACATTGAAAAGTTGTTTAAAAAAAATACTAGTGTATTTTAAAATTTACTATTTCATTAGATAGAGAATGAAAATGTATACGTTTGTGCCCGTTTGACCACTTATATATATATATATATATATATATATATATATATATATATATATATATATATATATATATATATATATATATATATATATATATATATATATATATATATATATATATCAGGTACAAAAGTGCAATTGCTACTTTCCTTTATTGAGTCCGATAAGTTAGTTAAACAAAGTAAGCTTAGGCGATCCACCTATAAATTACGTTAGGGAGCCAGACAAATCACCCATGGCTTTTTTTTCAATGGGTTGTGTGAGGGTGGGGGTGGGATGAGGGATAGATGAGGGCGGTGAGTTGTAGGCGGGTCTGTGGGGATGTGTGGGTGTGTTGTGGGAGGGGGTAGGGTGAGGTGGTGAGGTTGGTGAAATTGACGAGGTGGTGATATTGGTGAGTTTGTTTATGTGGTGAGGTGGTGAGGTTGTTGAGATGGTGAGGTTGTTGAGGTGGTGAGGTGATGAGGTGGAGAGGTTGGTGACGTGGTGAGATTGTGAGGTTGTTGAAGTGGTGAGGTGGTGATGTGATGAGGTGGTGAGGTACTGTTCCTGAATGTGATTAGACAAAGTACGCGAATCACGGAGGTTGAGGATGGGGGGGGAGGGGGTGAAAGATTTGAAGATGAAAGCAGAAGATGATGTGACGATAACGTGACTGTACGGTTGATGTCAGAACTGATGTATCCGTTAATGTCAAGTGATGACAGGTCCCCCCCCCCCCCATCCTCATCCTCTCCACGCGCAGCTGATAGCTAATAACTTAACACAAACAACAAACACAAACTTCCCCCCCCCCCCTCTCAATCTAGTAGCGCAGCGAAGGTCAAGAACCGTTTTAAAAAATTGAACGAAGTCTTGAGAAAAATTTCTCGACCTCAATACCCGGATCACGTGACTGATATTTTTACCCAGCAGAAAATTAATTGAGCGCGCGGGACGAATTATCCGGGCTAATCTAATGCCCTCGGAAGGCTGGGGTGAGCGGAAACCGTTGCAAGTTGTTCACTCATTCTTTATAAAATTCAAACTTTGTCAAATCGATTTACACGGAACATGTTAAAAACTGATTTCAGAGAGCATTACGAAAGTGTACACATCAGATTTTCAAAATATTTTCTTTGTTGATTTAAAACACATTTTCGAGTGTAAGTCCAATACCAGCAATAATGTAGATCTACTTAAGTATTAGTTAGAAATTCGATTGCTTCTATTTTCGATATAATCGTTTAATCAAAGTATCAAATGTACACGCCAAGGATATAATTGATGAGGTAAAGTTTATTGTATAATTTTGACGACTATGTAAATGCAGATTTTAGCAGCAAGCAAAAAGCATTTTCAAACTGCAAAATACTTATTATAAACATATTATTTGAATCATCAAGTTTATAAGCCGCTTATCATTAAATGCTGAATAAATGAGATAAGGAAAAACCTTTTTTAAGTGTAGAGATAATGATTTAAATATAGTTGTACAAACATCTATATGTACTTCTGATAGAATACAAATTGGATAGAAATCGTGGGCTTTTTTTTAACTTCCTTAAAAAAAAATCTTCTATGAAATATCAGTTACTTAAATATATATATATATTTTTTTAAAAACAACTGTTTTTTTTTTTTTTTTTTTTTTTAGTATATTTAGTTTTATTGGAATAAATTGAATCAATCTGAGTCTGGTTGGTTTTACAAGAAGAATGGAAATCTTGTGTGATGAGGTCAAGAAGATGCTGCAGGGTCCCTCTAGGCAGAAGAGTGATATAAAGTGACTGATGCTATATGCTGGTTGGACATCACCTCAAAAATCATATCTTGCACGCCATAACAGAATGTTGAGCCAAAAGGGTTACTGGTGTTGGTGGAGGCTGATCTGTTGAGGATGACAGGTCGATGCTTCGGACTGGTCAGAATTTTTTGTACCTCATCCCACTTAGAGTAAGCTGTGACAACTAGCAGATCCTCCTCCAGCATGCTAGACTGGATCTGTGTGGCTTTGGTTGGTTCTATGTTGATTGGCAATTTGAATTCACAGCGACAGTAAATATTAAAGTTGTAATCCCCAGGATAATTTGTGTGGAGCACAAACTTTTTAACCCTGTGAGTGACAGCATCAAACAGGAAATCCACACCCATGGTGAAGTAATTAAAGAAGTAATCAGCACTCCGAGATCGCACATGCTTGTGAGCATCAGGCAGGTGGATCTTCATCTTGTCCTCAGATTTGTAAAACCTGCGGCTGGGGCAGCCTAGGCTACTCACAACATCCTGTACAGAGTCCCCAAATCTCACAACTCTGACGACAGATTTTTTGCTAGGATCCACCAGTTTACCCTGTATGTTTCCTTTAGTGACCAGAATAAACTTCAGTCCTGAGGTAACATTCACATCTCTGTGAACCTCTAGACACTCTAGGAAACAGTTGCCATAGAAACACGTCACAGGAAGTGCAGGGGCCCTTGCATCAGTCAAGCTGTTGCCAGAATAGATACACATTCTGGCCACAACAGGGGACATGCCATTTGGAAACTGTAAGGAACCCAGGCCATGGGCGTACTTTGGCTCATACTTGGAATTGATGGGGAAATCAAATGAAAGACCTCGGAAATTCAAAACAAAAAGTTTTTTTTCTGCAATGTACACGCCAGGGTGAGTTGCACCAAAAGACTGGTTAATTTATTCAATGGTTGGCCGAATTTGTGGTGTGTTGAATGGAACTCCGCAATATTTCAACTTAACTTTGTTCATACTGTTGACTTCAATAATTTTCAATCTTTGAGAAACAGGATCAAAGATTAGTTTAATCCCATCTTGAGATAAATTGAGCACTAAATCCATTTGAAGGGGGCACTGATCACTGTACCATACTTGAACACCTTTTATAGATGAATCCTGTCTCCTAAGGATGTTCACTGCCTGGTAAAAGGGCATCCCTAGCACAAATTCCCATTGCTCGTTTCCCAGAGACCTTTCTGGAACAACTTCTAGGTCGAGCATTTCTAGTTGGTTAAGTTAAACCATGAGTCGAGAGAAATTTGTTTTAGATGAAAATTAATACTTATAATCCAGTTGGTTTCTTTTGTTTACATACTCAAATAAATCCTTTCGCCATCTTTGCTTTGCTTATGAAACAACTGTTAACAATATTTCTCATAAGAAGAAGTAATAATAATGTGCGAGTAAAAAGAATTTTTCATATTAAAAATAAATAAATAGATAAATAATGTCGTGTATAATAGCTAAATAAATATTAAAATATATAGAAAATAATAACGAGGGGAATCACAAAAATTGCGATAAGTCAGGTTAATTAAATATAATAATTACATTTTTTTTTAGTTTTGAGAAGAATATATTTGTTCTTTAAGCTCAGTATTGTAATGTTTACATTTCTAAAGCGATTACCTCCCTTGTTTTAACTATACCACCACCCATCAGTAAGATAAAGGTTGGTTATCGGCTGTAAATATCGACATAGTTTCTTGAGGTTATCCACAATCCTACTTTTTATATAGTACATACCTGAAGCTTCGACTTTAAAGAATTCCACTACCTAAGCTCAATTACCACCCTACCTGCCTAATTAGAACCAATTAGCATAGTTATTTACACTAACACTGTAACTAACACTGACTAAAGCCTTTCTGTCGGTACGTCATATCCTTACAGGTGTTTTTGAATTTCAAACTCATAATACCTAAGGTCGCCCACAAGGTCGCCCACAAGGTCGCCCACAAGGTCGCCCACAAGGTCGAACTGTTATCACCGAACCTAACGCTAAGTAAAGTTTAGACAAGCCCTTATTGTAACGTAATATAGCGTACAAGTATTTAATTAAAACCACGAAACTTCCCGCTCTCTCTCTCTCTCTCTCGCTCTCCCTCGCTCTCTCTATCTCTCTCTCACACACACACATACACACACACACACACACACATATATATATATATATATATATATATATATATATATATATATATATATATATATATATATATATATATATATATATATATATTTATATATTATATATACACACACACACACACACACATATATATATATATATATATATATATATATATATATATATATATATATATATATATATATATATATTATATATATACACACACACACATATATATATATATATATATATATATATATATATATATATATATATATATAATATATATATACCTTTGTAGCTTTTATCTAACCCGGATTTACAAACCGACCAATGGTATAAGACCGACAAACGTGAAAAGAAATCGGCTAGTTACAGCCGCCTGAAGATAGCAAGAATATGAAAACTAACTTCTCTAAAACACAACACTAAAATACCTGCGTTTAAAAACATGTTCTTTTGTGTTATTCTCCAAAGTTTTTTACTATAGAACTTCACAGGTATTCGAGGTGAGAAATAAAAAAAAAAACACACGAACAACCTCACAATGCGCCTCACAATTTCATGCCTGTTTAACTTTTACTGCCTATTCTCATTTCGTTTGAAGGTTCGTGTCTTTATACCTTGAGCATTTGTTTTTTTATAACTCACCGAAGTACCTTCTACCGAAGTACCTTCTTCAGCCGTGGGTTAAAAAATGTGTTTGTCTCAACTGATTATACATAGTTTTCAATTTGCTGAAACATAATATATATATAATATATAATATTATATTATAATATATATATAATATATAATATAATATATATGATATATAATATATATATATATATATACACACACACACACACACACACACATATATATATATATATATATATATATATATATATATATATATATATATATATATATATATATATATATATATATATATATATATATATATATATATAATGAATGGGGTAAACTATTTTGGGATTATTTATACATTAGGCGCTCGGCGGGCGCTTGTATTTTACTCAAGACATAAATCATGCAGTGATTGCCTATGCAAAGATTTCTGGATATTTTTATCGATTTCTTCTTTGTACTTGGAAACTGCTGGGGTAATCAAACGTATAGTGTTAGGCCTGGTTTTCAGTGTCAACGCCCCCCCCCCACCCCACACACACACAAACACTTACGATCTTACAAAATAACATTTTTCAATTAGTAGCAGCAAAAATCATTAGTTGTCGTTTACCACTTCATTAGCAGTAACATATCTGTAGGATTGTGGCCTAGTGATTGAATCTTGATTGATCACACCACACAATCAATCATGTCATAACCGATGTAACGACACACCCCCATACACACATTCACACACATGCACACACACTCACACATCCCCATGTTTGTTTGTTTGTTTTTTTGTTTTTTTACAATTATAAAACTAAGCTTCACATTCATATTTTTTGTGGTTTATCCGCTTAAAACTCAACGGGTTTTCCCAAACCTAAAATAGAATCTCCTCTAATATTAGTCACAAAACGTAAGATTATCCGGATCGGATTTTTCTTGTGTTCACTAAGTCAAAACGATCAGGGTAGGATTCACCTTAGGTAAACAAAAGAATTTGGCTTTCTCTCCACACGTAAACATTCGTGTTTATTGAGAATTTATTTTTATTTTCGTTTCGTCGTTTGCGGAGTTTAAAAACATATTCATGTGCGGTCTCAAAATTTAATTAACACTCTTTAAATAACAGTTAGTGCACAGCAAAGGCGTAGCGAGGGGGGGGGGGGGGGAGCGGGGTTGCGGACCGCACCGGGTGACATCATTTAGGGGGGTGACACCAAGGCAAAAAAGAATAAAATATATAGAGAAAAATAAAAATTTGAGGTGGGTGAAAATGGAAAGCGTTAGGGGGGGGGGGAGAGAGGGTGCAAATCGAAAATTGAAAGTTTGTCCCCGGGAAGAGTCGTTACGCCTCTGAGGGGGGTGACACTATTCAGGGCCGCACCGGGTGACACCCGACCTCGCTACGCCATTGGTGCACAGATAAATTAATAAATATAATTAATATTGTTTGTTTTTTCTTTGTGTTCTTCTGGATTTTTTATTTATTTTCTTGACTCACACACAAAACGTAAGCCCCCCCCCTCCCCCTTCCAACAAAGCATCCCCCAGTAAGCGGCTACTGAATTTTGGGATACCGCGCGCATGCCCAGTCAATAGATTTCTAACTGAATGGACACAGCTAATCAAAGTGACTGGACTTGGGCCCGGGAAGTGTCAAAGCTGGGAGTCATCAAAGTCAGGGGAGATAATTCGATATGTCGCTACTGGGCCCGGCCGGCTGATAGGACGTGGGATGAATGAGAAGGATTTTGTTAGCAGACCTCCATTGTCCACACATGCGCCGAGCAATTTATTAGATAATTGGGACGTTTTAATAAGTCATGACGGGAAATGGTTCATGTCATGTTGAATTTATTCTAAATTCCAAAAAAAAAAATACGTTTTTTTTTATCAATAAAAAATAATCTTTAAAATACATTTACACATTTTTAATTTATGGAGAATTTTGGACTTTTTTTTAACCATAAACTTTTTAAAGAGATTTTAATTTATTTTGATGCCTTTGTAATAAAAATAATTAATTCTCTGTTTCTTATATGGGGTTTGTATGGATATTAAATTGGATAAAATTAGTCTTTTGTATGATCCTTACACCAGTATAAATATGTGTACGAATTGTAATCAACAGTACAAGTGGGTGGTTTCTCGTGTCTACCTTTCTTGTAAGTATAACCCAGTAGACAGGGGGACATTAAAGCCACAAATTGGGGCGGGTCGGGCACGTCCTGGGAGGGGAAGAGGTCAACATCGAGAGGTGAGAGTTGGACTGGAACCCCCAGGGGGAAGGGAACGTAGGTCGACCTGAGAAATCCTGGAGAAGGACTGCGGAAGGAGATGCAAGGGCTGCTGGGTTTACATGGGCTCAACTGAAGAGATTTGGCCTAAACAAAGCCCATTGGAGAGGTGGAGTTGCAGCCATTTGCTCTTTTTGGGCTTTAAAGGGATAGGTCATGTCTCTTATAACATGAGACAACCTTGTAAGATCTATTGAACAGCGTGTCTACCTGATAGGAGACACAGTGATGGTATTTCATTCATATGTCTACCTCAGGGGTCTCCAAACTTTTCAGTCGGAGGGCCGCATTAGCTATCAAATTTCACTTCGGGGGCCAGTTTCTTCCAGGCATGTCTTTGATTTTTCTGGGCAAAGTTCCACAGCAATCACCGACAAACGATTTTTCCTTGGACAAAAAGATCTCCGCGGGCCGGATGAGAGGACTTCGCGGGCCGCATGCGGCCCGCGGGCCGTAGTTTGGAGACCCCTGGTCTACCTGATAGGAGACACATTGCTAGTTCGCCATATGACGTAATGTTGGTAAAGAAGGCTTGTCATGTTGATAATCTAATATAGTAATCACATCAAACGTAACAGTTCGTCGTGTAATACAGCGTCATTTTGTCAAGCTCACAGAAATGCCAAGCAGCAGGCTCTATAGATATTTTGCTGACTTCTTATATTTAACAGACCAGTGCTCCCACATAATTCTTTGTTTAAGTTAAAACTTGGCGTATTTGTCTATCAACTCTAAAAACACTATGTAAGCATAACGTGTGTTCGTGTTTTAGAGAGTGTTATTTAATTTAATGGTATCAAAATATGGTTAAAACAGATTCGTCGTTTCGAAACTAGTGAATCCTTTTTTTTTTAAATAGATTGCCAGGGAAACTAAATTCCATCAAATACTAAAAACCGATTTATTTAAAAATAACTAACAACAATGTTATATGATTCATTAACCTTTATAACTTAAAAAAATACAATTTAATCCTATTTCTTTATGATTACATTCTATAATTCGCATTTTAAAGTTATAAATATTTTTAAAACTTTACTTTTTTTACTTAAAACTAACCATTAGATCAAGTCCCCGACATAAAAAAAAAAAAAAGAAAAGGAAAAGTTGTGTTCAAGCGTTTTCCGAAGACTTTTTACACTAAATGATTGTCGTGACATTTGGAAGTTAAAGTTCACAGAGAATTTATGATAGTTGAGAACAATTAGGTGACGACAGGGGGTCCTAGTAAATATTGTTTGAGTGTGGAGATTTCGTTGTTGACCGAGGGAACACACGCAGACGTCAATTGTGGGTTTAAGGGTACAGTTCGATGGGTGAATCGCAGGCGACGCTGACATAAGTTGGAATTGTAATTAGGTAATTGGTTGTCTGTAGGTTTGCACTGCATTGACTCAGGCACCTGAGGATTTTAATGTCAATTTGTACCTAATTCTTTTTGTGTGAGTATAAGATTTTTTTTTTTGGAAAACCACACCACTCTTGGTAGTTTGTAATCCTAGGGAAGTTGATCGGGGAGGTTCTTAGTAATGGAAGTCAGAGACGTCTAGTCTTGCAGTGGAGTCACAGGGGTCAAGTCCTTCAGTGAAGACAATCATAGGGGTCTAGTCCTTCATTTAAGACAATCACAGGGTCTAGTTCTTCACTTAAGACAATCACAGGGGTCTAGTCCTTCAGTGAAGACAATCACAGGGGTCTAGTCCTTCATTTAAGACAATCACATGGTCTAGTTCTTCACTTAAGACAATCACAGGGGTCTAGTCCTTCAGTGAAGACAATCACAGGGGTCTAGTCCTTCATTTAAGACAATCACAGGGTCTAGTTCTTCACTTAAGACAATCACAGGGGTCTAGTCCTTCAGTGAAGAAAATCACAGGGGTCTAGTCCTTCATTTAAGACAATCACAGGGGTCTAGTCCTTCAGTGGACCCATTCACAGGGGTCTAGTCCTTCAGTGAAGACAATCACAGGGGTCAAGTCCTTCAGTTGAGTCAATCACAGGGGTCTAGTCCTTCAGTGAAGACAATCACAGGGGTCTAGTCCTTCAGTGAAGAGAATCACAGGGGTCAAGTCCTTCAGTGAAGACAATCACAGGGGTCAAGTCCTTCAGTGGACCCAATCACAGGGGTCAAGTCCTTCAGTGAAGACAATCACAGGGGTCAAGTCCTTTAGTGGACCCAATCACAGGGGTCAAGTCCTTCAGTGAAGACAATCACAGGGGTCTAGTCCTTCAGTGGACCCATTCACAGGGGTCTAGTCCTTTAGTGGAGTCGAGTGTGCCAACGTTTTGAACCTCCCTTCTTTAAGTCAGAAGAAAACGGATCATCGATCTAAAACATTTTATTCCACCTCATTTTATTGCCGCCGTTAAGTCGAGATAAAACAAAGGCTTACGCTGTTTACACAAATCGTTCTTCGTTTAAATCTCCAGCTATAAAATATTCTTTTTCAACGCACTTCAAAATCCTAGTTTATGACTTCGGTTATTATGCTGCAATTATTTAAAAATCTTTTATTACATCAGTTTAACTGAAATAATGGCTTTATCAAAGTAGTTTTTCAATTACCTTTAAATATCCAATATTGGTTTAGCTTATTTGTGTTGTCTTTTTTAAATATTTTTTTTTTAAATCATACTGCAAATATGTGTAGGGCAAAATGCTACATGATTCTCTTACACTTGTCTCTGCGTACAAATCCTAGTTGGTAGCCGACATAAATAGCTACATCTCTATTCATCTGTTAGTAGATCAACTTAGCCAAAAAATTAAGTGGTTTACGCTACTAATTCCTCTGTCGATTCTAGATTTGGGGGGAATTAGTAAAGCATTGACTATAGCACAATGACAACATCAGATGTTTTTATCAAATGAAACCTAGAGGCCTTACAGAAGCACGGGTTCGAATCCAAATTTTGTAGTGGCAATAGCTTAGATGGGAGCAATTAAAAAATTAACAACGAATGCCTGCGGTTTTCATTGCGCGTTGTATGTAACTGTATTGTTACCATTTAGTTTAAGTCAATAAACATACAACACAATTATTAGCTGTAGTTAATAAAACACACGCGTACATCCGGGAAGCCATTATCTAGTTTTCTATTCTGCTAACGTCTTTTGGGAATTAAACATATTGTCAACCATTATAAGAGAGAGAAATTTTCAAATAATTAAACTTTTCTTTCGTGTTGTACGCAAAGCTTGACATTAGATTCTATCCATTGAAGTCGGCGTCATTAGAATGTAAACAATTTCCTCGTGGCTCCCATAAAGACTTGAATAAAACTCAAATAAGATCAACTTCGTGACTTTGTTGGCTATACGTTGTACGTTGATAGAAATTAGAAATTGTATTTATAAAAGATAATTACCCGAAATATTCCTCAGCCAGTGTCAAATGTTTGTGGGTTTAAATGAAAATAAGTTCACCTTTTGTTGATAATGTCAACATCTTGTTTTATTTTTTGGACACGTTTACCTTATTTAAAAGCCGTGGGCAGGGAAAAAACAAACTTTAATTTTTTTTTTATTTACTTTTTTTTAATTTAAATTTCCTACCTCAGCTAATCTACAACAAATTTTAACATAATGTTATTGAAAAGGTTCAATGCCTGAGGGTTTAATTGAATTTTGTAATTGATAACAAAGATGTTGTTAACACAGGTTATTGAGAATCTGCCCTGAATCCTCTTCAGCTGGTTCTCGCATGCGCCCTACACAAAAGGCACAATCATGTAAAGGTCTATTGTAGGGTTTGTTTTCAATGCAGCCGGTTTTAAATATCCTCATTCCCATCCTTTGAAAGTTCTCATATTATATATATATATATATATATATATATATATATATATATATATATATATATATATATAATTTCATAAATATAAATATATACCGAGAAATAATAGCTGCACATTGACAATTAAGTCTCTAAACGCTCTTTACTTGGCTGGTGATCTTTAAAGCACAGCGATTGATGAAAACGGACAATCTGTTTTTATCCTTCCTGCCACCATAAAACCACAAAGATGGCTGGCGTTTAAGAAAAAAGAGAAGAATAAAAACGCTTTCTTGAAGCTTAAGAAAAGCAACATAACAACTCTGTTTAGATTCTCCCACTCCGTGCATTCAGGGGAGACATGTTTATATTGGGACCATGAGTTTGGGGACTTAAAATAACACTTGGACCCGTGAATTCAGGGACTTAACATGTTAACACTGGGATCGTGAATTCAGCGACTTAACATGTTTATATTGGGGCCCCTGAATTCAAGGAGTTAACATGTTTACACTGAGACCTTGAATTCAAGGCATTAACATGTTTACCCAGGGTTCGTGAATACAGGGACTTATGTTTACACTGGGACCCCTGAATTCAAGGACTTAACATGTTTACACTGAGACCCCGCACGATCTAGCAGGAGTGGACTGTGAGTGTAAATACATGTCGCCTCCCGCTGCAGAGCTAGCCATGCAAATCAAACACCCTCCCGACGGTACCTTATGCTCGGCCACGAGCTGACACCTAGACGTCTGGCCGTGGAACCGGAAGTACCAAAATAACGAGTCGTAGTTTCAGGAGTGAAAACACGGATTCCTCGCGGGGTGGGAAGTAGCTTTTTTGGTCGCCCAGTTTTCAAGTGTACCGTTGTGGAAAATACTTTCTGGATTAATTTTTTTCCCTCGACAACCTATTCGGTGATTGCTACATGTTTTTTTGCTGTAACATAAGAAAGACAATAAGAATGTTTACCTTTCTAGAAGAACCTTTAGGGCACATGAAAAACTACACTGGTACATATTTAAAAACAAGGACAAGAAATTATTTTGATCCAGTCGGCAATAAACTACGTACAGCTTGTCTTCTTTGAAGAAGCACAACACAACTAGCCATATCGTGTAACTCATTGGACAAACAGACAAAACGATGGACAGAAATATGCTGGTGATGTGAGATATAAAGAGATATCAGAAGGTGGGGGGGGGGGGTAGGGGGGTACCACTGGGGAAAGTTGGGGACACTGAATGATCTACTCTGCAGCCTTTTATGTGTTCTTATAGGGCTTAAGACAAACATAAAGATTGGACACGTAATTCTGACCTTTCAGTTGATAATTATTTCATGTTTGTGTTTATAGGATAATTTATTCTCGTTGCCTGTCGTGGACCCCAATTATCTGTCGTGTTTTTTACTTGTGGTCTGTCGTGTTTTTTCTTGTGGTCTGTCGTGTTTTTTCTTGTGGTCTGTCGTGTTTTTTCTTGTGGTCTGTCGTGTTTTTTCTTGTGGTCTGTCGTGTTTTTTCTTGTGGTCTGTCGTGTTTTTTCTTGTGGTCTGTCGTGTTTTTTCTTGTGGTCTGTCGTGTTTTTTCTTGTGGTCTGTCGTGTTTTTTCTTGTGGTCTGTTATAGTCCTGTATTATGTTGAGGGTTGTTGTTGTCCGCCCGAGTACTATATTTTCTTGTGGTTTGTTGTGGTCTTATATTTTCTTGTGGTTTATTGTGGTCTTATATTTTCTTGTGGTTTATTGTGGTCTTATATTATCTTGTGATTTATTGTGGTCTTATATTATCTTGTGGTCTGTCTTTGTACCATCTTTGTGGTCTGCCCGAGTACTCTATTATCTTGTGGTTTATTGTGGTCTTATATTATCTTGTGATTTATTGTGGTCTTATATTATCTTGTGGTCTGTCTTTGTACCATCTTTGTGGTCTGCCCGAGTACTCTATTATCTTGTGGTCTATTGTGGTCTTATATTATCTTGTGGTCTGTCTGTTTCCCCTTTTTGTGGTCTGCCCAAGTACTCTATTATCTTGTGGTCTATTGTGGTCTTATATTATCTTGTGGTCTGTCTGTTTCCCCTCTTTGTGGTCTGCCCAAGTACTCTATTATCTTGTGGTCTATTGTGGTCTTATATTATCTTGTGGTCTGTCTGTTTCCCCTCTTTGTGGTCTGCCTGAGTACTCTATTATCTTATGATCTATTGTGGTCTTTCACCACTAGTCTTTACCATCTACTCCTCCCCCGCCCCCTCTCATATTATGATGTCATATCCGCCTGCTCGCTACTAACAAGAATACATCACGCTGTATAACTACTCACCCCCGCCTTTCGTCTAGACTCACCCCCCCCCCCCCTCACAATACATAGAGACCCGACATCTTTCATCTCACCAACTTCACCATAGTGAGCTTACGTAACTTAAAAAAAACACCGATAGAAAGAAATGCCGAGTGGCATTGAGGAGCCGCGCCTTTAGAAGCCAATGCTGACAGAGCCGAGCCGTGTCTGAAGGCGGCTCTCATTGAAACGGACACGTGTTTACCCTGTCGGCCCGGCTCCCCCCGGGTCTCTTCAAGCCCAGCAATCAAACGTTAGCCACTAATGGCCAGGAGTCAACGAAACTTGCTGGAAAACCCACACATCACCTCTCATTATATTTTTTCCTCTATGTCAAAGTATGCTTTTTTAAGACGTCATGTCTATAGAATGTATTGATTAGGATTTTAATTGTATTGATAAAAGAAGTGTAGGTGGGGAAAATGGTAACGTTAACTGCTCATTAGAGTAGGAAAGATAAACGATCATCCAAGTAGTTTTTGGGTCAATTAAAGCCTATGTAGCCAATAAACACAAGGACAAATTGAAAAAATCACAAAAACTAGGATAATTGTAGATTATGGTTTCACAAAGGTAACTAAAAAATAAATATTACCGATTCTGTTGATAGTTTATTGAACGACGAGACTTAACAAATGAGAATTGAGACAGTGGCATGGAGAAAAGCGAACTAATCATACTCGAATGTGTAAGGCCGTCTCTCCTAGGCACCTAGACGAATTATACTTAGACTTGACTACTGACACCATTAGTCCTAGACCACTGATATTTTCACTGACAGCGAACACTTAGACCTCATATCAACCTGACTTGTCATCCTAAAACTGGACTGACACATACATTACTGTCACCCTGACATTACTGTCAGCCATACATTACTGTCACCAAGATATTGCTGACATTTAGTTAACCAACATTTAACTCTCTGGTTGTTTTAAGCTTGCTTTTAAATGGAAAAATTGACAGCACTTAAATATTATTAAAAACAAAACTCAAGAAATTCACTTTATATAGTCGTTTATTTCTCTATTTAACTAGAGTTTTAAGAACAACACTAAAACCATTTGTTATTGATAGTCCATTGCCACTGACTTATAATAACTTCATCCACTTCGGTAATGATAAACGACGCTTTCATCTAAACAACGCTGTTTAGGTTTAAATAAAATGTATGCCATAGATCAGCATTTTAAAACTAAGATATTAAACTTATAATCCTTGTCATGTCATGTTTGCCTGTCGTCCCTACTGGGACATAGGCCGCTGACAAGAGCTTTCCAGACGTCTCTGTCCAGGGCTAGTCTCTCCAACTGTCCCCAGGTGTATCCAATCTTCTTGGTGTCTTCTTCCAGGTCACGTCTCCAGGTCTTTCTTGGTCTGCCTCTCTTCCTCCTGCCTTGTGGATTCCAGGTGAGGGCCTGTCTTGTTATGCTGGATACAGGCTTCCTGAGTGTGTGGCCAATCCATTTCCATTTTCTCTGGAGGATCTCTACTTCTACTGGCAGTTGATTTGTCCGTTGCCATAGAACATCATTTCTGATGGTTTTAGGCCAGCGAATTCGCAGGATCTTTCTGAGACATGCGTTTATAAATGATTGTATTTTCTTCTTATTTATAGCAGTTATTCTCCATGTCTCGGCTCCATAGAGTAAAACAGGTTTTACTAGTGTGTTGAAGATCCGGATTTTTATTCTAAGGGTTAAATCTCCCGAACCCCAAACATTTTTTAGTTGGTTGAAGACTGCTCTTGCCTTACCCGTCCTTATTTTTATGTCTGCTTCTGTCCCACCCTGCTTATCAACAATACTTCCAAGGTAGGTGAATCTATCCACTTCTTCTAGGGCTTCTTCTGCCAGTGTTATAGGGTTGTTGTTTGATGCATTGACTTTGAGAACTTTACTTTTCCCTCTGTGGATGTTCAGACCCAGGCTTGTAGAAAAATTTGCAACCCTGTTGGTTTTATCCTGCATTTGCTGTTGTGTGTGAGAAAGGAGGGCCAGGTCGTCAGCAAAGTCCAGGTCATCCAGCTGGCTCCACAATGTCCACTGTATACCGTTTCGCGTTTTCTCTGTTGACATCTTCATAACCCAGTCTATGGCCAGTAGGAACAGGAATGGTGAAAGTAGGCAACCCTGCCTTACTCCGGTCCGTACTGGGAAGGCCTCTGTAGTCTGTTGGCCATGCACTACTCTACATTTGAGACCTTCATATGAAGACATAATAATGTTGACTATTTTCTGTGGCACCCCGTAGTGTCTCAACAATTTCCACATTGACTGCCTATCCAGGCTATCAAAGGCCTTCTCATAGTCTATGAAATTAATGTAGAGAGATGAGTTCCACTCTTGGGTCTGTTCAATGATGATGCGCAGGGTAGCAATTTGGTCTATGCATGACCTTTCCTTCCTAAAGCCCGCCTGTTGATCTCGAAGCTGGGGATCTATGGCTTCCTTCATTCTGTTTAATAATATTCTGTTGAAGACTTTGCCTGGGATGGACAAAAGTGTTATCCCTCTATAGTTAGAGCATGCACTAAGATCGCCTTTCTTTGGAAGCTTTATGAGTAGTCCCTCCTTCCACTCCTCTGGTATTTGTTCATCTTCCCAGATTTTCTTGAAGAGTGTGTATAGTAGTGTGGTGCTAGTTTCTATATCTGCTGTCAGTGCTTCTGCCGGTATACCATCTATTCCTGGAGCCTTCCAATTTTTCAGCTGCTTTATAGCTCTATGTATCTCTTCTTTTGAAGGTGGGTTGCAGTCTATAGGGAGGTCACTTTCAGCTGGTGGTATGTCTTGCGTGCACTCTGGTGTTGGTCTATTCAGTAGTTCTTCAAAATGTTCTACCCATCTCTTCATCTGTCCTTCCGCATCAGGTATTGTCTTTCCATCTTTGGTTTTCACTGGCCTCTCTGGCTTACTGTACTTACCAGATATCTTCTTAATTGTATTGTACACGTCCCTAATATTACCATGGTACAGTGCTTCTTCCGCTTCTCTTGCCAGCAGTTCCAAATAGCTCCGTTTGTCTTTCCTTATGTGTTTCTTTACATTTTTGTTCGTTTCGGTGTATTCTTCCAGTGCTTTTAATTTCGTAGCCCGTGTGCGGCTGTTGTTTAATGTTGCCTTCTTTCTTTTTCTCTCTTCAATAATTTTCATGGTATCTGCTGATATCCATTCCTTCGCTTGTCCTTTGATAGGGCCTAGCACTTCTTCGCATGTTGATGTTAATATACTTTTAGTTTTTTCCCATGTTTCCTCTATCGTCTCTTCTTCTATTAGTTCTTGTAGTACCTGGAACCTATTGGACATATGAAGTTTAAATTCGTTGAGTTTAGATGTGTCCTTTAGCAGGCCTGTGTTGTACCTGTGTTTCCTTTTGTTTTCCAACATGTTTTTCTTCAGCTTGAGTTTTACTTTAGCTACCAGTAGGTGATGGTCTGAAGCAACATCAGCTCCTCTCTTGACGCGTACATCCTGAAGTGATCTCCTGAACTTTTTTATGATACATATATGGTCTATCTGGTTTTCTGTAGATAGGTCGGGTGATACCCAAGTAGCTTTATGTATCCTTTTGTGATGAAAGAGACTACCTCCAATGACTAAATTATTTGTGGCACACAAGTCAGCAAATCTTTCTCCGTTTTCGTTCATCTCACCTAAACCCTGCTGTCCCATACATTCTTCATATCCTCTGTTGTCGCTTCCAATCTTAGCATTGAAGTCGCCCATGAGTATAAGGATGTTTCTTCTTGGGCGGTTCTGGATAATGGTCATTAGCCTGTTGTAGAATTCGTCTTTGTCCTCCTCTTTGCTGTCATTTGTTGGGGCGTAGGCCTGTATTATGTCCATGTTTATTCGTCTTATTTTAGTTTTAAAGGTAGCTGTTATGATCCGCGGGCAGTGTGCCTCCCATCCGATGAGAGCCCTTTGTGCTTGATTTGATAGCATGAGTGCAACTCCTTGAGTATGTGGTGCATTTTCATCCTCATGACCTGAGTACAGCAGTAGCTCTCCTGATATCAGCCTTTTTTGTCCTGAGCCAGTCCACCTTGATTCGCTGACACCCAGGATAGCTATTTTATAGCGTCTCATTTCTGCTGCTACTTGGGTTGCTTTTCCAGCTTCGTACATCGTGCGGACATTCCAAGCTCCAATATTGATGGTGGTCCTAGTGGAAATAATGGTGGTCGACCTGGTAGTTTCCAATACATATTGGCTTTCACCACCCGGCTTCATAAATTCTCCATCGGGAGATCCATTTTTCCCCTGGTCCGAGCTGTCTTTGTTTCTCTCTGTCTGCGTTTCTGTAGCGGGTAATTTGTTTTACGAGATAAGGTTGCTGACCTTATGCTCAACCCCCAACCTGGAGGACCAGGGTGCTAGCTTTCGTCTGACCCCTACCCGCGCAGACCTTCCCAGCTTGGTTGAACCTGCCAGGAGTTAACACTCCCGCTGGTATAGCTCTGGGGGTCGTCAGGGTACGCAAGCTGCCAAGCCACGACAAGGCCCTAGCACCAGATGACAGTATAATCCTTAGAACAATTAAATAATCTTCATCCTTTTTTAATTCAAAACACTCTTTGACTTGTTCGGATTAAATACGATTACAAATAATTTAGATATTTTTTAAACTTTATTTTTACCCACAAATTTAGTTGGTTAAAAAATTAAAGTTGGTTTTAAATTATCTTTTTTTTCACGTGTTTAATGTACTACATACTGAGTCTCTCTGGATGAGACCCCCACCAGTTTTTCTTCCAGACTTTTTTCTCCAGGTGGGCACTTGAAATTTGTGGGGGGGGGGGGGGGGGGGCGATAGACTTTCTTCGGGGGGGGGGGGCACACTGTTAAAAGTATATATTTTCTACATAAATTATATAAATTTCATTTCGTTCGGGGGGGGGGGGGTCGGTACAATTTTTTTCCGGGGGTCTTGCGCCCCCCCCCCCCCCCCCCCCCGAAGAGATGCCAGGAAGAAACTCTGGACTCCCACTTTACAGAGTTTGATAAAGGTTGGATTACTTCTAGAACTAGAACCTGTAATGAATGAATGAAAGGGGGTGAAAGGGGGTGAATGTTGTTTACACCTTGAACCCCGCTCCGTTCGTCCCTGTTCAGTACTCGTGTTGTGAGTTGTGACAGTCCGGTTTGTACCAGTTTACTGAGGTGTGTAAAACGTGTGTGATGGCCTCTGTTTCGTCCAGATTTCACACAAGGTTAGTGTTGGTTAGTTCTGTGCTGTTAGTTAGCCCCTGTATCTTAGTTGTTGTACTAGCGTGTGTATTTAATCTTTAGAATCGACTGTGTTAGAGTAGATAGTGTAAATAGTATGAAGCTATTTTATTATTAACGAGTCGTTTCTTTCATTCAGTCTTGTTTTGTGACCTGTTTGTGGTTGTTCGTCTTAAATGTTGCGCTACGTACCGGATCACCCGTAATGGAGTGTCCGTGTGTTCACAACTATACCGTTTTGAAAAAAAAAATTAAACTTGTAATGTAAAAAACTGCTTCCTCAGCTTACTTCTGTCTCTCACCGCCCCTAACATATACATGCATATATATTCACTGCGAAGCTTCATAAGTTTCTGTTTTAATTTGCTGTATCAATGATCACACCATGAAAGAGTTTTTTAAATTTGTTGTATCAATGATCAGACCTTGAAAGAGTTTTGTCCCTTGCTTTAATTTGTTGTATCAATGATCACATATTGAAAGAGTTTTGTCCCATGTCGGCACCACAAGGTTGTGTGTGAGACATCCCTGAGGAAATATGAGAGCCGTGAACACGTTTGACAGAACCTTCTCGGCCATCTGGTGTATCGGCCTCACATCCAGTGCTGGTGCAATGGTTGAAGGAATCTTTTATCTAGTGATTTGGTTAGTTGTTTGATGTGTTTAACATCAGTCATTAGTTGGTTGTTTGGTGTGTTTAACATCAGTCATAAGTCATCAGTTGGTCTTTGGATGTGCAGGACATCATTCATAAGTCATCCGCTGGTTTTGGTCGTTTGGTGTGTTTAACATCTGTCATAAGTCATCACTTGGTCGTTTGGTGTGTTTAACATCAGTCATAAGTCATCCGCTGGTTTTGGTCGTTTGGTGTGGACAACATCAGTCATGCGTCATCAGCAGGGCGTCAGTCAATAGGCGTATAGAGCATCAGTCATAAGTCATTGGTCATGTGTTACACACATCAAGACTTTGGATAAGTCAGGTGCCAGAATTAAGGCTACACTGTGTGCAATATCGATTAAATAATTTAATCATTATAATACATAATTATTATTAATGAATAATTATAAATATATACTCCCATATCACGGCACCCACACACCATCCCACACTTTTATCCCCGATCAATCATTCCATCCATTAATAAATCCGTCCAGTTTGTAACCCATAAATAATCCATCCCTACAAACAAAATATACCATTCTACATGACAAAGATTTATACTAATAATTTGAATATATGAATACATAACTAGTTTCTCTCTCTCTCTCTCTCTCTCTCTCTCTATATATATATATATATATATATATATATATATATATATATATACGAGCATCAATTTATACCCACAACTTACTTACTTGCCTCCACAACTCTGAGCTAAGCGGCGCCGCGTAAAAATGTCAGAAGGCTGAAAGATGTCAAGAGAGCTATAAATGTTTACAGGAATTATCGCCCTTGGTTGGAGTTTACAACCATGAAACTTCTTTACTGTATGTCAAGCCTCTCTTCATTACCTCTCCTGTCTTGTGTGTGCTGTTTGATTGTCTCGTGAATTTCTCTTTTTAATATTTTCTCTCAACACATTATTATATTAATCTTTAAATTTCGCCACCGCCGTGCAATCAAAACTTTCACCATCCCGGATTAGTTTCGCTGCTGCAGTTTCTTACATATTTTTTTCTATTCCCTTCCCCCCCCCCCCCCCTTTCCACATTCGTTATTGAGCATATCCCAGATATTAAACAATACGTCTACGAGTTTAGAAAAAAAAATGCTAAGACTTGAATCAATCGTCTCCCCTTTTTTTCATCCATTGTCTTTGCATGGCATGCAATCATGTCAGCTACAATTTTTTTCTCTATTGAATTGCGCAAGTTATCTCCCCCATTCCAGAAGCGGGGATAACTCTTTAAAAAAACAACTCAACAATCTTAGCTTGCTTCGTTCTTTGTTTCCTATTGTTAATTATAACACGGTTGATATAGTTTGCTTATTATTGAATAATTTTAATAATTCTCATTTGTTTTTCATATACTAATTTTATTTTTCTCTGATATAGTTTAGGTCTCGTTGCAATTTCCTTATCTCCCCGCTGTTTTGTCCACATTTTTCTTTGATTGCTCCCCTTATTCTTGTCGTCATTGTTTGTATCTTTTCTTAATATCTTGCTAATTTAATCTTGTGTTTCTATTCATGTATTGTTTTATTAATGTTTCATCATCAAAGAAATTTCTCAAATTTTGCTATTGATTTTTAATTTATTTCTTTTGTTCATGTTTTTTGTTATGGTTAGTTTCATTTTAATACTGTTCCCAAATTACATGACGATAAAGACAGCTTAGGGTTGTTAAGTTAGGTTAAATCTAATTTTTAATCAGATTGTATGAGAGGGGGAAGGAAGCTGTGTTACCAATGTCCGCCAGTATATGTGTTAGGTTGTTTGTAGTATTGTCATCTCAGGTTTATTTATTTTTACTTTCTCGTATATACGAAGAATAGAGAAAGTCTTGTAATCGTGCAAAAAAAAAATCGAGATTTTTACAAATCTCGACGTTTTACACCTCACTGATACGGAAAAACATAATTTTGCAATCTTGTCCGTATGTCTGTGTGTCTGTCTGTGTGTCTGTCTGTCTGTCCGTGTGTAAACACGATAACTTGAGTACCGTTACAGCTAGGTTGATGAAATTTCATATATAAGTATTTTATCAAAATCGTAGATCAGTATCAACTTTTGAGCGATTTCCGATAACCGGAAGTGGTACTTTTCCTACTTTGAATTTTTCAAAAGCCTATAACTTGAGTACTATTTCAAATAGATAAATGAAATTTCACATGTAAGTAAAAGATCTAATTCTCTACCTTCTGTAAAATTTTGAGTAATTTCCGTTGACTGGAAGTAGTACTTTTCGCTACTTCCGATTTCTCAAAAAACTAATGTAAATTTTAAAAGTACTAATAATATTGCGCACTATTTTGCGCTTTTTTATTTGGCGTTCACTTGGTGTGCAATTAATTTGTCCATAAGATTTTATTCTATTTTTAAAACTGTAAGTATTTAAAATGGATTAAAAATAATGTCTATAGCCCGAGTTCCCATCCCCTGTTATTTTATATAAGAATATTCGAGAAAGTTTAGGGGAGATCACTCCCGGTTTATTTTAGAAATTAGGGTTAGGACTTTGACCTATAGGTCTACCTACAGAATTGAGACACTACAACATACCCCTAGAAAGTTGAGACACTGGTACAACATATACCCAGAGAATTCAGACACTACAACATATACTCAGAGAATTCAGACACAGATACAACATATACTCAGAGAATTCAGACACAGATACAACATATACTCAGAGAATTCAGACACAGATACAACATATACTCAGAAAATTCAGACACAGATACAACATATACTCAGAGAATTCAGACACTACAACATATACTCAGAGAATTCAGACACAGATACAACATATACTCAGAGAATTCAGACACAGATACAACATATACTCAGAGAATTCAGACACAGATACAACATATACTCAGAGAATTCAGACACAGATACAACATATACTCAGAGAATTCAGACACAGATACAACATATACTCAGAGAATTCAGACACTACAACATATACTCAGAGAATTCAGACACAGATACAACATATACTCAGAGAATTCAGACACAGATACAACATATACTCAGAGAATTCAGACACAGATACAACATATACTCAGAGAATTCAGACACAGATACAACATATACCCAGAGAATTCAGACACTACAACATATACTCAGAGAATTCAGACACTACAACATATACTCAGAGAATTCAGACACAGATACAACATATACTCAGAGAATTCAGACACAGATACAACATATACTCAGAGAATTCAGACACTACAACATATACTCAGAGAATTCAGACACTACAACATATACTCAGAGAATTCAGACACAGATACAACATATACTCAGAGAATTCAGACACAGATACAACATATACTCAGAGAATTCAGACACAGATACAACATATACTCAGAGAATTCAGACACAGATACAACATATACTCAGAGAATTCAGACACAGATACAACATATACTCAGAGAATTCAGACACAGATACAACATATACTCAGAGAATTCAGACACTACAACATATACTCAGAGAATTCAGACACTACAACATATACTCAGAGAATTCAGACACAGATACAACATATACTCAGAGAATTCAGACACAGATACAACATATACTCAGAGAATTCAGACACAGATACAACATATACTCAGAGAATTCAGACACAGATACAACATATACTCAGATAATTCAGACACAGATACAACATATACTCAGAGAATTCAGACACAGATACAACATATACTCAGAGAATTCAGACACAGATACAACATATACTCAGAGAATTCAGACACTACAACATATACTCAGAGAATTCAGACACTACAACATATACCCAGAGAATTCAGACACAGATACAACATATACCCAGAGAATTCAGACACAGATACAACATATACCCAGAGAATTCAGACACAGATACAACATATACTCAGAGAATTCAGACACAGATACAACATATACTCAGAGAATTCAGACACTACAACATATACTCAGAGAATTCAGACACTACAACATATACCCAGAGAATTCAGACACTACAACATATACCCAGAGAATTCAGAAACGAATACAACATATACGAGAAGTGAATTCCGCCAGAGATAATATAGCTGTTCAAGTTGTTTGAATGAGTTCATGTGCGTGTTCTTTTTTATTATAATTGGTTGTTATCAACTGTTGCTTGATAGATCTAACGTGATATATGCAACGTGGTAGTTTCTACGTTAATAAATAATGTCATGATCAAACATGACTCGGTCAAACCAACATAATCAAATTTGACATGATAAATATGACATGATAAATTTGACGTGATAAATATGACGTGATTCACATGTAGTGATAAATATGACGTGATAAATTTGACGTGATAAATATGACGAGATACACATGTAGTGATAAATATGACTTGATAAATTTGACGTGATAAATATGACGTGGTAAATATTACGTGATAAATATGACGAGATAAATTTGACGTGATAAATATGACGTGATACACATGTAGTGATACACATGTAGTGATAAACATGATGGATAAAATAAAGACGTCTATCCTCAGAATGTCAGTGTAAAATATGACATGACAAAAAACATGGACGAAATACGATTATATCCTGCCCTATCTTGCATTGAGAAAAACAAGTTAATTAAAAAAGTCTAGTGACATTTATGCGCAATTTCCTTATGTTATCTAAAAATAGCTCTGACGTATAATGCTGGGATGCGTTCAAGCTAGAAGAACAATCGGTTTGTAGGTGTTTTTGTAATTTTAAAATTTGTGACCAAACGAGAGGATATTTTTGAAAACTTTCTTCGGCAATATTGCTCTAAATTATGGCAGGAATCGATTGGTACATGTTTCAAGTCGCTAAGTGGTCTGGTCGACGAGATATGGGCCAAAAACTGCTTTTTTTCGAGGTTTTTTGGCTTTTCCGGGAAATACATGAAAGAAACCCGGAATTTTTATGGCCTATGCTCATTCTTGTAACTTGCTTAACATAATTGCTTTTGGAACTAGTCATCGATATTGCTTCGTTGAGGAGGAGATACGACTTAAAGCCCGGACACACATTCATCCATACATTCATCCATCCATCCATCCATCCAGAAATGACGCGTTAATAAACGCAATTCTCCAGAATGGAAATTGCGCTAAAAATTAATATCTTTACTTTCTTGATACGAGTAAAGAAAAAAATAATAACAGTAATATTTTTTTTTTCTTTGACGTTTTCTTTCCTCAGCTGCTCATTAGTTCAAGTCTTGAACTGTTTTAGTGGTTGGAAATGTAATACCTATTTAATAATGGAATCGTCCAAGTGGCCGGACGAGGGAAAACCCAAGTCAAGCCCATGAATGAATGATGGGTTTATTATAGGGGGGAATAATCGTATTTCTCCTGTGACGCTATAGTTGCGGTTGTTTTTTTTTTAGTAGAGAGGCATTACGCATGCGTGAAAGACCCTAGTATGAATGAGCTGTTTGACAAACAAGGGATAATTTTAAAATGTTTAAGTAAATAGGGAACGGAATAAATCATTGAAGGTAGTGGGTTTGAGAATGCTAAGTTTCTTGAAAGAAATTTAAACACAATTAAAGCGGTGTTTTGACATTATTCCCGTGGCTGTTTGTTTTATTGCTTTGTTTGAATACGGTTTTAACTTCTGCGTTAAAGTTTTACACAAACATTTTTGTTACGGTTTGAGAAATGTTGGACTTAGTGTTGCTGTGGGTAGTGGCTAAGTCGACACAAGTAGACACATACATCACAGCGATGGGTAATGGCTTCAGAACTGATTGAGCTAAAGTACGATCAAACATCAACAGGAAACATTATGTTTAGCCAAATTATAAAAGTTACAGCAGTATACCTTTAATTTCTCATTTATTTTTGTTAAAATACTCATTTAATGAAATAAGCTGAAATTAATTTCAACAAGAACTTTACCACGATTGTCACTTTTCTTATTCATGTTTGTTGAAAGACCCTTTTAATGAAATCAACTGAGATTCATTTCAACAAGTTGGCCTACTTTACCACGATAGTCAAAGACATGAATAATCGATGAACTAAAACAAGCATGGATAAGGTTATTTAATACATTATTACGCTGTATAAATATTAATCTAGTAATTATAATATTGGCACACAATCGTCTGTGCTTTGCTATTCCGGGTTAAGTGCACAATCCATTTAAATATTCAATGAATATGTGAACCTTATTAAAAGTCCTGCATCTTAAGGGTGATAATTTTACGTATAGTCATACAATTACCGTACAAAATCTTTAAACAAAACAAAGAAATTAATCTCTAAATTGTTTTAAAGTTTTATAGTTATATTTGTCATATTTTTCCTGGGAAAATGTTCACCTATGTCCTTGGTTGCGACGGAAGGGGATAGGAGACTATGCTATTTGTGACTTTCCTTGTGATTTCACTGAGATGGAGGGTGAGGGGTGCTTGTCATTGATAGTCCATTCAGTCTGTAAGTCCTAGTGTCTCGATGTAAGGGGGGGGGTCTAGTGGTGTCACGCTGCGAGTGGGTATAGTAGTGTCACGCTGCGAGTGGGTCTAGTGGTGTCACGCTGCGAGTGGGTCTAGTGGTGTCAAACTCTGAGGGGGTCTAGTAGTGTCAAAGTCTGAGGGGGTCTAGTAGTGTCACGCTGCGAGTGGGTCTAGTAGTGTCAAGCACTGAGGGGGTCTAGTGGTGTCACGCTGCGAGTGGTGTCACGCTGCGAGTGGGTCTAGTGGTGTCAGGCTGCGAGTTGGTCTAGTGGTGTCACGCTGCGAGTGGGTCTAGTGGTGTCACGCTGCGAGTGGGTCTAGTGGTGTCACGCTGCGAGTGGGTCTAGTGGTGTCACGCTGCGAGTGGTGTCACGCTGCGAGTGGGTCTAGTGGTGTCACGCTCTGAGGGGGTCTAGTAGTGTCACGCTGCGAGTGGGTCTAGTGGTGTCACGCTGCGAATGGGTCTAGTGGTGTCACGCTGCGAGTGGGTCTAGTGGTGTCACGCTGCGAGTGGGTCTAGTGGTGTCACGCTGCGAGTGGTGTCACGCTGCGAGTGGGTCTAGTGGTGTCACGCTCTGAGGGGGTCTAGTAGTGTCACGCTGCGAGTGGGTCTAGTGGTGTCACTTTGCATGTAGGTCTAGTGGTGTCACGCTGAGAGTAGGTCTAGGTGTGTCAAGCTCTAAGCGGGTCTAGTGGTTTCACGCTGCGAGTGGGTCTAGTGGTGTCACGCTCTGAGGGGGTCTAGTGGGACCTCACTAGCAAATGTGGTCTTAAACAGCGCACGCTATTGAAAAAAAAAGCCTTGTTTATTTACCTAGAGAAATCACGTGGCTGGCGACATATGCCAGTGTTGACATTGGAGGGGTTCGATCAGCAGACTTCGATTTTTACCCCTTCCATCCCACACCCACCCTGCTATCAGAAGTTGCGCTTTTTTTTTTAAACATTTTTTTTTCCAAACCAGCAATTGCCAAAAAAAAAGGTTAAAAGCCGCTTTCTTCACGATATCCAAACTCTGGCTTAATGGGGGCGGGGTGTGAAAGGTCAAGCTGACCTCTATTTGGTCTGGTGCGCAGCTTATTTACACAACACATCACGTGACTGCATCTGTTCGACCTAACCTGACATGATTGACTTAAATATTTTAAGACAGACAAAATTCGTATTTGTTTTTTTCTCAGATTATTTTATTGACCTTTGTTCATTTTAGGTCAACTCTCAACCCTTTACTGACACAGATATTTGACCTTTTAATTAATTGACCTAACCAAACTTTCTGGACTACGTACAATATTCGTTGACGTGTTGTTAAAAAGGTGAGCACAAAGAATGTATTGCGTATGTGTGAGACAGGGGCGGAACTACAGTGCCGCCAGACCCCGCAATGCGGGGGTGCCCACGCCATTTAGGGGCCCACAGCCGACCATAATAAAAAATTTTATAGTTAAATTTTTAAAAAATTTCTTGCATTTTGACTTGCTGGTTTTGTAAAAAGATTACCGTAGCTGCGGTCGGATTATCTTTATTCTATAGACACCAACCCACGCTCTTGAATATTCTTTTTCCCTTTGTTTTTAACTACTGTGAAAGCCGAGTCCTCTTTCTCCTACAATCAAACTTATCGAAGATAAGCAAACCTTCAAACCACTTCCATGACTTATTTCCCTTTTTTAAATAGTAAAATAGGGGTGCTCATGAGTTCCTTTTAATAGATTTGTACTAAGCAAATTAAAAAGCAATTACTTCTCTTAATTATTTATTTTTAAAAAGTTCTTACTAAGGAATGACATTGTAGAAAAAGGAAATGTATTTTGCATTAATAATATAAATACAAAAAAAACATAAACATAACACGAGACACCATTACCTATACAAAGCTTTCGTGTCTTATATTCTTTTGATCGTAGTCTAGATCTAGAGGTTAGGAGGCCTTATAGCAGAGATAAAATAGAACTGATTTTCACAAAACACACTAATGCACTTACACACATGACATGATGTTGTAATTTGTTTTAATTCATAAAGAAAACATTATCTTTTTCAAAGATAAATTTATGAGTTAAAAAATTACTATTGAAAGTGTTGGGAAATAATTTTCATTTTTCAAATTATAGTAATAATTGTCGGCGTGTTCATTAAACACAAGTTTTAAAAAAATATTATCTTTTACAAAAATTCTAATTATGTCTTTATTTAGTCCTATAGCATTTACTTCCCTTTGATAAATTAGGAAAACACAATTACTTCCCTTTATAAAACCATTGCATTTACTTTGCATTAATTTACTTTTTATTACTTTGTTTTGGTGTTGGGAAAAAAAATAATTACATAATTAGCGGGGATTGATCAAGTGCAAATGTTGTAGGTATTTTACGGATAAGCTTGGAGTATTAAAATTGTTCATTAAATTGAAACAGGCGCGTTCGTTTAAGTGAGTGCAAAAGACTATGAATAAGTTGGGGTACTATAGTCGTTCATTAAGCTAAAACAGGTGATTCCGCCCCGGGCGTTTATGTTCGCGTTAGTGTTTTCTTTGTGTTTAGGTGGGTTTGCGTTAGTGGTTGCGTTTTGATTTGGTTCGTTTTTGTTCTTTCTTTTTTCGTTTTTGTTTGTGTTTTTTTTTTTTGGGTTTGTATTTATGTTTTTGGTTGGTTTTGCGTTTGGATTTGGTTTGTTTTCGTTTGCTTTTTCGTTGCTTTTTTTTTGTTGGTATTGGTGTGTGTGGTTGGGTTTGTTGTTAGGTTTTTGTTTTCGTTTGCTTTTTTGTTTGTTTTTTCTTTGTGTTTGTATTGGTGTTTCTGGTTGTGGTTGGGTTTGTTGTTAGGTTTTTGTTTTCGTTTGTATTTGTAATTGTGTTAGCGTTATGTTTGCGTTTTGTTGTTTTGGTTTTGGTTGGTTGTGGTTTGGGTGGGCAATGCCGGGTTTAGGATGATTACTAAACACACAGGTAATGGTCTTTAACAGAAAGGTTTTTCACAGAAGCCACAGCAGGGCCTGGCCGGGACGGCTAGTATATATATATATATATATATATATATAAATATATATATATATATATATATATATATATATATATATATATATATATGTTACAGTCAAAGCTCGAAGTGCGGCCAAAGCGCGGATTGGCCGGCCAATCCGCGCATTGGCCGGCTCTCTTGGCCAAAGCCCGAAGAACTTAGCACTAAGATCATTTTTCGTGCATTGGCCGGCCAATGCGCGCACTGGCCGGGACGTACTGGCCAAAGTCCGAAGCGCTTAAACTTGACAGCGTATTTTGTACATTGGCCGGCCAATGCGCGCACTGGCCGGGATGTCCTGGCCAATGTTCTATCTAGACTAAGTTGTGATCGCATTTTCATTATTCTGGGTGCGTTTTCATTGAGAGTAACGTATTGTTTAGCTATTGTTTGTATAGCATTCTATATGCAAGGCGAAATGGATCAAAAGGGCCGTCAGACCATGAGACAGACATAGCAGATGGCTGTCAAAAGAAAAAAAATGTAAATCCATGTTAGTTCCATATATGGGCTCTCGATAAAATATTTACTGAGGAAGATCTTAAGAACATTGAACAAGAAATGGAGGTTGCCATAAATGCAACGACTTCCTCAGCTAACACATCTACTGCCGTGGCGGAACGCCCAGACCAGTTGCGTGACAATAATGCGGCCAACAGATTCTGTATAGTTTGTGAAAAACATTGTAGTGCAGCTCATTCTTTTGGAACCTGTGGCAACGATGTCAATGCTATGTGTGGAATACCCAATGAAGCAGACGAAGGGTACGGAGGGAACATTACCTGCAGATTGTGTCACAACAAACAAGACATCATGGAGCACAGATCAGCAGCTCATACTGGCTTGCAAGCTCAAGGTGCTAAGATGCTTAAAACATCAAATACAAAATTTAAAGATGGTGAAGTGGGTGACAATGTACGCATCCGTTTTCCAGATGTTGACAGAGGTCACGGTGATCCCCGAAGCGTGATTGCAGTTGTCATGAGCGTCGAGGGCGGTTTTTTCAAATTAGGAACGGAACATGGTGTTCTAAAACAACTGTATGCTAGATGTGAGTTTTCAATTCTTCACGAAAAACTGCGCATATTGTCGTCAGTTGGCACTGAGGAAAAATCACTACGAACCATCGCATCTTCACAATCATTGACTGGGGGCCAAGGCTACACTCGCTGCAATTGCACAACTAAGTGCACAACAAATCGCTACAAGTGTAAAAATAACAAGCTGCTATGTAATTCTAAATGCCATAAAAGTTCAACTTGTTGTAACAAATGATGATATTGATATATTGAGACTATAGTACAATAGAAAATTTGAATGTTTCTGTCATTTACTTTAATTAATAATCAATAAAGACTTAATTTCATGATCCTTACGGCATAAAAAAAAATCTGCTCATGATCTTCTAATTCGGACTTTGGCCGGTCTTCCCTAGCCAGATGATCTTCTAATTAAGACTTTGGCCGGTCCACCATGGCCAGTCTGCGGATTGGCCGGCCAAAGGCCGAAATCAAGCAAAGTTTCGGACTTTGACCGACCTATGGGAGGCGATATTGGCCAATGCGCGGATTGGCCGGCCAATCCTAGCATTGGCCGACTTCGGGCTTTGACCGTAACATATATATATATATATATATATATATATATATATATATATATATATATATATATATATACATATATATATATATATATATATATATGTAACGAGACTATTTGCCTGTAGTGCCAAATGTTAACGAGTTCTGCTCGACAACGCCAAATGTTACCGAGCCTAACCACTCATTCTAGACAACATCGACCACAGTATAGATACTCGAAGATGCAGGTTCGCTATTGATCCTTTTATTACATGAATCAAAGAAATGCTTCACAATAATATAATGAATCAAAAGGAATGCTTCACAATAATAGTCTGAATCAACTGACCCCCAACAGTCCTCACTAGTCTTCATATAACTGAATGCACATGTCTATCGTCCTTCTTAACACAATACGGCTAACCCGTTCAATAACCAACTTGATACTGCCACACTGACTGACTGATCGAGAGAGAGAACCACACCTCCCGCGAGCTCAGCCGTCGCCTTCCTATATCTCCCCTTCGTATTCGTAATCGTATTCGGTTCTATCATAATCGTAATCGTAATCGATTCTAATCGTTGCATCAGAATGTTAATTACGCCGCTTCTGTCGTACAGTCCGATTTAATAAGCCATCTGCATCCTGTCACATCAAAGTTGACAGACCGTATTGCGTTCTTCTCGTATCGCTTCCCAAGATACTACGCCTTGGCTTTCTGATCGTTATCAGCCAACACCTGCGTTATTACATCAGTCGTGTCAAAGTTGACAGCGCTGTACTGCGTTCTTCTGTCTCTGGTAACTTCCCCTAGTTACATCCACCCCTGCCTTTTTTTGTGTGTTATCAACCACAAACAACGCTTGGCAGGTGCAGTCCTTCAAAGTCAATCGCACCACCGTAAAAAAATTTGTATTGTTCCACTCACTGTCAATGTCGTCACATTCGTATAAGATTGACAGTTATCCCTATTTCACATATCAAATGTGTCTACATCATCTTCCTCAGACACAAAACAGTTCTAGAATTCACATCCACCTTTTTTTGTTTGGTGCCTTCACCAGTTCACTTGTATGACTTTTTGAACAGTCTGTTCTCATACCAGCGCGACCATGAAAGAATTGATGGTTGCTGACAAAAAATTTCGTATTCTTTCTGTTTCTCAAACTTCTCCGCGGACCACTTATCTGATGGTCTACTGTCTCTCTGCTTCTGGGAGGAACGGGATCCTCTTCGTTGCCGTTATCCTCCACTTGTGTATCGCTGTTGTTCTGTTGATGGTGACATGGTTCCGGGATGGGTATGTGAATTTCCGTTATAGTTTCCGGTTCCCTAATTGTCTTGGGTTTCCTTGTGTGTAACTGCTCTTCTTGACTATGACAATATTTCTTTAATTGAGCAATATTCGCCCACCGATCCGGTTTGGTGTGATCGATGGGTCTTATCTTAAAGGGGCCACCTGCTACTTTAGGCATCTCCACGAGTTGCCATATCTCCTGTCCCCAGAGGTCGTGGATTTTGTTTCTGCCTAACGGGTGGCTACGCAGTAATACCCTGTCGTTCAGTTTGAGTGGCGGGTCCTTTGTCTGTACCGGCGGTTCCCTTCGCCGTGCTTCATGTTCTAGTCTTTCCTGTACTACCCTGTACATTTCTCTAATTCGTCTCATATGTTCATTCACATATTCTAGTGCGGTGTATGAGCCAGTCATACTTTCCTTTTTCCCTAGGAACAAGTCAAGAGGGAGTCGAGCCTCCCGTCCGAACAGCAACATGTGTGGCGAAAAGCCGGTTGTGGCATGGGGGGTGCAGTTGTATAGATATACCAACTCTGGGAGAAAATCAGGCCAACGTTTTTTCTGTTCAGGTTCTAGGGTACGCAGCAAATCATGCATGCTGCGGTTGAACCGCTCGCACTGTCCGTTTCCTTTCGGATTAAATGTGGTTGTTCTAGATTTGTTGATCCCGTAGTGGCTGCACAGTTGGTTAATTACTTCTGACTCAAAGGCCCTTCCTTGGTCAGAGTGTAATTGTCTTGGTATGCCATATTTGATGAACCAATGTTCTATTAAGACCTTTGCCACTGTTTTGGCAGTCTGATCTCGTGTGGGCACCGCCACAGTCCATTTGGTGAATACATCAGTCACTACCAACACATGTTCCGTCCCATCCGATGATTGCTCCAACGACGTAAAGTCCATAGCCACAATCTCTAGTGGTTTTGTCGCTAGTAGGTGTCCTGATGGCTGTCTCATTTTGACAACTGGCATTTTCGCATGCTGACACCTCACACAAGCCTCACAATGGCGTTTGACCTCCATTTCCATATTGGGCCAGTAACACCTCCGTCGTAATATTTTGTGCGTCCTGTCCTGACCCTGGTGTCCTGCCCTGTCATGTGCCAACCTTAGCACTTCTTCTCGTAATTGTCCAGGCACCACCACCTGGTGTATTGTCCCATCAATTTGGTCATGAATTCTCCGCATGAGAACACCATCCTTTATACTGAGACGGTCCCACTGACTCAGTATTTTCTTTGTTTCTCGACCAAATTGTTCTCTTTCCCTTCTTCCTGGGAATTTTTGTTCCTGGACGTGTTTCAACAGCGGCTGTAAGCCACTATCCGTTCTCTGGTTATCTCTTATCTCTTTGTGATTAAGGCAATTAAAATCACTAATGTCCATATGTCCGGGCTCTGTGGATATGTGCTCCACCCCGGTCTGTCCGTTTTGCATCACTTGCACCCCGTGAGGGATATCTGTTGACGCTCTGACCCCACATATTCCTGTCAGCGTTTCTTCCTCATCGCCCGGTCTCTCGTACGGATTCCTTGATAAAGCGTCCGCATTGCCATTGGACCGCCCCGGGCGATATTTTATCTCCAGGTCAAAGAGCGCCAATTCTGCTGCCCATCGCTGTTCGATGGATCCCAACTTTGCTGTCTTTAGGTGACTCAAGGGGTTATTGTCAGTGTATACCACACATTTAGCACCTAATAGATAGTCCCTGAATTTTTCAGTCACAGCCCATTTTAATGTCAAAAGTTCTAGTTTCATGGCGCTGTAATTTGTCATGTTCTTCTCTGATTCCTTCAGAGCTCGACTGGCATACGCAATAACCCTGAAACCTTGCTTTTGTTGTTGTGATAGCACAGCTCCCAGACCTTTAGAGCTGGCGTCAATTTCTAGCCGAAATGGCTTGTCAAAGTCTGCGTATCCTAATATCGGCGTCTCTGTCAAAGCCTTTTTCAAGAGCTTAAACGAGTTCAGGCATTCATCAGTCCATAATTCACCTATCAGTTGTGTTTTGCCTTTCTTTTTCTCCTTACTGTGTTTCTTTGTCATTTTGTTTACCAAGTCATGCAACGGTGCGGCAATTTTTGCAAAACCAGGTACAAATTTTCTATAATAGGAAGCAAAGCCCAAGAATGATCTGACCTCTACCGTGGTTGTTGGCTGTTTCCATTCTTTAACAGCTGCAATTTTATCTGGGTCAGTGGCGATGCCATCCGACGAAATCACATAACCCAAAAAACGTACCGATTTCAGACCGAAGCCGCATTTGTCTGGGTTCAGCTTTACTCCTATCTCCCTAAGACGGAGAAACACTTGTTCTAATCTTTTTAGATGGTCCTCCCAAGTTTTTGAGTAAACTAGTATATCATCCAAGTACACCAACATTATTTGAAATAGAAAGTCACTCATAGCACTCTGCATTACTCGCTGGAATGTAGCAGGCGCATTAGTTAGACCAAACGGCATACGGGTCCACTCGTACAGTCCCAGTGGAGAAATAAATGCAGTCTTATGTTGATCGTTGGGGTGCATAGCCACTTGGTGGTAGCCGCTAGCCAAATCCAAGGTAGAAAAAAATCTTGCTCCCCCCAACGCATCAAGACATTCATCAATACGAGGCAAGGGGAATGCATCCCTTCTTGTGATATTGTTCAATTTCCGGTAATCACAACACAGTCTTATCTCCCCTGACTTCTTTTTTACCACTACTATCGGTGCCGCATACGGGCTAGTGCTGGTTGTAATAATTCCCTTTTTTAGTAGATCGTTCAGGTGTGCTTTCACCGCAGAATAGTGACTTGGTGGTAATCTTCGATAAGGTTGCGCCACCGGCTTGTCTTGTAGTAAGGGTATCTGGTGTTTTATTACTTCCGTGTAACCCAAATCACCCTCGTACGAGGCAAATATATCCCTGTACTTATTCAGCAATTCATTTAGTTTTGGGTCCTCAGTTTCCGGGAATGTATATGATCGGCCATCCTCTTTCTTCACCTCGGCCGTCACATTGACCGACCTAATTGTTACTTCATTACTGCTGGTATTGCTCAGTTCGATGCACTGTGCCGACCTTAGTACCTCGACGTTCTGTGGTACTCCTACCAGAGTATTAGGCGGTATAAAAATTTCCTCATCCAAAACATTTGCCACTAATCCTTGAACTAGTCCATTTTCCGCTGATGTGTATGTCCGCAGTAACACGACGCCTGCCCTCAGTGCGGCGCCACATGGTTCTATCATCACATCACCATTCACGCTTCTATCACCAATTTGTAATGTGATTGCCTTGACCGTGTTTGCCGGGACTGAAATCCTTCCTCTGGTCTTGGCAAACCTGGCCAACTTGGATCCCCGACCTGGTGTGGTCGATCCGACAATATTTGTAAGAAATTCTGGCAACTGGCCAAGAATATTCATGCCCAACAGGCAAGGTATATTTGACACATTTGTCTCTAGGTTGTGTTTCGTAACGAACACCCCAACCTGCTTCAACCTATGTCCCGCCACCACGACATCCGCCAGAAAATAACCACAGTATGGAATGGTTAGTCCTTTAGCTGCCGTCAGGCGCTATGCATGTGTCAGACCTCAACCTATGGTCTTTTCCTTTCATCCATTTGGTGTAAAAATTTTCCGTAATTGTCGTCACCTGGGAGCCTGTATCCACAATTGCCTTCACCGCGATGTCCCCGATCGTAATCATCATTTCGGGACAGACTCCCATCATTTTGTTTCTTGGGCCATAACCTCGCCCCTCTGTAGCCTGACCCTGCCTTACAGAGGACGACCGTTTCCCTTGACAGTACCGTGCCATATGTCCGGGTTGTGAGCAGGACAGGCAAATTGGTCTACCGTCTGCCGTCCACCGGAGCGATGGACCGGCAGGTCGCGGCCGTCCAACCTGTCTCTGTTTTGTCCCGTTTTTGCCCTGATTCTCAGCTGTTGACCTGCTTTCTAACCTCTCCAATCGTTGGTCAACCTTATCCAGGTGGGCCAACAGTTGAGCCATCATGGTTTCCATCGTGCCGGTCCCTGTGGGTGGGGATTGTTTCTGTTCCGGCACAGAGACTTTGTCTACCGAACAGTTCGATTGGTCCTCATCCTCGGACCTGCGGATCGCTGAGTTCCTGACCTGAAGGAAGGTCAACTGCGGGTCTTTGTAGACCTCTTCTTTCAACTCTCTCCTTAAGATCGGGGTTGCTAGCCCCTCGATGAAATGGTCCCTCAGTAGGCGCACATCAATGTCAGGTGTTTTGCCCTTTACCGAATCAAAGGCCCTGTTCATTCGGTGTGAATACTCCATCACACTCTCCGCCATTCTCTGCTTTAAGCCTACGAACCCCGATAGCAGTTGCGATCCCGACCGTCTCTCCCCAAAGGTCTCCATAATTAGATCCAGCACCTTATCTGGATCTGATTGGATGGTTTTATCGTGGCATTTGACCTCTGCCCTAACCGTCTCTCCTATACTGCCCATCAGCAGTCTTAATCTTTCCTCTGGTGACATGTATCTCGAGGCCCAGGCCGCTTTGACCTCTTCACTGAACCTGTTGGTTAAAGTTGGATCACCGTCCCCGTAAAATTTGTTAATGTGGGACTCTCTGGGCAGGACCACAATATGGGTCTGCTTCTCGTCCAGAGTAGACATTCTAACTTTTATTCCTTGAGTAAAAAAAAAAGACCTTTCCTACCGTGTATGTATGAAAAATTTTCCTCGTTCCTCAATTTTCACTGTTCCTGAATGTCCGAATTCACACACACACGAAACACAGTTATGAACTAGGTTGACTATGGGTGCCTAAGCGGCTGGTCTAGCTGAATCATCCTGCCCGCAGCGCCAAATGTAACGAGACTATTTGCCTGTAGTGCCAAATGTTAACGAGTTCTGCTCGACAACGCCAAATGTTACCGAGCCTAACCACTCATTCTAGACAACATCGACCACAGTATAGATACTCGAAGATGCAGGTTCGCTATTGATCCTTTTATTACATGAATCAAAGAAATGCTTCACAATAATATAATGAATCAAAAGGAATGCTTCACAATAATAGTCTGAATCAACTGACCCCCAACAGTCCTCACTAGTCTTCATATAACTGAATGCACATGTCTATCGTCCTTCTTAACACAATACGGCTAACCCGTTCAATAACCAACTTGATACTGCCACACTGACTGACTGATCGAGAGAGAGAACCACACCTCCCGCGAGCTCAGCCGTCGCCTTCCTATATCTCCCCTTCGTATTCGTAATCGTATTCGGTTCTATCATAATCGTAATCGTAATCGATTCTAATCGTTGCATCAGAATGTTAATTACGCCGCTTCTGTCGTACAGTCCGATTTAATAAGCCATCTGCATCCTGTCACATCAAAGTTGACAGACCGTATTGCGTTCTTCTCGTATCGCTTCCCAAGATACTACGCCTTGGCTTTCTGATCGTTATCAGCCAACACCTGCGTTATTACATCAGTCGTGTCAAAGTTGACAGCGTTGTACTGCGTTCTTCTGTCTCTGGTAACTTCCCCTAGTTACATATATATATATATATATATACATATATATATATATATATATATATATATATATATATATATATATATATATATATGTATATATGTATATATATGTATATGGTGGGGGGCCTAAAGAAATTTTTGCGGGGTGGCCCTTTTTTTCTAGTTCCGCCACTGGTGTGAGACGATTTAACTTATAAAACGTGTTGTCAAATAGATGTGTTGTATATGTATGACCCAATCAAACTCATGAGATGTTTTGTCAAATAGATGTATATGTGTAATCGATCAACATATAAGACTTGATGTCAAATATACGTATTGTATATGTGTAACCCGATTAAACTTATGACAAATATAATTATGTGTTGTTTATGTGTAACCAGATTAAACATATAAGACGTGATGTCAAATTAATGTGTTGTATTATATTGTATATGTGTAACCGGATTAAACTTATAATTCTCTGTGACCGACAAGTTTCTTATTTATGTATTCTCCTTGCGTCTAGACGTCACATCTATCCATGATGAAAAACAGTGGATACAGATACATACATTTAAATGAGAAGTATTTATTTCCTAGACAGCCGCACACTCCAGGTTTATAATGGGCATGTGCCCTGGTGGCAAGTGCAAAAATAAATCCATACATGATTTATTTCTTATTTATAAAATAACGAGAATCAAGTTCTGTAAATAAAGTAATATGATTGATGAAAATTATCTTTATACATATAATATTGGATAAAGTTATTGGATAATATTTTATATAAATGGGAGATTTCTTAAATTACTATTTTCAAATAACGAGAACTCTTGTGACGCACTGAACGACAGAGTTATCTAACTTGTTTTTTTAATACACAGTATTGAGTAAAATTACTATTGTTTTCTTGATCAATATCAATAAGCTGGATACATTTTGGATTGGCATTTTACTCATGGCTGTTAGTATTTCTTTGATACGTTATTCCATTGTTTGGCTGTGATGGTCACAGATCACCTATCACAGAACTACATAATACATTTATTATGACACGGTTTCCTGTGTAGGGGTGGGGCCTGCAGAAATAAGCCAAGCGTAGATTATTTCACGATGATGCTAATCAGACAAGTAAGGTTACTCAGTACTTGAGTACTATTCTCGTTCCTAAAACTCTTTTAAAAACATAAGTAATTCTAATTTTTTTTTTAACCTTCTCTTAAATATCATAAAGATACGTAAAACAAACATCAGAATAGCATGATACGACTGAAAAGTGAAAATCTTAATTATTGGCACAAGCATATCATATATAAGCAGGTTAAGAAAACTTATAAAACAGAAGATAACTGAGATTACTGATTTACGACATTACCCTTATAATATAAAATTAGTGACTGTATAATTTATTTAAAAAAGTACCGACACCTATTTATTGTCAGGAAATACACCCATTATGTGTTGACCAATAGATATACATATATACGTAAGTATGTATGTATGTACGTGCATCACTTGAGGCAATTAGAGCAGTACATCACGGTTGACGGGGGCAGGGTGGTAACCTTTAAGTGCAGTATAAACACAATGGACGACATGAATAATGCAAGTCTACTGCTGTCTTGTACACTTGGCTGAACAAACACACACATTTAAATGGCAACCATCGACTACACGTTGAAGAACTATACAAACACATATATATATATATATATATATATATATATATATATATATATATATATATATATATATATATATATATATATATATATATATATATACATATATATATATATATATATATATATAATCTCGTGTATAATGGTGGGTGGGTTTCGTAGTATAATCATTTCTATAATGTAATTGTATAGCTTACAACATATTTGTAAAGATGTGTTTATAGAAGGTATCAATAATAGAAACGAATTATAAAATTCTCACCCACTTAAAATCTATAATGGCTGCAATAACTAAACAAAGAAACAACAAAAAACGAAAACGAACACTTAAGAATGAAACCAACGAACAATAGAATACTAAACACCGGAGGAATGAAAAGACTACTGTTATCGTTTGTATTGTTACTGTACTGTAAATATTTTAGTGACAACAAATGTGGTCTTCTATCACTTATTCATATGTGTCAGCATCCTCGTATGGGGCACTAATGAAGTAATAATACATCCCACCCACATACAGTCCTATCTAATTACACTCGCATCAAGTAATAATAAATTTTACAATATCAAGTACTATCCAACTCCACCCACATCAAGTACTATAAAATCCCACCCACATCAAGTACTATCAAAATCCACCAACATCAAGTACTATCAAAATCCACCCACATCAAGTACTATCAAAATCCACCCACATCAAGTACTATCAAAATCCACCAACATCAAGTACTATCAAAATCCACCCACATCAAGTACTATCAAAATCCACCAACATCAAGTACTATCAAACTCCACCCACATCAAATGATATCAAACTCCACCCACATCAAGTACTATCAAACTCCACCCACATCAAATGCTATCAAACTCCACCCACATCAAGTACTATCAAACTCCACCCACATCAAGTACTATCAAACTCCACCCACATCAAGTACTATCAAACTCCACCCACATCAAGTACTATCAAACTCCACCCACATCAAGTACTATCAAACTCCACCCACATCAAATGCTATCAAACTCCACCTACATCAAGGACTAATACATGCCCCCCCCCATACCCACACTTATGAAGTATTCAATGCCTGACAACACTACTGGGCATATGTGGCATTTTTAGACCCGCCATCTCTCCGAACTACTCGCAAGGTCAGGAAATATACAGGGATAAAATGGACTCCCATATCAAAACTAAAAAGAATCAGAAAACGATCTAAAGCCTTTTCCCCCTGATCTGTTTAATAGCGATGTTTAAAAAAACTGGAAATAACTGTCCTGAAGAAATGATGCCCTTTCAGTGTTGAGGCTAATTGAGTGCGGGAAAATTTGTCAAAATTTTGTGATTGAATTCTGGGCAGTCTGTCAGCAATTCCACGATGATGGGCTGTTACTAGAGTTTTTGTATGTTCGAATCGCGCGCACTGGTCTTTAAAGGTTAAAGCGGTAGAAGTTTAAGAAGAACCTTTCATATAAAAACTAATCCTTCAACTTCAGAAATTTTAAATCATCAAGCTTCAAAATTTTAAAAATATTTCCACATTCTCTAAATGCTACGTATAAAGCTTTTCATTTCTCCAAAACGCAAACATTAAATGCTACACAATTTAAAAAACCCAATGCTGCATCATTGAAAACCATTTAAAAAAAACAACCTTCAAAAAGTCTAAAAAGCTAAAACATTTATAAACTCTAAACGCAACAACAAATTCCAAAGCTAAATGCTAGAACATTCAACACTAAAAACCCCGACACCCACGCCTTATATGAGCACAAACGTCCGTCATGCCACACCCACATCCATTAGTCCAACACCCGGCAATGGTAAGGAGACCAATAGGTCGGAACTGCTCAACACCCCACACAATACCCCACACAACACCCCACACAACGCCTAACATACACAACACCCCACACAACACCCCACACAACGCCTAACATACACAACACCCCACACAACATCCCACACAACGCCTAACATACACAACACCCCACACAACACCCCACACAACATCCCACACAACGCCTAACATACACAACACCCCACACAACACCCCACACAACATCCCACACAACGCCTAACATACACAACACCCCACACAACATCCCACACAACGCCTAACATACACAACACCCCACACAACACCCCACACAACATCCCACACAACGCCTAACATACACAACACCCCACACAACATCCCACACAACGCCTAACATACACAACACCCCACACAACATCCCACACAACGCCTAACATACACAACACCCCACACACCATCCCACACAACGCCTAACATACACAACACCCCACACAACATCCCACACAACGCCTAACATACACAACACCCCACACAACACCCCACACAACATCCCACACAACGCCTAACATACACAACACCCCACACAACACCCCACACAACATCCCACACAACGCCTAACATACACAACACCCCACACAACATCCCACACAACGCCTAACATACACAACACCCCACACAACATCCCACACAACGCCTAACATACACAACACCCCACACAACATCCCACACAACGCCTAACATACACAACACCCCACACAACGCCTAACATACACAACACCCCACACAACGCCTAACATACACAACACCCCACACAACGCCTAACATACACAACACCCCACACAACGCTTAACATACTCAACACCCCACACAACGCTTAACATACTCAACACCCCACACAACACCCCACTCAACGCCTAACATACACAACACCCCACACAACGCCTAACACACACAACACCCACACATTAAACATCTAACTTTATTACTTTTTTATGTGGGGCAATAAAATTAAAATTGATTCATCAAGGTCACCGCGACCTAGCCATTGAACCGACTCCCTTAGCGGCCGGGATAAAAAATAATCAAAAATTTTCCCTCTAACTAATTTACGATTTTTGTTCCGTAAACTTTTTATGTTTGTTCAAAACAACTTTGGGCAGCCCGTCATTAATTTAAATGTTCTTCGTTTTCCCACACTCCTTCGTCACTGGTGTCTGAAAATATTTCTTCGCGTCATTTTTTTACTGTTTCATTTATTGACGTGTCCATTTGAATGGCACCTCAGCCATAGGAATGGCACCAGAAAGTCGCCTACTCACATACATTTAATGTACTCTCATACCCGGTTTAATAATACAACAGCTTAAAGTTGTAGTAGAAGGCGTAAAGGTAGAAAACTACATCATAAAAGTTGAGATCATTTTCACTATATTTTCATGTGGGTTTTTTTTTCAATTTAAGTGTAAACGAGTTTAACCCTGTACTTTGGTAAAATGTTTTTTTAGCTCTATAACAGGGGTCTCCAAACTTTTCAGTCCGAGGTCCGCATTAACTATCATATTTTAGTTCGGGGGCCAGTTTCTTCCAGGCATGTCTTTGATTTTTCTGGGCAAAGTTCCTCAGCCATCACCAACAATCGCTTTTTTCCGTGGACAAAAAGATCGCCGCGGGCCGGATGAGAGGACTTCGCGGGCCGCATCCGGCCCGCGGGCCGTAGTTTGGAGATCCCTGCTCTATAATATTACATTATGTTCAAAATCTCCAGTAGTCTAAAAGTCAATGACCTTTATCATAGTAGAGGGTCTTTCTATATTTTTTTCTATCAAATAATACTTTCTTTAAGTTAATATTTGAATACGCGGTTATAAACTAAATAACTCACATTACAAAACATTATATACATACAGTTACGCCTGTGTGTAACAAGTTATAAAACATTTTTTGTGAAAAGAAAAGTTTACAAAAAGCTGCATAAAATTCTCCACCCGCATGGCGCAGATCATCTCAATAGGTCTGTAAGCTTCGTGGGTTTGTTACCAGAGGCGTAGCTGAGGGGGTGGTGGGTAGGGTGGGGCGCCCGATGCGACAACCATACAGGCGCCAAGATGGGGTAGGAAAAAATGAAAAGCTCATTAGTAAAAGCGTCGCCAACATTTCTAAATGGGGGGAAAAGGGGGGGGGGCGCAAAATTAACACTTTGCCCCAGGCGCCAGAATGGGTCGCTACGCCACTGCATATTATATCTACACTTTGAAGAGTAGGATAGTATAACAGAGCTACTTTTGTATATTGGGATCTCCTTTGTTAAACTAGAATAATTTTCCACGGCTACTTCAGTATACACGGGCCTCTTACAATGCAGTAAATACGAGACAAAGATGTTAAGCTATTTTTCATGATTAATGTTTATCTTTTCTCAAACTCATCAGTTATTCCCTTTATTCCGCCGTTTTATAACTTTTCAAACCTTCAGCTGTCTAGAACCACAGAGTACCGTGGGCAAACCACCATAGCACATACATCTGGACACGGTTCATTGCGTACTCTTGTGATGTCACGCTTATTCACTTCTTATTCACGCTTATCACGCGCTATTGATCTTAAATACGTGTAAAGGAATTTGATACATCTACTATATATATATATATATATATATATATATATATATATATATATATATATATATATATATATATATATATATATAAAATTCATTTATTTATTTATCGCATACGGTCTACTAGTACCCATCCCCTACTTCTCACCCTAAATACTCAACCAGCCTTAGTATAACCTACAGCTAACAACATACACCTAGCTTGATCGCCATTGTCCACACAATAATCCAGTACGAGAACCATTATCAACAATCACATCCACCTTAACGGCCATTATCTTACAGACAAATCCATCATTACCGCCCTTGTTCAACTCACACAGACCTCTCTATCCAACAAAACCGCTAATAAACTGCATCCTCTAAGCCAAGACACTCCAAGAACTTTCCGGCACCCTACTTCACCAGTTACTGCCACAGAATGCCTGGGTCATTCTTTTAGACTTAAATCCAATGAACTCCTTGAAAAAAAAAGAAGTTATCTCATAAAGGTTTCGCCTATTCGAGACTTTAAAAAAAAAGTCTTCTTTTGGAGTTTTTGAAAGAGCGATAATTAAAACGGAAGTGGCGAAATGTAGAGTGGAGTACAGGGCCTAGTTAGTTTGTATTCAGTGGATGTTACGTGTGATTTACATGTGGTCTTCACGTCTCTACGTGGGGTCTTTGGTCTTAAGAGCTTCACTGGTCATCTGTGTGTCTTAAATTAGATCTTTACATGACATCAATAGATCTTTAAATGACATCAAAAGCTTCGGAGATTTATGTGTAATCTTAAGATGGAAGTTGTTAGTAACTTTTATACGATTCTTTGCATGTGGCGTTTAAAATAAGAATTTCAATGACAGAAATAACAATCAACCCTAATGTCTTTAGTTCGAATTTTGCATTGAATATAAGATGCATACTTCTAAGAATATTCTATAAAATCGTTACTTTTGTTCTGAATGTCTTAGGTTAGCTGAACGATTTACACGTAATTATAAATCAATCTTAGAGCTTTGGTCAAATATATGAATAGATAATGTTTAACCCATTATTTTGATATGTAGAGAAACAAATACAGATCAATCACTTACATATTGGGTGATGTAAGAGACGAGCATAATCTGCAGCATTTAAGATTGCATTACAGATATTCAGCCTGGTTTTAATTACAAAAAAATATGTAACCATACTTGTAACTAAAGAATCAGTACCAGCCAGCACATATGAAATCATACTTGTAACTAAAGAATCAGTAACAGACGCACACACCTTCTACATTGGGAGAAGTACTGTAGTGTGTACATGAGGGCCTATATCTAAATAATACTGATACTTTATGTTACACAAAAGCACTAAGATAGTGTAAGCGTTACTTTATGTCACTGACGTGCTTAGCACTACAGCACTGGGCCGTTCGGCTGTTGCTCAGTTTAAATAAATAGTGCTGAGCCTCTCCCCAAGGCCGGTAATCCCATTCCGTGATGAGTAGTGATTTGAGTTCTTGCCCCTGGCGCTGAATGTGTCTACGCTTCACTGGTTTCTGTACAGTGTGTTCCTGTGTGCGAGATGAAACTGCAGCGGATCTGTCACTGCTTCGGCGGATTTGTCAATACTTCAGCGGATTTGTCAATACTTCAGCGGATCAGTGGATCTGTCACTGCTTCAGTGGATCAGCGGCTCGGTCACTGCTTCAGCGGATCTGTAACTACTTCGCTGAGTGCCGCAGAGTTTCAGCGGATCCCCCCCTACTGATACACATGGTTGGAAGTCGCGACAAAGACATTCCTGTCAACAGTTGCAGTTACTTTTGTCTAAATAGATTTCTTATTACAAATATCTTATCAAATGTCTAAATACATCGAAAGCTTTAAAAATACACAACCCCAAAGTCCTAAATGTATAGACCTCTTCCAATATCTCACACATACCTCACCAAATCTCTCAAGACAATGACTTCCCTTCTCATATATTCAATGAGTTAAACACTGATTGGTTTTCTTAGCATAGCCAGTATGTTATATGCCACCAGTATTTGTAATTAGTGACTAAATCATCATATAAAGCGGGTGAACAGATAATATCGAGGATACAACTGGAGAACAATGAAAATGAAATAAAGGTCAATAATTAAAGTAATCGGACAAGGACAAAACATAATAACACGAAGCGATGGTCAGCACCCTCGTCCAATTCAGGCCACTGGACCCCCTAACAAGACAGCCGGCATTAGGCTAATAATAAATTAGCTCGTAAATTAATTACCGGCGTGCTGACTGTTTCCAGCATCGGTTAACTCGGCTAATAGAGTTAACTCTGTAAGGGGCAGTAATCTAATAACACGAGTCGTCTCCCATATTGACTGTGAAGCAGAAAAAGGGATTGAAGCCAAAGGATAATATTAATAAAAAAAAAAAAAAGAAAAACTAAGAACGCCCTCAGGGTAGTGATCTTCTTTGCCTCATATTTTTATACTTAAGCCAATCCAAGGTTTTGCAGAAAAGTGCCATTTCGGTTAAGGTCTTTTCAAAGAAAAATAACGGGGAAATAAAATCAATACGTGCGCGTCCTTGCAACCTCTGATCAATTTCACAGTGTTGAGTTAGCTGTTCAAAGCAGTTTGCTAAATATGCTTTAGTTGTTATCATAAGTAATACAAGACGAAATCATGTGAGGAAATAAATTTATTTTCTTATTGTTTAACTGAATGTTGAAGCAGGTAATAGCTTCAATAGACTTGAGTACTTTATGTGTTGCTGTAGTGTTCAGCGACGGGGTCAGTTTGGTCAGGGCTACTGATTGATAAACTATCCGGGTTGATCCTGACTATATCCTGAATAGATCATGACTATATCCCAATGAATAACTTTTGTCTTGTTATAGCTCCAGGTCCTTTGCTACCTTATCAGCCCCCCCCCCCCCCCACACACACATCCTTACACCTCTCTTTGATCTGCCTCTGGTAGTACCAACAAAATAGTCTGTGATTTCTTAAAACAAACGTATCAAGCGTTGGGGCCTTTTTGAACAGCAACTAGGATAAAGAAATATCCAGTTTCATTTTCCTTTTAATCTAATACAAAGACCTAGAATCTATGTTTTAAAAACTGAACATACTTCACTTTTTTTTTACGATGAGGAAAAAAAGTGAATAAAATTTGAAAGAAATCAACAGCCTAAGATGACTGGGTCATCCGCGTACGATAGACTGGTCATCCAATCTCTGACCCAATGTGCTCCCTAGGAAACCCGTCTAAAAATAGCAAACTCCGACGTTGAGCCAATCAGTCCTCACCTAGCCCGTAATAACACGGTTAATCTTCAACTGATTACAGAACTTAAACCCTCTTCAAGCCAGCGGCGGTTGGATGGATCACGTGGTACCCGTAGTTTGGGAGAGGAAACTTGTACTTGAGTTGTACATTATTGTGTACTCAGGATCCGTATACTAGATGAAGAAACGTGTACTTGAGTTGTACATTATTGTGTACCCAGGGTCCGTACTTTGGATGAAGAAACGTGTACTTGAGTTGTACATTATTGTGTACCCAGGGTCCGTACTTTGGATGAAGAAACTTGTACTTGAGTTGTACATTATTGTGTACTCAGGACCCGTACTTTGGATGAAGAAACTTGTACTTGAGTTGTATCCTATTGTGTACCCAGGGTCCGTACTTTGGATGAAGAAACTTGTACTTGAGTTGTACAATAATGTGTACCCAGGGTCCGTACTTTGGATGAATAAACTTGTACTTGAGTTGTACCCTATTGTGTACCTAGAGCCCATACTTTGGATGAAGAAATGTGTACTCGAGTTGTACACTATTGTGTACCCAGGGTTCGTACTTTGGATGAAGAAATGTGTACTTGAGTTGTACCCTATTGTGTACCCAGGACCCATACTTTGGATGAAGAAACGTGTACTTGAGTTGCACCCTATTGTGTACCCAGGACCCGTACTTTGGATGAAGAAATGTGTACTTGAGTTGTACCCTATTGTGTACCCAGGACCCGATGTTTTGGGAGGAAAACTGTATTAGAGCTATACTCAGGGCGACAGAGACGTTAAACTAAAGCGGCCGTGATTTGGCCGTCCACTTTGTCCGGCCAGCAAGCTGTGAAAACATGGGATGTTTAGATAACATTAGGGTCAACAGGGAGAGATTTGTCTCGTGACGTCACGTACCGGAAGTGGATATAGTGGATTACCGGGAATAAATATTTAAAAGTTGATTAATAATAAAACCCGGATTATACGCCAACATTAAGTTAATCTCTCAGTAAAATAAAACGCAAGCTGGCTGGGTTTTTATTACAGACCCATACTTAACCTTGGGTTTAATCCACTCTGTTAATGTCTAGACTGGAGCTTAACCAGCCGTATTAAGTACCCCGTACTAGTTAGCGAGATATAAAGTAGGCAGTACATAGTCCTTCTGCAACCTGTTCCAATTAATGTTCAAGGAAGCCGGCCGTTTCATACTGCATGAAGACGTCAAACATCAAACACATTAGTTAATATACGTTGTTGCTGTTTTTTTTTTTTTTTTTTTTTTTTTTTTTTTTTATACACATAAGGTCGCCAAAACATTAAACACGGTACATAATAAAAGGATTTCCGGCAGCGTTTCTTCCGGACTTTTTCCTCGGGGGGGGGGGGGGGGGGGCACTTGAAATTATTTGGGGGGGGGGAGCGGACACTGTTAAAAGTATATATTTTCTGTATAAATTCTATTTCGCTCGGGGGGGGGAGGGTACTCCGCCCCCACCCGAAGAGATGCCTAGAAGAAGAAACCCTGATTTCCGGTCATTTCCGGATCAGCATAAGGTGGCCAAAACATTAAACACATTACTTTAATAAGAGGATTTCCGAATCCCGGATCGGTTACTCAAAACCGTTCCAATAAACACTTCAAAGAGTCGTATTTGCATAAAAACTATAAATATTATTTTAACTAATCTTTCAACAAAATTTAGGAAAAAAAAATATAATTTACTATAGTTCTTAATTCTAAGTTCCACAAAAAGACAAATTATACCCGTCTCATCATTTAATGGAATTTTTTTTTTTTATCCTGCATTAAGAAACCAATAAACTATTTAATGGCATGCACAACCTGGCACGCCCCTCCCCGGGCTGTGGGGGGAGGTAACTGGTCCGACGCCGGTCTCAAAGCACGGTACGGACAAGCTAAAAATACGGTCCTTTGTAAACGGCTCGTAAATAAAGTGAGACATGACAAGTCGGGCCCACTCAATTGTTACTAATTTACGCGAAGGATCGCAATCAGCTATGATGGATTAGAAGATCGATACAAATCGATGGTATCACTCCTTTAAGATATAACGAGAAATTCAGTAGGGGAAGTTGGGTTTTTTTTTTTTCAAAGTGGGGAGCCGGTAAATCGAAGTAGCTTCTTGGTGAGCGGGAATATTTCGATGACGTGTTCAGGCTATGAGAAATGGGTTGGAGTGACACATGCCTCTTTAAACATGGACGGCGATGACGTCACGACCAACTTGAGGCCGTCTTGCACTCGGTCAAACGTGGCTTCGGGATGTTTCTTCATCGTCTGATGAGTTGAGCCGGTACTGGATCCATAATTATGTGTGACGTGGAATTCTCAACTTAAAAGGTTAATTAATATGGAATATCCTTAAACTATATATAACTTTTTTTCACTAATCTGAGAGCTTCTATTACCTCCCGAGGCAAATTGGGGCAATTATATCTATATATGCGTACATATAATATATAGAATAACTATATAGAATAACTATATATATATATATATATATATATATATATATATATATATATATATATATATATATATATATATATATATATATATATATATATAGGCTATATATGTTTAAATTGGAATAGAAAAATACAGCCGAACATTTTTTTCGTAAATTAGGTTGTTGTTTTTCAAATCTCAAAAAAAAAAAAAATAACAGTAGCGATGAAATAAGTTTGTCCCTGACACCGCCTCCAATGAACGCACTAATTAGCATAAGTTCATCAACCACGTGATGAAGAGCCCAACGTCGTCAGCTCAAGTGTGAAAGCGTTTCTTCAATGAGTCGCTTTGTTCAGTGTGTTTTCTTTACCCCGCCTGAGTCTAGCCGTTGATTGACTTCGTTTTACTCAGAAAACAGCAGGTACATTTTTTGAATGCGTGAGTCGCAGTCAGTGTTTTTAAACTCAGTCACATTTTTTAAATAAAATGTAGAGTCATGATATCTTTTAAGAGTCACATTTTTCTATTCAAGTTTGGAGTCAGGATTAAATTTCTTACAATTTAAATTGCCAGCTTGTGTGTTATAAGGAAACTTGGGATTACGTTTTCTTAATGGTTTAGTTTTAAATCTGGAATGGAACATTTTTCTCATGAATAAAGTAATGATATTTTCATTAAGTGTGATGTCTTGAGATATATATATATATATATATATATATATATATATATATATATATATATATATATATATATATGTATATATATGTATATATATGTATATATATATGTATATATATATGTATATATATGTATATATATGTATATATATGTATATATATATGTATATATATATGTATATATATATATATATATATATATATATATATATATATATATATATATATATATATATATATACATATATATATATATATATATATATATATATGCATGTATGTATGTATATACTCAGATTTATGTTTTATATTTATGCGCTTGAAGATTTATTGAATTACATTCTAGAAATTAGGTCCATAGGTATGTATCTTTGTGATACTGTTAAGTTATGATTTATTACAATTAGATCTACAATAGGATTTATTTTTTGACTAGCTATTGGTGTAAAACATGTTTCAACAAATTTTGATTTTTTCTGAATCCAATTTGAATGCGATGTTATCACATCTATAAAAGTAGAGTTCTAGCTGTAAAAATGATTGTCGTTCAAGGGTAGATAATTCTCAAACGCGAATGAAAAAGATGTCAGTTTTAAGTTGTCTGCAGACCTCTGCCATAAACCTATCGTGGACAAATCTCAGTGAAAAACGTTATCTCACACTTCAAACGTTTTTACAACAAAAAGGTTTTAGAAAACACTTTAAAATTATTATTTTTCAGACAGTCATCCGAACAAATTCCATTATTTAGGTCTGAAACTTTAAAGTCAAGCACTTAGATCTGACAAAAATTTTAAACTGAAAATTTAGGTCGAAATTATTTATTGCTTAAATAACAATCCCTTTTATTTTATTTTTTGTAGTTGACATAATAGAGTATCTTTTAAAATGTTTCAATATATGTGTACTTTCATTATTGAGAAAAAGATTTTTTATCTCAAATATATAGGCCAACACATTATTTTGTAGCCATGTTGAATAATTTCAACTCAATAGCTTTTTAGAAACTGACGCTATTTTTGAGTAAACTGAGAATGCAAAAGCTGATAAGAAAACTTTCGTGTCACAACTTGGTTTGACTAAGATATGATTTGCATTACTTCCCTTGTCTGGCATTACTTCCCTTGTCTTGCGTTACTTCCCCTTTCATTACCCCCAAGATTAAAAACCTCACATGACAAACACGTTGTTTTTGTTTTCAGATCCCCGACCGTGTCAGTCACCCAACAAACGTTGATGCTGCATCAGATAAAGATTGCTGGATGACCCACATGCCGGACGGCCCTTTGAAGTCACCACCCCACCCACCACGGCCCATACATCGACCCCCTGTTGTGTCTGAAGATTTAAACCTCACACCGTCCTGCTTAGATCCCTGGATTACCAAACTGGGAGGATTAAACGGAGGACTGTGATTATCCTGATCACATAATAGCCGTATTCTGGACGTAATTAACGAAAATAATTGTTTGCTAAAGATAGACTTTGTTTTCGGTGTTTGATTCTGATTGTTCCAAGGATTTTAATGTGAATTTCACTTGAAAGGAAAAAAAAATATGTTTTCAGATGTTGTGATAAAATAAGAAGTTTAGCTTATGAACCCGATCAACTATTGTGTCTATTTACAGAATTGTTTCCAACATTTCAACGTCTCTGTATAGCGTGCTACTGGTTGTGATAACGTTCCCAGCATCCCCTGTTATTTTTTCCCATCATCCCTTTTACATCCGGCCGAAACGGGACCTGTTGGGTAACGACAGGATAAGGACCTCACTTCACGCAAGCGGACATCTTTAACCACGTGACTGCACAGTTCACGCTTCGTTAACCTTCCCATATGGCCGACCTAGCTTTCGCCGACTGAATATGCACTTTCTCTGTCTGGGCGCCATTTGTCAAAGACACGCACTAGTCATGTATGGGAGACTAGACTATCACCCCCAAACTTGCAAGCGCTAGACTTATCTACGTGAAACCCTACCGTAATGATATGTTTACTTGGCTGAAAGTCTGGATAGTTTCATACAAGCGGACGTATGTTCGAGCCAGCTAAGGACGGGACATCAGCACTGCTTGTGAGGGACGGGCACTCCCCCCAAAGGCCCCATGCCAAACCACGCTCCTGCAAGCTCGAGCCGTAGACCTCAGAGTAATGCGGGCCTGTAATGAGAAGAGTCAGCAGAGTCTACGAGTTCAGGGCCGACGGAGTCAGCGTCACTGTCAGTTCCAGAGTCTACAGAACATTGCCTGCTACATTTTTCTTTTGACACAAGTTCTTGGTGTTGGTGAGTGGCCAGATTTTATATATATATATATATATATATATATATATATATATATATATATATATATATATATATATATATATATATATATATAAACATTTCCTTCACTATTTATTTTATTTTCTTTAAAGATAAGCTACCGTACATTAGCAGGCACATTATACAATAATCTGCTTTAGATGTTTGAAAAAAGTCAACTATCGAAACATTGCACATTCGTGGAAGGTGTAGTACCACCGTAGAGCGCGCGACAATTTGTCTAAATATCTAGTATTTGGTTCTAGAATCGAGTTAATATCTGGGTCCTCAAACCAGAAGAGATGGGGAGGGAGAATAGTTACTGGATAATCGACAGACTGTCCCTGAGTTGAACAATATGTGATGAGTTGTCCAGTTTAAAGAATTTCAGGGCAGCTGAGAATATTTCAATTTAGTTTAATATTCCGAGGTCAAAGGGTATAAATCTCAACATTGTATCATATGGTGAGGTCACAGGGTCACCAATCTAAACATCACATGCCTAGCTCCGCAGAAACTAGTTAGCCCTAATTATCAGCACGATTGACTACCAGATTAGCTTTGTTTTACCTGCAGATTGAGCTAAGTGTGTTGCAACATAATGGACTCGTTAATTTACACCTGATCACTGCAGTGAAATAACACAGCTAATGTTTTGAGTGAGTTAAAAGCTCACGTGATCTGTATAGCACTGTGTTGATTGTTTACATCAAAACAAGCCACTGTTTTCACGCTACTTGTCTCCGTGTTATTCTTGTTTCTATCCCACAATGTGATGAACCAATACAGAAACCTAAGACTTTCTCCACTTTTACATCAATGTGTTTCATTACTATTATTCTGTTTGATACGCTATTAACATTTTATACAGATCTGACAATTTTAAAATTTAGAATGAACATGTCCCCTACGTGTTGTGTTGTTGTTTTAATTGAATTCCAGAGAAATAAAATTCCAAAACGAGAAAGGTTTTTTTTTGTCAGCTCGCTGGGAATTGTCCTCATGAAATGTAAAAATAGATGACCTTGACTGTCACGTATGTTTTATCATTCTTGCGTACCCCGAGTTATCAGAAATATTCTCCTATCATATTGATGTCATCTGATTAATAACCTCTGTCAAACCATGAAAAAACTATACCAATGTATCTTAATTTAACACATTCATGTCCCAACAGCGCCACACAAGTGTCCAATTATACATACCAAATATCCACCCACCCACACAAATACCCAACCACCCACACAAATACCCAACCACCCACACACATATCCAACCCCACACAAATACCCAACCACCCACACAAATATCCACCCACCCACACAAATACCCAACCCCACACAAATACCCAACCACCCACACAAATATCCACCCACCCACACAAATACCCAACCCCACACAAATACCCAACCAGCCACAAAAATGTCCAACCACCCACACAAATATCCAACCACCCACACACATATCCAACCACCCACACAAATATCCAACCACCCACACAAATACCCACCCACCTACATGAATGTATCCACAAGTCCACGAGTCCTCAAACCACACGACTACCGTCTTTCCCCATGCAAGTCACGCACTCACACATAACCACCCACACTAATTCCGTCAGCTCACAAGAATCACTCACCCACCCCCTACCCCCCCCCCCCCCACACACACACACAACAATGTACTAAGCACTCAACCGAATAGAGCAACCTCCACGAACCGAAATGATTTGACCTGGAAAAAAAAGTCCCGATGCAGCGAAAACTGAGATGACAATGGAGGCCTCTCACGATAGCTACAGCTTGAATGATTCATTCGACAAGAAAGAAGAGTTTAATGTTGCGTTCTGTTCTGTTGGCACCATCGCCATTCAAAGACCAATCAGTGGCCGGACCCAATAAAAGACTACGGAGTTGTACAAATGGCCCATTCAGGAATTTTAACAGCCTCTTAACCATATATACATATATATATATATATATATATATATATATATATATATATATATATATATATATATATATATATATATATATATATATATATATATATATATATATATATATATATATATATACCTGCTTTAATTTAACTGATCACTTTAAAAAATAAAAATTGCCCCAATCGATGATTGCACTAATGACCTACACCCATCGATCTAAATGCACTTCTCAGCCCTTCTAGTGTCTAAGCCTCTCATTGGCACTAATTTCGGTCATTTATAGCGGCTAATTAAAATTTTTCCACTCAACACCAAATGCGGTCACAGCGATGATTGAAACTTGAATTTTCCGACCGGGCAGACCCGAGTCTTAAGATTTGAACTCCCCAAGGGGCACCACTCTAGCATCTTATCACCTTCAGTTGCCGCGCTACATTACCTAACTTGAGTTCCATTTTTTTTTCAAGTGAAACCAATCGATTTGAAACGTGTTAATTCCTTGAGCTGGTATTGATTTTAGTGGCAGGGAACTCAAGCGTGACTAAGTTGGAACGGATCTCTAGTCCCTTTCTCCCCCCTCCCCCCACCCTCGCACCTAGTGTTTAGACCTTCGTGGGCTTTTAATTAACACGACAATTAAATGGACCTGATAAAGAGTTTGTATTGTGCTCGTATAGTACACCAAGTTGTCTTTTAAACTGTTGAAAAAATTACCTGAATTAATACACTGCTGTCTTGTATTGATTGTGTAAGTATAAAAATATAAAAAATCAATAATAATTTTAAATAACTGATCTCCAAACTTTATAAAAATATACATTTATAACTGTGATTAGTTCACTGAGAAGTTTGAACAGATTTATTAGGTCGAAAGTATTTGAAGCTTAGTGTTTTTTTGTTGTTGTTTTTTTTACAAATACGTGATGTTCTATATGAGTGCATCCCATTGTAAACACATTGTAAAATGTATCTATTTGATTGTTACTTGTTCCTATACATTCACTCCATGCTGTCTTTTTGTGAATTTCCCATCGAAATAGCCCAAAATTTACTAGCTGGATTCTTGTCCTTATGACTTGAGATCATTTGTCCGGGGATATTTTGTCCTGAGATTATTTGTCCTTGATATATTTTGTCTGGGATATTTTATTTGAGATCGTTTGTCCTAAGATCATTTGCATATATATATATATATATATATATATATATATATATATATATATATATATATATATATATATATATATATATATATATATATATATATATATGTAACGAGACTATTTGCCTGTAGTGCCAAATGTTAACGAGTTCTGCTCGACAACGCCAAATGTTACCGAGTCTAACCACTCATTCTTCACAACATCGACCACAGTATAGATACTCGAAGATGCAGGTTCGCTATTGATCCTTTTATTACATGAATCAAAGAAAGGTTTCACAATAATATAATGAATCAAAAGGAATGCTTCACAATAATAGTCTGAATCAACTGACCCCCAACAGTCCTCACTAGTCTTCACATAACTGAATGCACATGTCTATCGTCCTTCTTAACACAATACGGCTAACCCGTTCAATAACCAACTTGATACTGCCACTCTCCTACTGACTGACTGAACTGATCTCGACTCATCTCATCTCCGTTCTGTCTCTCTCTGATCTCAGCCGTCGCCTTCCTATATCCCTTCGTATTCGTAATCGGATTCGTAATCGTAATCGTAATCGTAATCGATTCTAATCGTTGCATCAGAATGTTAATTACGCCGCTTCTGTCATACAGTCCGATTAATAAGCCATCTGCATCCTGTCACATCAAAGTTGACAGACCGTATTGCGTTCTTCTCGTATCGCTTCCCAAGATACTACGCCTTGGCTTTCTGATCGTTATCAGCCAACACCTGCGTTATTACATCAGTCGTGTCAAAGTTGACAGCGCTGTACTGCGTTCTTCCGTCTCTGGTAACTTCCCCTAGTTACATCCACCCCTGCCTTTTTTTGTGTGTTATCAACCACAAACAACGCTTGGCAGGTGCAGTCCTTCAAAGTCAATCGCACCACCGTAAAAAAATTTATTGTTCCACTCACTGTCAATGTCGTCACATTCGTATAAGATTGACAGTTATCCCTATTTCACATATCAAATGTGTCTACATCATCTTCCTCAGACACAAAACAGTTCTAGAATTCACATCCACCTTTTTTTTGTTTGGTGCCTTCACCAGTTCACTTGTATGACTTTTTGAACAGTCTGTTCTCATACCAGCGCGACCATGAAAGAATTGATGGTTGCTGACAAAAAATTTCGTATTCTTTCTGTTTCTCAAACTTCTCCGCGGACCACTTATCTGATGGTCTACTGTCTCTCTGCTTCTGGGAGGAACGGGATCCTCTTCGTTGCCGTTACCCTCCACTTGTGTATCGCTGTTGTTCTGTTGATGGTGACATGGTTCCGGGATGGGTATGTGAATTTCCGTTATAGTTTCCGGTTCCCTAATTGTCTTGGGTTTCCTTGTGTGTAACTGCTCTTCTTGACTATGACAATATTTCTTTAATTGAGCAATATTCGCCCACCGATCCGGTTTGGTGTGATCGATGGGTCTTATCTTAAAGGGGCCACCTGCTACTTTAGGCATCTCCACGACTTGCCATATCTCCTGTCCCCAGAGGTCGTGGATTTTGTTTCTGCCTAACGGGTGGCTACGCAGTAATACCCTGTCGTTCAGTTTGAGTGGCGGGTCCTTTGTCTGTACCGGCGGTTCCCTTCGCCGTGCTTCATGTTCTAGTCTTTCCTGTACTACCCTGTACATTTCTCTAATTCGTCTCATATGTTCATTCACATATTCCAGTGCAGTGTATGAGCCAGTCATACTCTCCTTTTTTCCTAGGAACAAGTCAAGAGGGAGTCGAGCCTCCCGTCCGAACAGCAACATGTGTGGCGAAAAGCCGGTTGTGGCATGGGGGGTGCAGTTGTATAGATATACCAACTCTGGGAGAAAATCAGGCCAACGTTTTTTCTGTTCAGGTTCTAGGGTACGCAGCAAATCATGCATGCTGCGGTTGAACCGCTCGCACTGTCCGTTTCCTTTCGGATTAAATGTGGTTGTTCTAGATTTGTTGATCCCGTAGTGGCTGCACAGTTGGTTAATTACTTCTGACTCAAAGGCCCTTCCTTGGTCAGAGTGTAATTGTCTTGGTATGCCATATTTGATGAACCAATGTTCTATTAAGACCTTTGCCACTGTTTTGGCAGTCTGATCTCGTGTGGGCACCGCCACAGTCCATTTGGTGAATACATCAGTCACTACCAACACATGTTCCGTCCCATCCGATGATTGCTCCAACGACGTAAAGTCCATAGCCACAATCTCTAGTGGTTTTGTCGCCAGTAAGTGTCCTGATGGCTGTCTCATTTTGACAACTGGCATTTTCGCATGCTGACACCTAACACAAACCTCACAATGGCGTTTGACCTCCATTTCCATATTGGGCCAGTAACACCTCCGTCGTAATATTTTGTGCGTCCTGTCCTGACCCTGGTGTCCTGCCCTGTCATGTGCCAACCTTAGCACTTCTTCTCGTAATTGTCCAGGCACCACCACCTGGTGTATTGTCCCATCTATTTGGTCATGAATTCTCCGCATGAGAACACCATCCTTTATACTGAGACGGTCCCACTGACTCAGTAGTTTCTTTGTTTCCCGACCAAATTGTTCTCTTTCCCTTTTTCCTGGGAATTTTTGTTCCTGGACGTATTTCAATAGCGGCTGTAAGCCACTATCCGTTCTCTGGGCATCTCTTATCTCTTTATTGTTAAGGCAATTAAAATCACTAATGTCCATATGACGGGGCTCTGTGGATCTGTGCTCCACCACAGTCTGCCCGTTTTGCATCACCTCTACTTCTTCAATAGAAATGTGCAAGACTTCTACTTCTTTTTCTTCATCTGCTATAAGAAGTGTATTATTTTCAACCTTTTTCATTAGTTCTAATACTTGCTTTTCTAACTGTTGATTCAATAGCCTTTCTTTTTCTATCATTTCTTCATAATTTTTCTCTGCCAACAAATTGTTCACTTGAAACTTTTCAACATCCAAGTTCATTTCACAGTTCATTTTTTCTATTATTAACAAGTCTTTTGAATTCTTAAGTTCTTCCACCAAGGCTATAGTATCTGTTAGCTTAGTTTCACAATTCTGAAGTTCAGAACGCTTCAAATCTAATTTTCCTTGTGTAATTTGAAGTTCTTTTTCAATATCTGATAATTTCTCTTCAAGTCCTGTTTGAGACTCTTTCATTGTTTGTCCCATTTTGTTTCTTAAGCCATAACCTCGCCACTCTGTAGCCTTGTCTTGCCTTACAGAGGGCGATCGTTTCACCGGACAGTACCGTGCCACATGTCCGGGTTGAGAGCAGGACAGGCCGATTGGTCGACCGTCAGCCGTCCACCGGAGCGATGGACCAGCAGGTCGCGGCTGTCCAACCTGACTATGTTTTGTCCCGTTTTTGCCCTGATTCTCTGCTGTTGACCTGCTTTCTAACCTCTCCAATCGTTGGCCAACCTTATCCAGGTGGGCCAACAGTCGAGCCATCATGGTTTCCATCGTGCCGGTCCCTGTGGGTGGGGATTGTTTCTGTTCCGGCACCGAGACTTTGTCTACCGGACAGTTCGATTGGTCCTCATCCTCGGACCTGCGGATCGCTGAGTTCCTGACCTGAAGGAAGGTCAACTGTGGGTCTTTGTAGACCGCTTCTTTCAAATATCTTCTTGCCATAGGGGTCGCCAGCCCCTCGATGAAATGGTCCCTCAGCAGGCGCGCATCCATGTCGGGTATTTTGCCTTTTACAGCTTCAAAGGCCCTGTTCATTCGGTGTGAATACTCCATCACACTCTCCCCCAGTCTCTGCTTTATACCTACAAACACCGCTAGCAGTTGCGATCCCGACCGTCTCTCCCCAAAGGTCTCCATAATTAGATCCAGCACCTTATCTGGATCTGATTGGATGGTTTTATCGTGGCATTTGACCTCTGCCCTAACCGTCTCCCCTATACTGCCCATCAGCAGTCTTAATCTTTCCTCTGGTGACATGTATCTCGAGGCCCAGGCAGCCCTGACCTCTTCACTGAACCTGTTGGTTAAGGTTGGATCACCGTCCCCGTAAAATTTGTTGATGTGGGACTCACTGGGCAGGACCACAATATGGATCGGCTTTTTGTCCAAATTTTGTCCTGGTCCCTCTGGAGGCAAAGGGTCATCCTCACCGTTGCCTATCTCTGGGCTATCTTTATCTGGCTCAGATTGTTGGGCCAGCAGGAGTTTTTGTTCTTTTCTGATATTTAAAATACCACTCCTGCGTCTGTCATTCACATTAAGGAAAAATGTTGCAGCTATGCAGCAGATAGTGTTGCCCAACAGGGAGATCATGACACATTTCCAGTGTCTAAGAGTTCCATCTATATCTTGGTTGTCATCTTTGCCTAGTATTTGTCCCACAACCAAGTTGGAGATACCAATGCCAATTATCTGGATGCTGGTGGTCAGCCCCATAGCTGTCCCCAGGGTAGTTGGTGCTACAACTAGGGGTATACTGAGCCACATGCTTGCAGCAGCAAAAGAGCATGTGACACCAAGCCAGAATGATAATGAAAGGTGTCTCATCTCTGTTCTTTTCAATTTCCTTGATTCTGATTTCAGTTTTCCCTTTTATTTATTTCCTTCAAATAAAAAAAAAAGACCTTTCTTACCGTGTGTGTATGAAAAATTTTCCTCGTTCCTCAATTTTCACTGTTCCTGAATGTCCGAATTCACACACACACTAAACACAGTTATGAACTAGATCTAGGTTGACTATGGGTGCCTAAAGCGGCTGGTCTAATTGGATTCCTCTGCCGACGACGCCAAATGTAACGAGACTATTTGCCTGTAGTGCCAAATGTTAACGAGTTCTGCTCGACAACGCCAAATGTTACCGAGTCTAACCACTCATTCTTCACAACATCGACCACAGTATAGATACTCGAAGATGCAGGTTCGCTATTGATCCTTTTATTACATGAATCAAAGAAAGGCTTCACAATAATATAATGAATCAAAAGGAATGCTTCACAATAATAGTCTGAATCAACTGACCCCCAACAGTCCTCACTAGTCTTCACATAACTGAATGCACATGTCTATCGTCCTTCTTAACACAATACGGCTAACCCGTTCAATAACCAACTTGATACTGCCACTCTCCTACTGACTGACTGAACTGATCTCGACTCATCTCATCTCCGTTCTGTCTCTCTCTGATCTCAGCCGTCGCCTTCCTATATCCCTTCGTATTCGTAATCGGATTCGTAATCGTAATCGTAATCGTAATCGATTCTAATCGTTGCATCAGAATGTTAATTACGCCGCTTCTGTCATACAGTCCGATTAATAAGCCATCTGCATCCTGTCACATCAAAGTTGACAGACCGTATTGCGTTCTTCTCGTATCGCTTCCCAAGATACTACGCCTTGGCTTTCTGATCGTTATCAGCCAACACCTGCGTTATTACATCAGTCGTGTCAAAGTTGACAGCGCTGTACTGCGTTCTTCCGTCTCTGGTAACTTCCCCTAGTTACATCCACCCCTGCCTTTTTTTGTGTGTTATCAACCACAAACAACGCTTGGCAGGTGCAGTCCTTCAAAGTCAATCGCACCACCGTAAAAAAATTTATTGTTCCACTCACTGTCAATGTCGTCACATTCGTATAAGATTGACAGTTATCCCTATTTCACATATCAAATGTGTCTACATCATCTTCCTCAGACACAAAACAGTTCTAGAATTCACATCCACCTTTTTTTTGTTTGGTGCCTTCACCAGTTCACTTGTATGACTTTTTGAACAGTCTGTTCTCATACCAGCGCGACCATGAAAGAATTGATGGTTGCTGACAAAAAATTTCGTATTCTTTCTGTTTCTCAAACTTCTCCGCGGACCACTTATCTGATGGTCTACTGTCTCTCTGCTTCTGGGAGGAACGGGATCCTCTTCGTTGCCGTTACCCTCCACTTGTGTATCGCTGTTGTTCTGTTGATGGTGACATGGTTCCGGGATGGGTATGTGAATTTCCGTTATAGTTTCCGGTTCCCTAATTGTCTTGGGTTTCCTTGTGTGTAACTGCTCTTCTTGACTATGACAATATTTCTTTAATTGAGCAATATTCGCCCACCGATCCGGTTTGGTGTGATCGATGGGTCTTATCTTAAAGGGGCCACCTGCTACTTTAGGCATCTCCACGACTTGCCATATCTCCTGTCCCCAGAGGTCGTGGATTTTGTTTCTGCCTAACGGGTGGCTACGCAGTAATACCCTGTCGTTCAGTTTGAGTGGCGGGTCCTTTGTCTGTACCGGCGGTTCCCTTCGCCGTGCTTCATGTTCTAGTCTTTCCTGTACTACCCTGTACATTTCTCTAATTCGTCTCATATGTTCATTCACATATTCCAGTGCAGTGTATGAGCCAGTCATACTCTCCTTTTTTCCTAGGAACAAGTCAAGAGGGAGTCGAGCCTCCCGTCCGAACAGCAACATGTGTGGCGAAAAGCCGGTTGTGGCATGGGGGGTGCAGTTGTATAGATATACCAACTCTGGGAGAAAATCAGGCCAACGTTTTTTCTGTTCAGGTTCTAGGGTACGCAGCAAATCATGCATGCTGCGGTTGAACCGCTCGCACTGTCCGTTTCCTTTCGGATTAAATGTGGTTGTTCTAGATTTGTTGATCCCGTAGTGGCTGCACAGTTGGTTAATTACTTCTGACTCAAAGGCCCTTCCTTGGTCAGAGTGTAATTGTCTTGGTATGCCATATTTGATGAACCAATGTTCTATTAAGACCTTTGCCACTGTTTTGGCAGTCTGATCTCGTGTGGGCACCGCCACAGTCCATTTGGTGAATACATCAGTCACTACCAACACATGTTCCGTCCCATCCGATGATTGCTCCAACGACGTAAAGTCCATAGCCACAATCTCTAGTGGTTTTGTCGCCAGTAAGTGTCCTGATGGCTGTCTCATTTTGACAACTGGCATTTTCGCATGCTGACACCTAACACAAACCTCACAATGGCGTTTGACCTCCATTTCCATATTGGGCCAGTAACACCTCCGTCGTAATATTTTGTGCGTCCTGTCCTGACCCTGGTGTCCTGCCCTGTCATGTGCCAACCTTAGCACTTCTTCTCGTAATTGTCCAGGCACCACCACCTGGTGTATTGTCCCATCTATTTGGTCATGAATTCTCCGCATGAGAACACCATCCTTTATACTGAGACGGTCCCACTGACTCAGTAGTTTCTTTGTTTCCCGACCAAATTGTTCTCTTTCCCTTTTTCCTGGGAATTTTTGTTCCTGGACGTATTTCAATAGCGGCTGTAAGCCACTATCCGTTCTCTGGGCATCTCTTATCTCTTTATTGTTAAGGCAATTAAAATCACTAATGTCCATATGACGGGGCTCTGTGGATCTGTGCTCCACCACAGTCTGCCCGTTTTGCATCACCTCTACTTCTTCAATAGAAATGTGCAAGACTTCTACTTCTTTTTCTTCATCTGCTATAAGAAGTGTATTATTTTCAACCTTTTTCATTAGTTCTAATACTTGCTTTTCTAACTGTTGATTCAATAGCCTTTCTTTTTCTATCATTTCTTCATAATTTTTCTCTGCCAACAAATTGTTCACTTGAAACTTTTCAACATCCAAGTTCATTTCACAGTTCATTTTTTCTATTATTAACAAGTCTTTTGAATTCTTAAGTTCTTCCACCAAGGCTATAGTATCTGTTAGCTTAGTTTCACAATTCTGAAGTTCAGAACGCTTCAAATCTAATTTTCCTTGTGTAATTTGAAGTTCTTTTTCAATATCTGATAATTTCTCTTCAAGTCCTGTTTGAGACTCTTTCATTGTTTGTCCCATTTTGTTTCTTAAGCCATAACCTCGCCACTCTGTAGCCTTGTCTTGCCTTACAGAGGGCGATCGTTTCACCGGACAGTACCGTGCCACATGTCCGGGTTGAGAGCAGGACAGGCCGATTGGTCGACCGTCAGCCGTCCACCGGAGCGATGGACCAGCAGGTCGCGGCTGTCCAACCTGACTATGTTTTGTCCCGTTTTTGCCCTGATTCTCTGCTGTTGACCTGCTTTCTAACCTCTCCAATCGTTGGCCAACCTTATCCAGGTGGGCCAACAGTCGAGCCATCATGGTTTCCATCGTGCCGGTCCCTGTGGGTGGGGATTGTTTCTGTTCCGGCACCGAGACTTTGTCTACCGGACAGTTCGATTGGTCCTCATCCTCGGACCTGCGGATCGCTGAGTTCCTGACCTGAAGGAAGGTCAACTGTGGGTCTTTGTAGACCGCTTCTTTCAAATATCTTCTTGCCATAGGGGTCGCCAGCCCCTCGATGAAATGGTCCCTCAGCAGGCGCGCATCCATGTCGGGTATTTTGCCTTTTACAGCTTCAAAGGCCCTGTTCATTCGGTGTGAATACTCCATCACACTCTCCCCCAGTCTCTGCTTTATACCTACAAACACCGCTAGCAGTTGCGATCCCGACCGTCTCTCCCCAAAGGTCTCCATAATTAGATCCAGCACCTTATCTGGATCTGATTGGATGGTTTTATCGTGGCATTTGACCTCTGCCCTAACCGTCTCCCCTATACTGCCCATCAGCAGTCTTAATCTTTCCTCTGGTGACATGTATCTCGAGGCCCAGGCAGCCCTGACCTCTTCACTGAACCTGTTGGTTAAGGTTGGATCACCGTCCCCGTAAAATTTGTTGATGTGGGACTCACTGGGCAGGACCACAATATGGATCGGCTTTTTGTCCAAATTTTGTCCTGGTCCCTCTGGAGGCAAAGGGTCATCCTCACCGTTGCCTATCTCTGGGCTATCTTTATCTGGCTCAGATTGTTGGGCCAGCAGGAGTTTTTGTTCTTTTCTGATATTTAAAATACCACTCCTGCGTCTGTCATTCACATTAAGGAAAAATGTTGCAGCTATGCAGCAGATAGTGTTGCCCAACAGGGAGATCATGACACATTTCCAGTGTCTAAGAGTTCCATCTATATCTTGGTTGTCATCTTTGCCTAGTATTTGTCCCACAACCAAGTTGGAGATACCAATGCCAATTATCTGGATGCTGGTGGTCAGCCCCATAGCTGTCCCCAGGGTAGTTGGTGCTACAACTAGGGGTATACTGAGCCACATGCTTGCAGCAGCAAAAGAGCATGTGACACCAAGCCAGAATGATAATGAAAGGTGTCTCATCTCTGTTCTTTTCAATTTCCTTGATTCTGATTTCAGTTTTCCCTTTTATTTATTTCCTTCAAATAAAAAAAAAAGACCTTTCTTACCGTGTGTGTATGAAAAATTTTCCTCGTTCCTCAATTTTCACTGTTCCTGAATGTCCGAATTCACACACACACTAAACACAGTTATGAACTAGATCTAGGTTGACTATGGGTGCCTAAAGCGGCTGGTCTAATTGGATTCCTCTGCCGACGACGCCAAATGTAACGAGACTATTTGCCTGTAGTGCCAAATGTTAACGAGTTCTGCTCGACAACGCCAAATGTTACCGAGTCTAACCACTCATTCTTCACAACATCGACCACAGTATAGATACTCGAAGATGCAGGTTCGCTATTGATCCTTTTATTACATGAATCAAAGAAAGGCTTCACAATAATATAATGAATCAAAAGGAATGCTTCACAATAATAGTCTGAATCAACTGACCCCCAACAGTCCTCACTAGTCTTCACATAACTGAATGCACATGTCTATCGTCCTTCTTAACACAATACGGCTAACCCGTTCAATAACCAACTTGATACTGCCACTCTCCTACTGACTGACTGAACTGATCTCGACTCATCTCATCTCCGTTCTGTCTCTCTCTGATCTCAGCCGTCGCCTTCCTATATCCCTTCGTATTCGTAATCGGATTCGTAATCGTAATCGTAATCGTAATCGATTCTAATCGTTGCATCAGAATGTTAATTACGCCGCTTCTGTCATACAGTCCGATTAATAAGCCATCTGCATCCTGTCACATCAAAGTTGACAGACCGTATTGCGTTCTTCTCGTATCGCTTCCCAAGATACTACGCCTTGGCTTTCTGATCGTTATCAGCCAACACCTGCGTTATTACATCAGTCGTGTCAAAGTTGACAGCGCTGTACTGCGTTCTTCCGTCTCTGGTAACTTCCCCTAGTTACATATATATATATATATATATATATATATATATATATATATATATATATATATATATATATATATATATATAAAATAAAGCTCTGGTAAGATTAAAGCAATCCAATGAAATGGATGCCCTATTTTCATGAATAACCTGTTATAGAAGACACAGATGTTATAATAAAATTATATAAATAATAAATATGAAACATTAAAAAATGAAAGTTAATATCTGCAAATCAGTTCCGATGAGATAAAAAATTGATAACATTTCGAGAAAAAAAATTCCGCTAATGGATAACGTTGAGGTTCATTAGATTAAGGGGGTTTAATCAAACATTGATCCTTACACTGAGTGGGTGGGGTGGGGGGGGGTGGTAGCACACAAGAGATGAGCAAATATTAACATTGATACGTTAGTGTTTGCATGCATTTAAAATTGAAATAAGACGTAAACCGATCAAGAATAGAAGATATTGAAGCAAGTTATGTAGATGGGTGTTGGTGTTAATTAAGTACGGGCGGGGCGGTAGGGAGCCTTTGAATTATACATGATGTGGATAATTCACGTCGGCGTAGCAATAGCACCATGTTATAAAGGCCTTAGCATTCAAAGACGTTTTAAAAAAAATAACAGATGTATTGTGGTATACAATTCTGTTTTGTTATCTTTATACTAAATTATTTGGCTCGTGTTTGTTTTAAATCCAGTGGGATATCATCTGGTATGATATTGACTAATTTAAATTTGTAATGTATACACTTTTTAATATTCAAATAAATTGTGTTCAATCTTTGGTTGATGTATAATCAGCTGTTAAATCGGGTCACAGAGTGGACAAATGATGTTGACTTGTACACTTGTATCGATCATAGAGTTAGAGGGCAGCTTCAGTGTGAGGGGTGGGGGAGGGGGAGGGCAGGGGGAGATGACGAAACAGATGGTTCTTAATACAAACTGCTCTTGAGACCGCGCAATTATATCACCACCATTAAAGTTAATATTTTAACTTTAACCTAAGCTTTGTGAGGGGAGGTGAAGGGGGTCAAAACGTATTGTATGACTCATAGAATTCCCCCTCACACACACACACATACACACACACATACTCACTCACATCCCAGAGGGCATTAGACTGAAATGTTCATCTAAAGAAACCAACTGCAGCTTCATTGCTACAATGAATCGTGTCAAGAATTGTTTTTAACATGGTGTGAGGTGGGGGTGGGGAGTAATGGTGTGTGAGGTATGAGGGTTGGGGTTAATGATGTGTTAAGAGGGGGGGATGTACAGCCCCTGATGATACGGCCCATAAAACAAACAAAGTAGAAAGACAGAAGACCCGGCCCGGCAACGAGAACCTGACCGGCTGAGCGGACGTTCGGCCCAGTGCTTCCGGCCAGGACGAAGTTTGAATTACGGCTCCAGCAAAGTTCCATGAGAGGGAAGAAAAAATTAGCTGGAGCTTTAACGCCTGCAATGTTGCGGTCTTGTGTTAAGGAAAGAAAAAATGGCAGGAGCTTTATTAACGCCTGCAATGTTGCGGTCTTGTGTTGAGGAAAGAAAAAATGGCAGGAGCTTTAACGCCTGCAATGTTGCGGTCTTGTGTTAAGGAAAGAAAAAATGGCTGAAGCTTTAACGCCTGCAATGTTGCGGTCTTGTGTTGAGGGAAGAAAAAATGGCTGAAGCTTTAACGCCTGCAATGTTGCGGTCTTGTGTTGAGGGAAGAAAAAATGGCTGGAGCTTTAACGCCTGCAATGTTGCGGTCTTGTGTTGAGGGAAGAAAAAATGGCTGTAGCTTTAACGCCTGCAATGTTGCGGTCTTGTGTTGAGGAAAGAAAAAATGGCAGGAGCTTTAACGCCTGCAATGTTGCGGTCTTGTGTTGAGGGAAGAAAAAATGGCTGGAGCTTTAACGCCTGCAATGTTGCGGTCTTGTGTTGAGGAAAGAAAAAATGGCTGGAGCTTTAACGCCTGCAATGTTGCGGTCTTGTGTTGAGGGAAGAAAAAATGGCTGGAGCTTTAACGCCTGCAATGTTGCGGTCTTGCGTGTTGAAATAAATTCTTTACTGCAGCTAAAAACAAATAAAAAATTATTTCATTAAGTCGGCTGATAGGAAGGGTCACGTTTAATTAAAATATGTGCTAAATTGAGCGGAAAAATTTTCCGAAACAAAAATTACTTGCTATTCCGGAAATCGTTGCATCTTTTTCACCGTATACTCTAAAAATAAAATGGCGTCATTTGACTTAAATAAATTTGATTTATCACACTTGTCAAGACGTTTAAAAATACTAAGATATTTTACATTTTTATATTTTGTTTCGTAGATTTCGAAGAGTGTTCGTTAAAATCTATGTTTTAAAACTGCTCGTATCGGCTTTTACTCAAGGCGGGAGGCGTTGAACTTCTATCCACAACCAAACCTTTTGGTTGATTTTATGACCTCCGAACGTACAAGAAGACGTAACGAAGATGTTGTTGAAACCATCAAAATGGCCGTCACCGAAGAAGATATAACGGCACTTAAAAGGTTCTAGGGCTACAAAATTATGTTTGGGGTATAAATATTTTAACACGGGAGTCACGTGGTTTTTTTATGTTTCAGTGGTTGTTCCGTGCAACAAAGAACATGCAATGTTATATAGATTAGTCCATGGTAAAAAAAAAATCGTGCTTTGTTCTAGACAAATTTGCATGGAATAAATAACATGCCTGGTGCCTTTTATGCGTTGTTCTATTAGCTGTTGTGTAAAACAAAAAAACATTTTCTGGTAAAAAATGTAAAAGTTAAAAGGCGCCAAGTATACTTGGAACTGTCTGAAGCGAGCACTAAGGTAGAGAGGGGTTTTGGTTGTGTGTGTGGGAAAGAAGGAGGGGCTACAACTCTTCCTCTCTCAATTAATTTTTTAACGACACAAATCAAACTTCGGTTTTAAAAAGTAATGCGTAATGGCAGGCCACTCACGCGTTCATCGATACAGGCCATCCCACACACCCCCACAGACCATCCCACACACCCGCACAGACCATCCCACACACCTCCACCTCCAGACGGAGACCATGCCGCACCCCCCACAGACCATCCCACACACCTCCACCTCCAGACGGAGACCATGCCGCACCCCCCACAGACCATCCCACACACCCCACATACCATCCCACACACCCCCATAGACCATCCCACACACCCGCACAGACCATGCCACAGACCATCCCACACATCCCACAGACCATCCCACACACCCCCCTCCAGACACAGACCATCCCACACACCCCCACATACCATCCCACACACCCCACATACCATCCCACACACCCCACATACCATCCCACACACCCCCATAGACCATCCCACACACCCCACATACCATCCCACACACCCCACAGACCATCCCACACACCCCCATCTCCAGGCACAGACCACACACCCCCACAGACCATCCCGCCCTCCCCACCCCCAACCCCACACCGACGTTACCACCAAGACCCCACCCACCTCTCCCCAAACTCCATTTTCAACTCTCGAATTTTTTTTATTAACTTTAAACCCGGAAGATCAGATCCAACTGAAACTCACCAACCACCGGAATAAAGGCGAGCATACAGGGAGAGAACCCCGTCAACATTGGGGACCGAACAGAAACTCACCAACCACCGGAATAAAGGGGGGCATACAGGGAGAGAGCCCCGTCAACATTGGGGACCGAACAGAAACTCACCAACCACCGGAATAAAGGGGGGCATACAGGGAGAGAACCCCGTCAACATTGGGGACCGAACAATGGTTTTAATGGACGGGTAATTGAAGAACGCACAAACTGGGACGGTGTTTGCGTTGTGTTTGAAAATTTGAAGCTGCACAAAAGACCGCACGAGTTAGGAATTAATATCCGGAACAAAACGGTGCGGGGAACACGTGATACGGGTCAAACTATTGTGGACTTTATCAAACTCGATTAAGGACAGGTATCGGGGGGGGGGTAGAGGTAGGGCGGGTTTTTTAAGTGGAATTAATGAGAATTTATTAGATTTACCTGATGATTGAAATAGTGTATTGTGTAACGCGTTAATTAATGTATGGAGCTTTTTTGTGCACGTTGGGTGAAAAACAGGTTTATGTGTATTAAATGGTTTGACATTGTTTTTGTTCCATTTCGTGTTTTTGTGTAGTGTGAAATGAAGACATCATGTATGTGCTACATGCAACACTTGCTACATAGACACTTGTAATATCTACCGCCTACTACATAGACACCTACAACATAGACACTTGCTAAATAGACACCTACAACATAGAAACTTGCTACATAGACACCTACAACATAGAAACATGCTACATAGACACCTACAACATAGACACTTGCTACATAGACACTTGCTGTATCTATCTCTTGCGACATATCTTGCTACGTATAACGCTTGCTACATCTAGCAATATACAACACTTGCTACATACAACAAGTAATTCACGTAGCACTTGCTACAACCAACATATGATTTACGTAGCACTTGCTACATACAACAAGTGATTCACGTAGCACTTGCTCCATCCATCATTTTCGAGTGTATTTTCCCTCCGGCGCGTGTAGTTACTAAGTTAACATTAAAAACTGTCTGTTTTTGTCAGTAAAAACAAGTAACATACCAACAAAACTCGCTTTTCCCTGCTAAAATATAATTTGTCATTTGCTTCGTTTCTTTTCTAAACAAACTTCACGTATTTACTTTCTTCCAAGTTACGTGCTTAGTTGTTTTAATTCGTTTGTTTTTGCTTACGTGTCGAGATAGATGAAGTTTTCAAAATAGTTTTGGTATTCAATGGAAATGACTCAATTTTTGTCTGTTTAAAAACCAGCAGAAAGCTAACGTTAGGCTAGAGGAAAGTAATGTTTGAGCAGATGTGAATGTCAACACTTCATCTAATGATAGGTTTTTTTTCTTGTTGCAGTGTCTGCATTCATAAACTTGCGTCGTGTTGGAATCTGTTTTTATGTCATATATATAACTTTCAAGACTATAAAAAACAACAAGAATGCTGTTACACCTACTGCTCTTTAGCGACGGCACATTTGCCGTTTTTTCTATTTTCCCCCTCCCCCCTCAACAGCTAAAGCAGGCGTTTAAATGGAACGGCCAAATTTTCCTAACTGGAGAAGAGGCACACTCTGGAGAATATCAGACAAGTGCTTGAAGGTCGACCGACACCGTCAAATCTTGTCCGGGCTCATCTCTCTGGGTTACTTCCCTTTACGTGTAGTTTACAGATTGTTTATATCACACTTCATTTTACTTTGTGCTATAAACATTTCTAAGCTCATCACTCTACTCATTATGAACGTTGTTAATATTGTACATATTACACTATAAACTTATACGATGGGTAGATTGTCGAAAAATGTATAAACATTTAAACTATTGTTTCCGTGGAACATCCATAACATTGAATTCATTATAATGTGCATGCAATGTCAATGTTTTAGTAATCATCTAATGTTTTATTTATGTCGACATTATATACAATTAAATGTATTCTACATTTTAGATATTAATGCTATTTTTGGGGATCCATTGCGAATTCATTTGGCTCGTCTATGAAGCATATATAATTTTAAATGTTGCATGATTGAGATAATAGTGATGGTTTTGGCCGTTTATGCTGCACACAGATATTAAAAGGATTTAGAACAATTGCGATGAATTAATTTCTCAATGCGCAAAATACACGCGTCGGGAGCTTTCATTTCTTTGTATATTTACTTTTTTAAATCATAAAATGCTGTTTTTTTATTTTATTTTTACATGGCATTTTTTATTTAAATTATCGGTTGACAAAATGAGTCAAGGAGTTTTTAAAAAATACAATCAGCCTCGAAACGAAATAATTTCGGAGCGCGGTCAAACAACTTGAAGGTTGAAGCAATCCTGCGTCAAGGAATCTTCTTGACGAAATTAAAGCCCCGGGCCAATTGTATTCTACTCACACACAAAAACTCTATTTCTATTTCCTACATCTTGTCTCTACTCACACACAAAAACTCTATTTCTATTTCCTATATCTTGTCAGCCGAATGCCCAATGTCTTCTTTTTGCTGGACAATTTTCTCTGGCTATTGCCATCCATTACAATGTATTGTATCAAATCTTGTTCCGGTCCTAAGTTGTTTTTTTTTTTTACGATTTTTCTTGCCGTTTTAATTCTAACGTTTAGCGCTGCCATTTTTGAGCGAGACGGAGGGGGGGGGGGGAGGGTTGAATCAAGCATGAAGATATCTCAGAGACGTACTGCACGCTAGGCTTTAGCAGACGACAGAAAACGTTGCCACATTATCCGGGACATTAAGCCGCCATTTTAATCAAGTGAAAATCAGAATCATAATTTGTTTTACGCCCGCACTTTTCGTTTTGTCCCCCCCCCCCCCCCCCCCCACCCTCTCTGACAATCTGAAAATAACGGCAGGCTCTCGGCAAGTTCGGAGATTTACGTGCTCTTCGTTTTGATAGGTCACCGTTGATCACGTGCCCATTTCTGATCAACCCCTCCCCCTTTCACCCACCCCTCCTCCGTTTACCCCGTTTGTTTGAACTCGGCCATCGATTTACGGTTTAAGCTCCCAGCTTTTTGCGCCCCTTTTCAATCAATCGGTTTAGCTGATAGTTAATTGTTTGCGACAAATTCTGCGAGAATGCGTGGAGGTTTGACATGCTCATATTTTTTTCTCTGATCGTATTTACAATCTGCGTCATTTCCGGTGTGACTGGGATCGAGGCTGAACAGTTTTCCACTTCCGGTTGGTGTGGAAACAGTTTAGCGGGTGTTAGAAAAGCGATGCTGAAGAGTTTACAGTAGGATTTGGTTTGTAAAGTTCTTTAATCCTCTCTGAAGATACGAAGTGTTTGCGTGCAACAGATTCACTGTGATTCCGTGCTGGCTATTCAACGCTTGAAACACTGGCTGCACAAAATACTAGTGAAATAAAAGTTTAAAATGCAACACGACACGTAGTTTACTAAAGACTAGTTTAGACACAATTTCGCCTGTTGTACACACGATGAGATATATATTTTGTTGTACAAATGCCAAGACACAATTCTTTTGGACACAAAATGATGCATTTGTTTTTACACTCGATTAGACACATTTCTTTTTAAACTCGATTAGATATATCTTTTGTTGGACACACAACTAGACACATTTTCTTTTGGACACACGATTAGATACATTTCTTTTGGACACACAACAAGAAACATTTTTGGACACACAACAAGACACATTTCTTTTGTTGGGCACATGGCTAGATATATCTTTTATTAGACCCAAGACTTAACACACATCTAGTTGGACACACGTTTTAACACACTATTCCTCGACACACAACTAGACACAGCTGAGCTAAACTCCAGACGTATGCGCCTTCGTGTTGAAACCGTTCTAAAGCGCATCATTGACCAGGGATTTTCACGTCACAGATAGGATCACTGACCCCAGGTCATCGGCTCAAGACCTGCAAAAATGGCCAGCCAGCCCCCGGACAGATCGATTCGTCAACTCATCTCTCAAGTCAACAACATTTCTACAAGGTCAACAACATTTCTACAAGGTCAACAACATTTCTACAAGGTCAACAACATGTCCACAACTCTACAAAGTCAAGAACATTTCCACAACGCCACAAAGTCAACATTTCTACAAGGTCAACAACATTTCCACAACTCTACAAAGTCAACAACATTTCTACAAGGTCAACAGCATTTCTACAAGGTCAACAACAGTTCTACAAGGTCAACAATATTTCTACAAGGTCAACAACATTTCTACAAGGTCAACAACATTTCTACAAGGTCAACAACATTTCCACAAGGTCAACAACATTTCCACAACTCTACAAAGTCAAGAACATTTCCACAACTCCACAAAGTCAACATTTCTACAAGGTCAACAACATTTCCACAACTCTACAGAGTCAACAACATTTCTACAAGGTCAACAACATTTCCACAACTCTACAAAGTCAACAACATTTCTACAAGGTCAACAGCATTTCTACAAGGTCAACAACAGTTCTACAAGGTCAACAATATTTCTACAAGGTCAACAACATTTCTACAAGGTCAACAATATTTCTACAAGGTCAACAACATTTCCATAACTCTTCAAGGTCAGCAACAGAAAGTCAGCAACATTTCCACAACTCCACAAAGTCAACAACATTTCCACAACTCCACAAAGCCAACAACATTTCCACAACTCCACAAAGTCAGCAACATCTCCACATCTCTACAAAGTCAACAAAACATAAGCCTCACCTCGGCTATCTATCTAATGCTAACACTTCAACAGTTTTGTCCCTGGCGTATATCAGCCTTAGTATTGTCAGTGGGTATACATGAACCTCGTTACATAACTCACGCTCAACTCAACCTACGGCCATCAAGATTTCATTTTTTCCATTTCTTATACTCAAGCTAGATTGGGTAAGATAAAACTTCATCGCACCAACACACACAGACATACACACACACACACACACACACACATATATATATATATATATATATATATATATATATATATATATATATATATATATATATATATACATGCGATTCCACAGCTGTTAAGTTGCAATAGTGGCTGTCCAGTGATAAAACTAACGCAACTCATCTTGCTATCCGCCCCCCCCCCACCCCGCACCCTCTATAAACCAAAGTCCAACGAATCTGGTCCTGAAGATAGAAGGGGAGGTTATTGGCTGTCCATGGTGATTAGCTTCAATTTGTTCCCTCCCCTGGTATAAAATGTGAGGAAGCTGTGGAAATCTTCACGTGATGGTGTGTAGGACTCAAGTAACTTTGAGAACATAACAATAGAATATTGCGTCATTTTCTGGGAAATTATTTTCTTAACACAGGGTTACGTATTCGATTACTAAATCATTATTCTTATAATCTATTTTTAATCAAACTAATCATGCCATTTAGCAGGAAATTCAGAAGAATCCTTATAAATCACGTGTAGCTGATTAAATTATTTTTTGTATTGATTTCAAATCGTTTCTTATCCCGGTGAAGTTTTTTGTCTGCGCCCTCTATGTCAGGGTTGATATCTTACACTGCTCGCGACGTGCGCTAATTGCGTCTAATTGGTCCGACGTCGTCTCGCTCACGTAGACTGATCAACTCTCGTCTGCTGTGTAGCAGTTACCTGCCTAAAGGTGACAGGTGGTGATTAGTCACCACTTATCGTTGTATGTTCTTCACATAGAAGATGCAGGAATCACCTGTGTGTCCGTTTACTTGATAGGCTATTGACTTCTGAAGGTATCACCTAAATGTACGTATAGCAGATAGGCTATCGACTTCTGCAGGTATCACCTAAATGTACATGTAGCACTGCAGGTATCACCTAAATGTACATGTAGCAGATAGGCTATTGACTTCTGCAGGTATCACCTAAATGTACATGTAGCACTGCAGGTATCGCCTAAATGTACGTGTAGCAGATAGGCTATTGACTTCTGCAGGTATCACCTAAATGTACGTGTAGCAGATAGGCTATTGACTTCTGCAGGTATCACCTAAATGTACATGTAGCACTGCAGGTATCGCCTAAATGTACGTGTAGCAGATAGGCTATTGACTTCTGCAGGTATCACCTAAATGTACATGTAGCACTGCAGGTATCACCTAAATGTACATGAAGAAGATAGGCTATTGAATCTTGCATGGGTCGCCATTGCTGATTGTACACAACATAAGGCAGTCAACTGTGTACAGTAAATCAGAACAGGTGGTTATAAATGTGAATGTGGCCATTTGGTTACGCCGTAGAACTTCGAGGTCCAGAGAAATACATTGTATTGTATTATTGAATGGGCTCAAGGGACTTAAATGTTGGAATTGGTCTCTATCTTTATACCACAAAGTAGGTATAAGATGTGTAAAATATACATGGATGATTACATTTTTGAGTATCGTTGTATTTTGCTGTATGGTATCCATTGCTGGGTTGTCACTTATTTCAGTACACCTGATTGGATTGACGATAACACTTCAAATGTAGCGAACTAGCAATCGCATAAAACATTTGAATTGCACAGACCTATCAGCATTTCAATGTGTAAACTCAGAATCTCTGTATATGTAAACACGGTGAATATCTTTAGCTTTAAAAAAACATCATGTTGAAAACTGGCAAAACGTATTCACCACATGTATAAAAACACAGATTTTACTTCAACTAAAACGTATTGTTTTCAGCGTTCATAAACATACAATGTATGGAAAAGTCAAATCATCGAAAGTTAAGTATGTCAAAACTACAAAATGTATAAAACTGTAAACAATAACAGCACAGAATCACTTGAACAGTATTACCCATCATGTATTACATTAACCTAAAAATAGAATGTACAGATCTGTTGTATGTAACAAGCTAACCTATAACGTACAACTCCAGCAGCTGTAGCTAGCTCATTGAGAACAGCCATAAATGACAGAATATTTTCATGACATTCCCCACGGGAAACGGGTTTGTGAGGAGCTGGGGGTGGGGGGCATGACACTCCCCACGGGAGGCGGATATGTGAGGGGGTGGGGGGCCGATGTGGTGACGTCAAATTGGTTCTGGCCCCCGCTGGAAATCTTGACCGCTTTAACTAATCCCTGCAGGATTAAATGGATCACTAGTTCAGGGCACAGAGGATGCCATGTATATACACTGGGTAAAGGTTGCAACTGACGAACATATTTCAAACGGTGGGGTTGTCGTTTTTTTTATGTAAGGGCTAGATATCAACATCGACTAAATATGTTAATTATCACGTATTAATCAAATACATTGCTAAAGTAGGCTACACGTTAACTGGATTAATAATGCTCATTAATTAATTTTTAATCACAATTATAAAGTTTTCGGTCTACATTGTGTTGGCAGTAGTCCAGGATAAAATCAACAATGTTCGTTTATATGTTCATGGCTTCCCTCAGCAGTATTATGTATAAACCAATGGTGCACTTGTCATCTTTAAATTATTCCGTTCGATTTTTCACCAGCACATTCCTATCACGTGATCCTATGTTGAATGCCTGATTCTATGTACCGTCAAATGTCAACAACCGTCCGACTTTCAACAATTAGCCAATTCAGCGTCTGACCAACATAATCCTCAGTCTACACCCCCCCCCCTCTCCTTCAGCCATAGAGAAATCCTTTTTCTTTGAGACACAACTCCCTAGAGGTTCGCGTTACCAAATCCTTGTCTCGTCTCCCTGTAGGTCCGCGTTACCAAATCCTTGTCTCATGTCCTGACTCCATCGTCTCATCGTTGCTCCTTAGGACACAGAAAGACAAATTAATCGCATTCAGACAGAGGTAGACAAATTAATCGCATTAAGACAGAGGAAGACAAATAAATTGCATTAAGACAAAAGAAGACAAATTAATCGCATTCAGGCACAGGAAGACAAATTAATGCTCATTAAGATAGAGGAAGACAAATTAATTGCATTAAGACAAGACAAATTTATTGCATTAAGACACAGGAAGACAAATTAATTGCATTAAGACAGAGGAAGACAAATTAATCGCATTAAGACAGAGGAAGAAAAATTAATCGCATTAAGACAGAGGAAGACAAATTAATGCTCATTAAGACAGAGGAATACAAATAAATTGCATTAAGACAAGAGAAGACAAATTAATCGCATTCAGGCAGAGGAAGAAAAATTAATGCTCATTAAGATAGAGGAAGACAAATTAATTGCATTAAGGCAAGAGAAGACAAATTAATTGCATTAAGACACAGGAAGACAAATTAATCGCATTAAGACAGAGGAAGACAAATTAATCGCATTAAGGCAAGAGAAGACAAATTAATTGCATTAAGACACAGGAAGACAAATTAATCGCATTAAGACAGAGGTAGACAAATTAATCTTTTTAAGAGAGAGGAAGACAAAGCAATCGCAATAAGACAAGGGAATACAAATTAATTGCATTAAGACAATGGAAGACAAATTAATGCTAATTAAGATAAAGTAAGACAAAAGATGAATCACATGGATTTAATATCATCTATCTATCTTTGACAATGTCAATACAGCATTAATCCTTACGCCAGTCACAACCATTGACTGCCGTCCACATACACTGCTAAACATCTCCACTTTACCCAACCTTCGCCCCTCGCTCACAACACATTCGCTGTCCCTCGACCAGTCGCTTCCCTTGTTACCCTCGTTCAACAACTACATACACGTCAACACACCCGGGCTCGAAGCTGTCTCACAATACAACAGTAAGGGTACACACACACACTGACGAGAGAGAGAGAGAGAGTTTACTCCAAATCTCTCATACATTTCACATGTGATCTAACATATACTGATTGGTCATTATGTCATAACTGTTAACAATTCCAGAAAAATCTTACTACCCAAGTCCCAACAGAAATTCGCCTTGAATCCAAAGAATCTTAAAACCGGTAAACATCTTCAGCAAGAAACGAGGCCGTTTTCCGTCGACAGACTTGCCAAATTGGCCCCACTCTGGTATTTCTCGAACACGATAACGGAAGACATATATGTTGGAATTCTTCTTTCTTAGCTTTCATCTTTCACAATGAGCATGAAAAATTAATATTGTTTTTGCTGTAAAACTAACGAGGTTCGTTTACTACAAATGCAAAACACAAGTCGGTCGACTCGGTGCGCTAAAGCTAAATACAATTTAAATCTTTTAAATCAATGTTTACGTTTAGATTACTCCTAATAACACGTTCAGACATCAGGCAAAGATGAAAATAACATATTATTACTTACATATTTTAATGATTATATAACAGATGTATGTCTTTGCTAAAAAAATTTAAACAGAAAATATGTAGTACTTGTAAACATGCAATGCGTTGATATTGAATTTTCTTTTACTTTAATGATAGTGTTTATGGATTGATCATTACTTTTATAACAAACTCATAACGTACATTGGGTAACAAAAAGGACATAGCCAAAGGCAAAAAAAATGTACGTATATATTTCATGTATCCTTTGATACCGAGATTTCATGTAGTCTATTATTGTAAGGATGTAGACAAAATACATTGCTAACAGCAAGAGCATTCTTCTTCGTTCTTAACTGTATGTCGGACGATATTTCCTACAACACAATTAAATATTACGTGGATTTCCTATTTCAGCATGTTTTTCTTCCTGGATTCGCTTCCATAGACTTTGTTTATCCATACACAAAATCTGCAAGGCAGTTGTTTGAGTTTGGAGTTGCCTCTATTTGTTTTTGTTTTAGTGAACTTTTTTCATGGCATTGGTC